>NC_053518.1:87369936-87680391 GCF_016920715.1 Anopheles arabiensis
GTGCATGGGTGAGAAAAACCATCACAGTTGAAGCACAACAGTGAAGCTGTGTCTCCCTGGACCATGACGATACTGGAATACTCATCAAAATGCGACACCGACCGATGCAGTAAATCAAGCGACGTTGCTCCGTTCTTGCTGAGCTCAGTTTGATTTAGTGCTTTGTGGTTCCCGAGTGCTGGCAGTGCAGTGCAGGTCAAAATGTAGTGCGAGAACAGCGTAGCAGCGTAGCGTGTACATTAAGCAACTCTTTGCATCCTCTGGTCCGGCATTGTGTGCGTAGGGTGCGCGAATCATCATCAGCGTTGTTGCGTTTGGTCGCAGCAAAATTGGTGTTGGGTTCGAAATTTTCATTTGCAGTACATTGTCTGCGCTGGTTACCGCCAGTGCACGAATAATAGCCGATGGTCATGTTGGTGTGGAGACGGAATGTGAAATGTCGTAAGCGAGTGTTGGCAATTTTACGACGGCGGAGCCGTTAGAGCGCATTGACGGTTCATCGTAACTTCGAATTGTGCACGCATTGAATGAATGGATCAACAGTGACAGAGTGCGTTTGGTAGACGGTACTGTCTGTCCATCTACCACAGCGACATATGTTAGCGAGACCATTCGCCAATTTCGACTGCGTTAACGATTGTGGTGTAACGCTGGCTGGAGATTTCGAGCGGAAGAAGGAGAATATTTTTGTAGACAGTTTTTAAGACTTTTTAGCGTACAGAGTTTTATTGCTATATCCAAAGTGACAGAAAAAAATCATTAAAAATTTAATCAAAATTATTAACTATTTTTTTACCGTAGAGAAGCATGCTTTAATTGTTAAAATAGAATTACTTAGTTAATGGTACATCCTATTTTATTTCCGTAATGATTTTTATTTCATGGGAAGTAGAATGATAGCTGTTTTTCATTTTGTATATTTTGTATTTGACTCAACAGTCGTGATAAGTTTAGGATTGTTATTTTTGTGTAAATGGTTAATCCTTGGCTGGATAGAAACTTTGACAATTGATGTTAAAAATGACCAGTGACCAGTCACCAGATTGCATACTATTTCCATCCGCAAAAAGATCCACTGGGAAAGATCCCAATGGGTAACCACTAAATGAATGCAAGAATTTTTAGACTGGAAAATGACAATCAGCATCATAATTAATACCTCTGTCAATCAATGTGTATAATAACCGGAATATGAGCGATAAATAATGCATGACATTTGAACCATTAAGGCAGGGGTACATTGTACGTACTCGCTAGAGTAATTTCGATGTTCACTAGTGCATCTGGCGGAGACTGGTGGAAGCTTTTTTATCATCGAGGGCATCATTGAGATCCGGCATGTCCAAATTCAGTAGTTTTCCATCGGTTTTGTCATGAAAATGGATGCAATGCGTGCATGACGCGTGCAGCTACCTTTAACAAAACGTTTCTCGTCCGAATTAAGTGAAAAACATAGAAAAATTACATATTTTTTTGGAGGAAGGCTCCAAATTGTTTGGTAAAATGCTTCGGTCTGCCTCCGCCAGATACGCTAGTGATTATTGAAATAACACTAGCGACTACGGGCTATGTCCTTCGGCCTTTATGCAAAATCATCCAAAATGGAACTGATGCGTTTTATGTCCCATGTCTTCCGTTTGCAATTTCCGATAATTTTTGTTAGTTTTAGTATGTTTTATTCACAAGAAGTATTAACAATACGGCTAGTAAAAAGCCGTAAAAAAATAAATGAATGAATGCAATGAATGCATTAATCGTGTATAAATAAAATAATCCCTCCGACGTTTTGACACATTAAGGCATTTGAGGCATTGAACAAAGCGTTAGATTAGAACGAAAAATGTGAGCAACTGGGAACAAAAACCTCACAACCTCAAAGTAATGAGCGTTAAGAAAATGCTTCAATACTGAAACGGTACACCGCGCGGAACGGGAAATATCCACAAAAGCGCAACCACAAATGCGATTTTGGGTTTCATGTTTCCGTCTCTTCATTTCGCTCAATAGTAAGCGTTCCATGACGATTCAACCCAGCGACCGTTATCACAATTTTAGCATCTGTTCAAGGGTCATTCATTTTTATTAGCTGCTTTTGTGGCGTTCCGTAACCGACGATTGTGAGGAACGTCCGTTGGTGGCTGGTTGGTGCACACCAGCATCTCCACGCAGGGATTATCATCCTAGGGCAGGGAAGGTTTATTTTTATCGCACGGTCACGCCGGTGTAGCATATGTATTAGTGGCATGTTTCCGGCATTTTTCCATTTCCGGATGATGCGTTTTGTGTATTTTTTGTTGTTTTGTTAGGGATGAGAAGGACTAAAAGGGTTACATTTCGGGCTGGGGATAGGCGATGTGCCGATTAAAGTCAGCTGGCGACGGCTTGCGAAACAGAGCCGTCGATTAAAGGTGCTCATTTTCGCTGGTGAGATTAAAGCAATTTTGAAGCTTCTGAAAATCCAATTTAGTTTAGCGGTTGATGATGTCAAAATGTAGTGAAAATTCCATAGAAAACATTGCGCAACGATGCCAGTTGTTTGTGAAAACAGAACCATGTTTCTATCACGGAAAGCTGTTGGGTGTAATGTTATCTCCGTTGCCTGATTATTTTTACTTCGTACACGTATAATTAAAAGTTGAAATTATGTACCATCCACCGGCACAGCTGGAAGCTAAAGTATCTACAGTTTGTAGCTTTTGCCTTTCCACGAAAGATATTTGAACTTCCAGTGAACTACTTGCGAGAAGTGATAAATTGCGTTCGGGGTTGTTTTTTCACTCTCTCTCTCTCTTCTCTGATTGCTGTTGTCGCGTTCAACGATAGTTTCATATAACGACACTTAAAAGTTTGTTCGTTCGCGACCATCGAAACAAGTAAACGGAGAGCCGGTCCAATCGGGGAAATTGGCAAACAAACGAATGCATTGCATCTCAATATCGACTTAGCATCGGGAAAAGTTGTGAATAGTTTCAGCTACGAAGTCAAAGAAGACTTGTTATTTATATATCTTTTTTACTTCGAACCAAGTGATCTACTTAAGAACCGCCCGAAGAAAGAAGACGCTGTAAAAGCGGGACATAGAAAATGATGGCAAATAAGAAATTATAAACCGAACAACACCGATGGACATGTTTATCAGGCGTAGCAGCGGCGCAGTAAAAAAAGAAGTCAACTAAAGCACATGGTAATGGAGGAAAGACAGCTTACGGAACGCAAAAGCACTTGTTAAGAATATTTTTTGCCGCGTCTTGAAAATGAAGGAAGCAAAATAAAATGATTGTACATGCTGTATGACGCGCAGAGCAAAGCAACCTGTACCTGTACCGGTAGCGGTGTGCTTTTTGTGCTTCTTCAGCGAATAATGACTTCCCATTCCAGCTCGCTCGCAGCATCTCCCGTGCATTCGAGTGGTAAGTTCCGGTTCAAGAAGCTCGAGAAAACAAGGCTACACAGAGCACGGCACACATTAGAAACATACGCGGCAATTAGAAAATTAGGTAATTAGCAACGGTACGTGCTCAGGGCACTCGGGGCAGCTGAGCAGAATTGTTGGTTCATTAAAAGCAAACCTTTAAATTAAATGAAAACATTCACGGTGCAAGTTTCTCAGTGCGAGTTTTTGCTGCTACGTGTTGAACGTGCTTGCACTTGGGCAGGGTTTGGGCCTTGGGCAGTGCATTTGCGTGACACTATGGGTGCCTGGTTTGGTTGAGTTCAATAAGAAGAACGGAGAAATGAGAAAGAAGTATGTGTGGAATTGATAATTCTCTGTTCCCAAAGACGTGCAGTAATGTTGTCTAGAATAATAATATTAACATGAAAGTAACAGCAGTATAATGTGTGATAATTATATTTATTTATCTTATTACCAATTAAAATTTGAACAAATTACTTGGAGTTTAATCCTGTTCTCAATCCGAAGCACACGTCGCTTTTATGAAATAATTGTCGATTTTTTTAACACGTACTACGAGCCGCTCCAAACGCTCGATGTGGTATGACTACTCCGTTCTATGTGAGACGTGACGCACTCGATATTTTCGCAAGGAGTCTTTCGAAGAACACGATTGAATGCACATGTAGCACGCTGTACTGCCGGAGGCGGAAACAGTTAGCTTTTTTTCGTGAAGAACTTCATATTCCGTGTACGCAGCAGCTTCAGCTGCTGTTTCCTATACCGAATCCCTACAGAAGTGGCGTGCCGATTCGGCCAAGCAAGCTCATTCCAGCGCATGTGTTTCACCAATGTTTTATCTAACGTTTAAATTTCAATTAACTATGCACCGTAAAACAATATTGCTCGGGAGAGTTTTGTTCTGCCATTTCTGCATTATCAGTTAGTCTTACGCGAGAGCTGTATGTAACATTTGTTTTGCCTTACCTTGATGAACCTTGTTCCTGTGAAACGTTCACACATTTCACTGCGGGCCTTGAGTCGTCTTCACTACTCGCGGTTAAGGAGTGGAAATTTCGTTTTGGTGTAAACTTTGAATTTTTCCCATTTTCCTACCATGTCTGACATTGAACAGCAATCTTCACTTGAAGCAAAAGTTCCGTAAGCAGCGTTCGGCATGGGAAGAATGTAATTCGGAAATGTACGCTGGCCCGAGGGTAGTACATTCTTATCCAACTTGTCGGTGATTTGCCCATTCGTGCGTTCGTTGGTAAGTGCTTTAACGAAACTTTAATTGAAACAGTAGGTCAGAAAGTTTTTGTTGTTTTTTTTGACACGATGTACATTTCATGTTTCATGTAGGAGCAGGTTTGGTTTGGTGTAGTAATATACAGTGTGGGACAGAAAAATATACAACAAAAGCTATCCGTGTGTATATGTTGTACAATTTACTGTTTGTTCGGGCATAAAAATTACTTCTTTTAAATAGTTTAATAGAAAACTAAATAGAATTTGTGACATATATAAAAAGCAATGTATGTAATAAAATACGAAAAGATATAGTGTTTGCAAAAGTATTGTAATATAGTGTGCAATCGTTAATTTATGTTATAGTAGGAATTGTTTGTAATAGATTGAATTTATTCCTACTATATGTAACGTGCAGCTAAACAAATAATTATTTCAGTAGACTCAATTGTTCTGATTTTGTATGCTGTTGGTTTTAGATATCTAAAAATATGAATATTGGTGAAAAAAAACAATGATCTTTCATTGATTAAACCGTAATAAATAAAACTTGTGTTAACCTATATAAATCACAATATGCAAAGAATAAAAGCTTGTACTACTATACTACCATTGCACGATGTAGCCAAATAACGTACAAAAGAAGCTGTATAGTTACACTGAAGAGTGGTTCATCTTTTACATGCAACGATTCCAAGGTAATGTCTTAAACTTTATCATGAAGATTACGGAAACAAGGAACCTAGCACATTCTAGATCAGCTTGGTGCCCTCGATCTTACCTGTCTCGTTAACAAAAAAAGATACCATCCAAACGATGAGGTAAAGTTCTACGACCAATTTATCTGATTTATCGCTGTTGGCGAATAGTTTGGTAAAACATTTAATTAAACCTTAAGATTCTCGTTAAGAACGATAACACAGGAGGAACTGTTTGCAACTGCAGAAGAATCTAAGACCAAGCTTCCTAAAGGGTACCATATTGCTGAACATAATACAGGAACGTTGAACTGACTGACCGATAATGACGCTTTGGTCCCGCGCAAGCCATTATCACTTCCTTGCAATTGCTTGTAATAAATGTCAGCAAAACATGTTTACTAAAAAAAGCTCATTAAAAATCGTTAATAAAAAGGCGTTGCCCCGTCTTGTGGGTGCCTACGCTTTTCATCATTGATTAAGATGCTTTAAAAAACGGTACCGCTTTATGTGGCTTGAAGAATCACTTTAGTCGTTGCTTGTCGTCCGGTTTAGCCTTGGCTCTACCGACAAACCAACAGCAAAGTGCAGCAGAGTGGGCAACGATCCCGAAACTAAACGGTAAAGACTAAAAAAAAAAAACAAACTTTCTCATACTCAGTGGTCGTCTCGAGACCGCAGTACTTCTTCACCTCACGTACAGCGGAGGGGGCGCAAATGTGTGCGCAAGATTCACGGCTTCCGTTCTTTTTTTTTCGCGCGCATGGAAAGAAAAAAGTTTCTCCTTATTGGGTACTTATTTTCATCGAAGTAAAACTTTTCCGACTGGCACTGGTTCGACGAGGGAAGCTTGATTTCCTTCACCGCTCGGGCACCTCTCGACTGTGACCACTCCGCGCTCCTTCCCCGTTCAACGGGCGCATGAAAAGTTTTGGTGAGAGTTTGGTTGAACATGGAACATGAAAAAAAGGTGCAAAAAGACTTGACTTCTCCACTGTCGATGTTTTATTTCTGCTCCTTTAGATTCGTTCGACAAGGAATGTTTATAGCACTCGGCGCCGGAAGAGCAAGAAGCAACCAACTTTTCGTGTTAATCGTGCATGACTGTTTTGGTGGAAATGGAGTGGGCAGGAGTGGGCAGGGGTGGGCTAGTGTCGTAAATTTTTAGTTAAGATTCTCATTTTTCTTATCGCTAGTCGGTGTGTTTTCCACACCTTACATCTGCACCTATCAGGTGAAAAAAGTAAAGCGAAGCGTTGCGCGTTTTGCAAGCACTGATTTTTTGCCCCTCCTGGCCTTCACCTTTTTACCGTGTTTGTCATCGGTTACGAGTGTTTAGTTTTTATGGCATTGTTTTGCGAGGGCCGTGAATGTAAATACGAGTCAGCATGGTTGGTTAAGGTTTGTTACTTTTGTTGGAAATGTTCCGTGGTTAACCGCAGTGAATCGAAAGAGTAGCGGGAGTGCGAGTTTATGTCTTGGTTATGTTGTTCTCAATGTACATTTTGCTTGTGCTGAGTTCATAAAGAACAAAACAAAGCAGTATTGAATAGACATGGATGATTTGAAGCGGGATAGCGTAAAGAAAATCGTGTATGATGTAGACATTACCCTAATGGTTATAGAGTGATTCTCCTTTAAACTCTTAAGTTACCCGAGCTTAATTATTTTGACTTAACTTAAATTATTTTTATGTACAGAAAAATATACAATTTATAATAATGAGTAAAGTGAGTTTGTGGAATGAGTTTTTCAATGAAAATCTAAAAAATCGTTGAAAGAAACACTTCATATTTTTTCTATTTTATACTCCTTTTACGTTGTTTTATTTAAATTTTATCTTTTTTTTTATATAGTCTTCTTGCCATTCTATTTTTCATTTTTTTACACGTTTTTCTTTTTATTCTGAATTTAAATTTCTTAATTTTTTGTATCATATTTTGTTTTTGTTCTATTATTTATTTGTTTATAAATCGTTTTCGAACCCAAATGCTTTTGGCCCAAATAGATTGATTCACATTGAAAGTAGAACTGTTGAAAATGAATGCATCCGTTTTTTACAAGCATTTGAATAGTAACAAAGCATATGTATTCATATTCTGCTAGAAAAAATTGTTTGGTTACCATAATGTATGTATAATATGAAATTATTTTTCCACGACATGATGGAGACGCCCAGTAGGTATTAACATATTCGCATTAAAGCTGTTGAATATAGTTCTGTCATATGCAGCAGCCAGTCAGTTGTCATTCGACCGATTCCATCCCGCTGCCAGTATTCCAAATGCCGGACAGATAACTCATTGGCTCAATAATTACGGTGATTACGATCAAACATTGAATATCCATTTCCGGTGCTAACATCAAACTGTTCGCATTCGACCGACCGCGCTGCGGCGGCAGCACGGGTACACAGGGGCACGGGTTGTGGGTTGCTGTGGGTACTATCATTTGCATAGCAAATGATGGCAAAATAAATAATTGATCACGCTTTTCCCGCTGGCAGCTGGTTTGCTAAACCGGTTGCTCGCTTGTGATGTGTGATTTTGTGTTTGCTTTTTGCAGCCAATCAATGGCAAAACCATCCAATAAACGTGCTGTGTTTGTGTGTGTGTGGTTGTCAGTGGTGGTTGTGCATGTGTAATGAACAAATAACCTTGGTTTAGCGTAGAGCCAGCATGTGCTACTGCTTGTGTGTGAGTTATTAATAGATCGCTCCTATCCTAAATGTGCCTAAATTGGACAAGGAAAATTCAATCAAAAGCCGCCCTCCATTCGCAGGAAGCGTTTAATTTCGTGGCTCACACAGTTACTATTGATTTAATAATGTATTACGCTCTACTGCAGCTCACTTTCACTCGGTTGGAAAAGCATTAGACGAAATGGAGCCCTGTCTCTTTGGTACAGGAACGGTTGCAATTGAAGCCGTGGGAGAGTTTTTTTCTTCCTTTTCTTTAAAACCTTGCACAAAACCCTCCCAGAAGTTGAAATGCAAATATTGATGAGAGGTTTGAAGTGAAACGCTGTGGCAAAAGTTTTGCGGAAGGTGACACTGAAAGCTGTTAATTTCTCAATGGCAAAGTTTATCTGTAGAGCATTGGGGGATGGTACAGTAGTGGGTGGTTTTCTATGTCAGTAGTGGTTGCTTTCGAGTGGAACTCTTGAAATGCTTTCCATTACCACTGCCAAACGGTCAGTTAAGATATATTACGTTGGTGGAAGTTCATTTGTGGGATTTCCGTTGAATGTGCAGCAGCTTTACGATGGTGTTGGTGTTAGTTTGGAAAACTAACTTCCTCAAAGGGTGTTTCCAATTTTCTTCCGATTGTGCTCAATCTGGTCACTTAGTTTGATGGCACCTAATTTTCGGTTCATAAGCTTGTTGAAAGAAATAAAGTTTTTTGAGCAAAAGAACTAAGATGAGATGCGTAAAAGGTCGTTATGATGGAGGTTCAAATTTCAAATCAAATGATCTGTATGTTTAGGCAAGCCACAATCAGCTAAAGTTGTTTCTCAATCTACTCAAAAGTAAGAAAAATAATCATAAATGAAGTGCATTTTACATCCATTGTAATAAAATAAAAGTTTCATTTCAAAACATTTGGAGGAATTGGATGTCATCTTTTCGATTGAAATTAAAACTGTTACAATCTTACCTCAAAATTGCTCATTTTTTCAATCTTTTGCACAGACTTACAGCTTCTCATGGTACCAGGCAATGACTAAGTCGGAAAAAGCGCTTAACAAGTGATTACTTTGCTGAAAGATAAACGAAAAGGGAAAAAAAACCTCACGCAGCCATTGTCATTTGTCGGTTTCAAGGGTACTTCAAGGTATTATTGTCATTTCTGCACCTCTTGGCCGTTTGCAGATGGTACTACAATCGTTTGCAAATTAAAGCATAAAACGAAAAAGTTTAAAAATGAGCCAAAAAACCGTTAACAAAATGAAAACTCCCCAAGGGAAGACAGCATCGGGCGTCATCCGGAAGTTGAAATTAAATTTTTAGAGACAATTTAACTCACGCCAAAAGAATTGCTCACCCCGCTACCACGGAGGAAAGCCCGAAAGTCATCTTATGGGGGACCGAATTCACCAAACTCGTTTGCAAGGATTATCCGGAAAAGAGCCTTTGCCTCTTGCCTTTTTTGCCTTCATTTTCCTCCGCCCCAGTGGGATTAGAACGATTTCCTTAAGCGCCAACATTAAAGGTTCGTTCTTGACCCAGTTGCAGCGTCGGCAGAAAAACGGGTTACGGGCCCGTATTATGGGGCAGTAAAACGGAGTGGCAATAAACCGGATACCTGGGTGGTTGTACTGGGTGGGTGGATCCTAAAAGGATTTAATCGAAGCAATTAGGAAAAATAATGTATCGCTTTCCTCTAATGGTAAGTTTCTATCCTCCAGCTCCAGAGTATCAATTTATGTGCAAATTGTTGCATTTTCATGGGAAATTGGGTGAGCATTTGTGGAAAATTTCATTTATCATAACGTTCCATTGGACAGGGAATATGGAAGTGAATGTAGTATAGAATTAAATGTTTAGTTTTATGCAAATTTAGCCCTACCAATAAAGTTCTTAAAAAAGGATTTGTTCCATTTATTACATCAAAAACCATCTAATCCCAAGTAATGTAGGTTATTAATAATAGTGTAGGGGCGTCAACTAATCCTTCCTTTGATCTTTGGATCCGATGGTTGGTAGAAGCTTCCATGTTTAAGCTGTTGTCCCGTCACTATTTTCCATGTTGTATCAGTGTTGCTCTTCTGGATCGTAGTATACGACTTAGCAAAGAATTAGTTACATTCGCTGTTACTGCAAAACGAGTGGTAGATAATTAAATACAGATGGTTCTTTATTTATTTGTTTATTTTGTTAACAGAACACATTGCACGATTGAAGTGTAACACGGTATGATATCGGTTTCATCCCTTCCCGAAAAAAAGAATCTTTCATTTTGATTGCTTTTTAATACGTTTTGTGTTTTATGTTTTTGCAAGCAGCTTGACACGCCTGTGGATGTGTAATCTATTTGTGTCTCTTTCAAATCGAAAGCAACCATCAACTTGATGGCGGATTTTTGCTCAAGAAAATCCTGCGTTCTTCCAAAACCCTCTCATACGCAGGGTATAACAAACATAGCACACACACCAACACCCACTGAGATACAGAAAAAAATCCCATTTGTTCCGCATTTGCACCGACGCGTGTTTACATACTGGCTCCCCTTTCCACAACGACCGCCCTTTCCTGACATCTCATCTTGATTTCATTCATCCGTCCGGAGCTCAACCTAAAAGCCAATTTGTCTCCAGTACTTTCGAAGTCATTAATCACCGATGATGGTATGGTATGGCCTTGGTGTGATGGTAAGTCCTTCTCCACACCCAATTTTTTTTTTTTAAGAAGAAGCTTGAAGGCTTACGGTGTGATTAATTTGGTTCGTTACGCCTGCACCTTAGGCTTAGGCCTTTGTTCTTTCACACGTGGAAGGTGTAGGTCGAGTCGATGGAATAGAACTGCAGTAACAGAGTGTACGTGGGACTAGGAGGCCACGAGGCTGCTTAAAATATCACGTTTAATCGAACGCGTCATGTTTTAAAAACGTGTGTTTACTGAATTATTTCAAAATAAAGTATATGTTTACCTCTTTACAAATATCAGTAGCAGTGATGCTGTGGAAAACAAAAAAAAACAGAAAAAATGCTTAGAAGTTTTGTGGGTTATGATTTGTGGCATAAAAGGTACATTAAACACATCCAGAACATGATTTAAAATCATTAATGAATGAATAAAATTAATAACAAGGAACTGAGTAATATGGTACATACAAATCTACTTGACTAAACTAGATTGCACAATATGAACTCCTCGAAATAATACGGATGTTAAGTATTGAAAAGATTATCTCTAAATAAACCAATAATTTGAAAAATAAATCAACATTGAGGACTACTTAGGATAATTAGTATAGATTTGTCTGTGCTTTATCACAACCAGGTATTTGAATGAATAAATTTCACAGTTTATTTTTAGCAATTTTGCTAGTCTGCTGCGGTAAGGTGTTGCAAAATCAGCTTTGAAATTTACGGGCCTTTTGTAGAACAAAGTGATAAATTTAAAAACAAATCAAGTGAGTTTAAAATTCTAAAATTAATCTATTGTTTCGAGAAAGAATTACCCATGCACAGTTTCACCGAGAAATAAAACCGTCCCAACAACAGACACAAGTTTTAAATGGTTCCGTACCCGTACTTTATGTGTGATGGTGTTTTATTTGCGCTTTCTGGAAGACCCAGCGAGTCAGCACATGTATGACCCAGCGAGCCAGCTACCGTTATCACAATTTTACCATCTGTTCAAGGGTCATTCACTTTTATTTGCTTCTTTTGTGGTTGATTTTCAAGTCGTAACTCGGACTGTGCGCGGGGCGAGCGAGCAGCTTCACTTTCGCGGACTCTCGTCCTATCATTCTTTTGGGCTCTCTTGCATTCTCTGCTTTTTTGGCTCTCGCCTTATATTTTTATGGCCCGGTCACGCTCGTGCAGCATTCGTATCGTGGGCAGGCAGTGGGTTGTATCCGGCATTTGTCTATTTCCGGCTCGCTGGATGACGCTTGCGAGGATAGCTCTGACGGTCTGTTCTTTCGTTGGGCTGGACAAACTGGTGCTGTGAGCTGTGGGCTACGATTAAATGAGAAAGCGTGGCAGTGGTGTAGATATCTTTTCCCCTTAGAGCTGGGTAATTTTCCATCCCGCAATCCAGCGAGTGAAAACCCCCCCGCGACGTTTTGGGTTTAGACGCTGGATTGCTAAGGCCATAAAATGTCTTGATAACGTTATGAGAAATGTTTGTCATTCGCGACGTTCAATGGAGTGTTTGCAATTTAGTCGAGACGATAACAGATAGGGACAAGTGTACGGAGAGCTTAAACTCTTTTATTTCCATTGAAGTACAAGGTTTCAGTGAACATTGTGGTAATATTCAACTTATTTGTTTTAAGGAGAACACAACTATTGAAAATAACGATGAGAAAATCATTAAAACAAAGGGAATAGGTTATAATGGTAGTTGACATATTTCCCGAATATTATATTAAGCAAGGAATCAAAATTATAGCTTATTTCGAGATAACTTCTTAGCCATTTACAAGATGAAACTAATATCACTTTTTCAACACATTGTGGAAGCTAGACAAAGCAATGCGTCTTGATTCTGAGAAATTGATATTAAATTGATTTGATTGGATTACAGAATTTCTAGCGCAACCATACAACAAAACTTGTTTGGCTTCAATCAACCTGTTTTAACCATTTCATGCTAACCTCCTGTTATAGATTATTGCTACAATTTAGTATAGCATAAAGTTATGACTTTTCTTATCAGATCCATGCAGTTACTTGCCAATGTTTACCGGAAGAAAATCACAATATTGATAATTACTGGAGCTAAACTGGTGATAAAATGCGCCGATTGAATTGATGCTTTCAATCGATATCGGCTTTGATGTGCATCCGTGTTTACATAGTGACGTTTGTTTGCGGAATCTGCTTTGCTAAATATAAACACTTAGCATGTCAACACTGTCGTAAAGCAAGGAGTGTATCTATAAACATAAAGAATTTCCTTTGATCCTACATTAGCTTGAAATAATACTAGCCGTACTAAATTTGAGCTTGTGTAGCACAAAGGAACAGCATTTTAATTGTTAATGAATTTGCATCGAGGCCATCAAACAGTAACTTTATCATTGTTGCACTTTTGTACAAAACTAAATAGATCTATATTTAACATTCTGATTATCCTTCGATTCCATTGTTATTAAGTAACATTACTCTAAAATGATGCGTTGCTTACTAAAATTTAGACTGTTTGTAATTAAATTAGGTTCTTGATTGACAAAAGGCCCACTAAACATGGGATCCCTTCAAATCAGATGAACCTTTTCAACCTCTGTTTTTTTAAGCCTAACGGTTTGCCGCTGTCGCTAATTGGGTTGTATGCCATCAAACATTGAGCATCCATCAGCGATACAAACATTCGTTCAGCTGCTGCTGAAATGGATGGTATTAAAGTGTTGGTCATTTTCACAAAGCTTCCGATTATCAGTGCGATTGTGGAAAAAGGCTTGCTTCATGCTACGTTTCAATCACTCCTATCGTGTCGTGCCGTTCGTGTGTACTTTCACAGCAGTGCAATGCAAAGCCGTAGTACAGCCACAACATGTGTGAGGAATGAATGACCCTTTCGGATGAGGTTTGCACGCAGCAGGTTGGGTTGGGAGTGAAGGTAAACTAACAGTTTAGATAAAGCATTTAATTTCATGCACCACTAATCTTCTATCGTATCAATTAAATCTAATCTGGTATTTAAATGGTGTCGTATTGAATTTGACATCATGAAGTACTTGAATAGATCTCCTTCAAAACACGTAACGTTTTTATTGGTTTGTAAAAAGCGACTCTGTTTAGTGCTTTATAAAGGATTTGACGATGATACAGTGGTATTTTTGATATAGCGTTGCAATTTTGATTGAAATTCGGTGGTACAAAGGTTAAAGTAGGCAGCAAATAATCGTTCTTGAACAAAATGTGTTTATTTCAGCATTTTGAAGTTTGTTTTTATCAAAGCATTTTTCGTTATTTTTCATCTGCATAAAATAAGGTACATAACATGTAGTACATTAGTGTTCATGTCATGTTTCCGTGTTTCACAACCAATGTGTGCAAATATTTCCTTTGGTAGCAAATCATGCAAGGGATGTTAAACACGCTACGTCGTCTCTTGTTTTGTTTTTGTGGAAAGAAATGTATTGTTTTTTTTTCATGCTGAAAATATCCGTTCACATCGAAAACCAACCGTAATGGGGCAGTACGGTGCGGAAATGTCACGGCAGCAAACTGCAGTTTGGAAAATAAATATACTCTCCTTCTGTTGACTTATGGAGAAGAAATGTACTTGCCCAGGGAAGCACGACCGGCACGCTGCTCGATGAGCTTAGAGCAAATGTCGAATATTTGCTTTGCGATGCTTTGTAGGAAACGGCAAAATAGAAATAGTCGGTATTGGATTGAATCTTAGGAAATAGGCAAGCCGGTGCCAATGCTCAAATAACATCATGTTGAGAGTGGTAGATAAGTTCAATCCATGCTATTCACGATAAGGAAGGATGAGTAACAATAAAAATTTAAATTAGCTACTGAAAACCTGATTGTTTCAAATCGGACATACGTTTAAATATATAATGTTAAACTTGAACGTTAAATGGTGCTTAACATCTCAAGATTCATCGCCGCAACAAAAATGCGTATGCGGGTCAGAAGATAATGGTTTAAACAGCTCATTGAAGGCAATAAGCAGTTGATATATGGTATTGAAAGCTCAAAACAGCTCACATCTACATCATGCCGACACCGACTGTAGAAGGTGAAAAAGTTGGCGATAAGTCTTGAGGATCATAATCATTTATATTCGCGTAATTGCGCTCCAGCGTTTCATTTGGGGGGCATTTGTCAAAACACGTGTGAGCATGGCTGAAGATGTGTGAGGAATTGTTTATTCTGTATTAAATGATGAGTGGTTTCAGTGGCATTATACTCATAAGTGTGATGGAATGGAAAAGAGTTTGAGCAATAATTTATTATATATTATAAGGTATTATGATGTTGCGATGATAATGAAACCATGGTGAGCAGAAGGCAGATTTTAATTTATCATTTTTTACGTTACGTTTTGTAAATGAATAAAAGTTTTAATAGGAAAATTGAAACATAAAACCATGTGCAGAAACTCAAACCATTATGTAAAAAAAATGGTCACACAAAGAGGCTTCGTTTTAGGCTACTTAACTGCTTTTGCTCGTGAACCGTGTCCGAGCGAAATAAAAGATGCAGCAGTTCGTCGTATTCGGGCTCATTCGGTTTATACGAACAGCTGTTTAGGGAAGGTTTTACGGATGAATTCCACTTCTATTACGGTCAGTCATTCTGGTGAACTCGTTCAGGATGGTGGGTTTTGAACAGTTGGTTAGATATTGAATGTTACTTCAAGGCAAAAAAGCAGCACAACAGTCAACGTGAACCGGATTCTTAAATTGCTGTTGTAGTTGAGAAATTTTTAAAGTGAAATTAATTTTACTCAAATATTTGCTCAACATTCTTATTTGTGTGGTGAAAAAAAGTTGTACTACGGAGTATTTTACGTTGCACGTTCAGTTTTGTTCGTTTCGTATGGTGTTTTTGCGCCCCCTCTCGGTAAGAAGCATACTGCGCGCATCGTGCACAGATTGAAATAATTCTTCTCGCCGTAACCGGCAACCAAATGTGTTATAAACCGGTGTGAAAATCCTTTTTAAAGCATTGTTAAAAAGTGTTTATGTGTTTGTGTATTTACAAAAAAAAGCTTCACCCCACTGGCGAAGATGGTGCTAATGGGAGAAAAATAATGCGCTATTTGAGCAAGCAGTGGAGAAAAACGCGCAATGTGTGCTGGTAAATATTTTACGAAGCGCAGCGAGCACGAAGCGAGCGAATGAAAAGATAAACCGTGCGGTGAATGAACGGTGAATGATATTCGTTTGGTGGAAACGGTGATATGCGTTGTTGGTGCTTTGCTGTCCCTCCCCTCAAAGAGATTAGAATCTTCTGGCAGTGATACTTTTTTGAGTTTTTTTTGAAGAGTTGTTCGTTCAATTTTGCAAAACTCTGAACATACAAGTGGATAACAGAATATTGTCATGTGGTTAAAGTATGGTAAGTAGTTTTATATTGGATTGGTTCAAACCAAACATAACATTTTGAAAAGTCGCAGTAATAAGTAACCAACAGACCTCAAAAGTATTCCAAACGACCAAAAAAACGCGAAGAAGTAGATGTGCAGTGATTGGCTTCAATTAAACATTTTCGGAGTTTGAAGCTTAAAGTAAGATAATGTATGATTTAATCCAGTATTATACATTTAAGAGTGAAGAGTGAAGATAGTGCCTTTTTGTGTTAGATTAAGCTGTAACTTAAGGGCAAAAAACAAAACTATACTGCAATTTGCATATCATTTCATATCGGGAATATATTCCCGGGAATCCAACGGCTCTCTAGTTTCGTTTGCAGTTGGTACATATTCTTGAGTAGATTGTGTATGAGTTCTGTTCAGATTCATTCTACTCTCAGCCACTTAAACCCATTTATTCCGATTGCTATGACATCGACAGAGCATGTGGTCAAAGAGTTAGAATAGTACTTCTGGCTGCAAGCAGGAGTGGATTGTGCAAAGCTCGATTGCGTTTTCTTTTCTAGTTGCTATAGTAGCATCAGCGAATGAAATGCTGAACTGTATGCTGTTGGCTTGTATTTGCAATGCTCAAACATAGTATCCAGTAAGGATTTTGAGGAATTACATAGAAATTGGATTGAATTTTTCGAGCATTATATGAACAAACATTTAATTTAGAAAATTTAGAACATAAAATTGTTTTTGACTGATTTCGGTCGTACAAGAAACAGGATAATTGTTCCGGTAATTCAGGATAATTGGTGACGCTCAACCGTACCATGAAAGTTTATTGGTTTGTCACTACTGGAACATGGCACACATGCACATATAACATTTCCACGTAATAAGCGCAACATATGTCTGACTGAATCGGAATCACGGTGCATTTGGGTGGAAAATTGCATCAACGCTTACACCACTCGGCTGCTGTCACAAAAGCCGCATCACTGCTCACTGGATTTGGCGAGCCGCGAGTGTCCATTTCATTTCGGCCACTGTCATTGTTTCAATGCCATGAATTGATACATTGTTCTGTTGCTGTCAGGTAGTTGAATGTAACTGACCACACAACGGTTTGTTGAATAATGACACTTGGCAATGGTTGCTTCAGTGGCGCTCAGGTAGGGGAGCTAATTGCACGGCGGTCAAGTGGCTTCTAGTCAGTGAACAGTGATCATACTGTGCTGTTTCGGATGAAAAGGATAACATGAGATGTATGCATATTATTATAAGGAACGTTTTATTACCTCTTTTGGGGTTATATAGCAACAGTTCGTGGATATTGTGGAACAGTTGAAACGTCATTGTGATGCTAAACATGTGAAAATTTCTTATGCAACATGATTCTCGCACCACGTGTTTTTCTGTGCATCAATCGGTATACAGACTATTGACTATTGACTGTCCTTTTTAACACATCCCTTTGCAAAGTTTACATAAAAAATTGCTTTTTCGAAGGTGCATTCGCACAATAAAAAAAACATACGCTCAATCAATTCGTTCCATCGTGGTTGTTTGTTGATTAGTTTCGTGACAATCGAAGCATTGGTACCATCGCTTTAATTGATGCAACAACTCGTTTGAGCCAGTTAGTTTTTGTCAACCGGGAAATTTACTACCAACCACGAACAATACCAGAGCGTAAACCGTTTCGTGAAATTGCTCCATCTATCGAATTGAAACCGAGAGCTATGACGGTAAAAAAAAACGATGCCCACACATATATTCACACCGTAAAGGACGTCACGTTTGACCAGCTGCGCCTCCGTACATTACCGTGATGAAGTTGGTGTGTTGCTGTGTGGTCGCTTTCTCTGGTTTGCGAACGGTTAGTGAAAAACTGGCCGGGCAGAGTAAGATAGTTCACGGCTGTAGAATTCATGGATGGAAATGCTTCATCATACAGGCGTTGAGGATGCCGGGGTTTGCTGCATTTGCATTCCACTGCATCGCCAACTGCAGTCTGGCTGGTGCATGTAGCTTGTATGTGCTAATCGAGCGCGTTTCATACCAGCGATGAAATGCGAGCGATGCTAATGGTTATTGTGCTATATTTAAGAGAGGAATGAAAAGGACGCACAAATGAATACTGAATACAGATAGAAATAAACAATGTGACGATTAAAGTGGATGAAGTACGTAAACCTATAATCAGTTGTTGATTATGGGATACAATAATTGTTTGTTTTCCATTACCATTTGATACGAGAAAACAATGAATTGTACTTCTCTTAAGTTCTTCAGGAATTGAAATAATGAAAATGCGAGTGGAAACCATGCATGATGAATCCAAAAGTTGCTTTTGTTGACGAAGTCCATAAGAACCATTTTATAGCATGTGGTCTATGCTGCTTAAACATTTCTTGATTCAATACAATACCAAAAGTTTCATCCATCACAACAATACTGATGCTCCTCTTTTTATTCTGAGAAAGAGTAACGATCTAAAAATACCGTATTAATTCACTTGTTAAAGTAGGTTTAATTACAATGTATTAACGTTTATCCACCTTTTAGAAGAACCATCCGGAAAGTAGATTTATATTACCGTTTCGTTGGCATTGCTGTGAATTGTGTTTCCTTGCGGTAGGTTGCAAGAAACTGATATACAAGCACCTTTTCTTGGCTATCAACTTTGCTGATGACGTCGTCAGGTTATAATTTGCAATGCAGCCAGTAAAACCATCTCACGCCCTGTTTGGTGTTGTTGCTGATGAAGCATGAACAACATTTCCTGGCATCACCAGACACTTTCCCTTGCTGAACTAAGTTGAAAAAGGTGTTTGGTTTCCAATTTTCATCAAGTGGGTGATAATAATTGAATTTTATAGAACGATGCACAAAATGGAGAAGTTTGCGGCATTATGCATTATGCTAAGGGTTGCTTTGGTAGAGAATGCACTGTGTTTCAATGTTTTTTCAGTGCGAATTCCTGAAGTTTTTGTCTTTTAGTAATAATTTCAGAGATAATTAGCACTTTAGTTTGCAATCGTTTGAAATATTTGATTATTTTAAATCAAGAAAAAGCTCTGAACTCTCATTACTTTTTTCCCAAATTGACGCATTGAAGCCAGCTTTTGAGTATTTTAATTATCTTTTCCATTCTCCTCATCCTCGTAAAGATTATAGCGTGTAATTGTTATTTTGTCGAATGGTTTACATTCAAAGGCTCTCAAAAAAGCAATATGAAATCGGGAAAGTGCTCATAACTTGTGGAATAATTGGCTGTGAATGTTGAAAATCATATGCATATCAAGATGTAATTTCATTGCAGTACACTTGAACATTCTGCACAGGGAATTTTAAATTGCATCTTATTGTTTGTTGCTGCCAATTACAAACATATATTGACAATTTAATAACCAAGAGTGAAAGAGAGTGGAGCTACAACTATTCAAGCTAGCTGTCTTATTCATTAGCTTTGATTGTTTATTTCAGCATAAGGATGGATTGAGCATAATATATCATTTGAGCAATCAAGAAAAAGATAATTAAATTCATTTTACTTTTGTGCGTTATTGACTTTTCCAATATGCATTTACATCCAATATGTAGTAATCTATATACATATTTCATCAAGTATCGTAATACACTGTTGATACAATGTTGCATTGGTTTGTTAAGATATTTTATGTTTTAAACCTATTTTTGCATCATGCAGAGGAGTTAGTTTGTAACGCACAGGTCGATCGAAATCTGATAGATTATTTGGATCAGTAATCTTCAATCTTTTTAGAATTGCGGACCACTTGGCTTAAAAAAATAATTTGCCGCGGCCCACATCCATTGAGGGCATACATATTGCAGACCTAGTTCAAAGTTTTTAATTAAAAATATGTTAGAGTATCATTCTTGACATGCCTGTTGAAAATTTAATACTGATTGCGGGAATAAGCTTTTCTTTTTCAAACAATTTTTTTTCGCGGATCATGTCTGTTAACGCCACTGACCACAGGTGGGAAATCGCTGCTTTATATGCTTTATGATGGTATAAAATAATAAAATGAAACATTAACATTTTAGTATAAAATAATAAAAAAACATGTTAAAAAATAGCTCGTTCACATCATTCACCACGCCAAAATGTTCGTACGACTACACGGGTAAAGAATTCTCACGCTAATTTCAGTGCTAGTTTTCAATAAAGCCTGTTTTCGTTGTTTGGTTGTTTGCATTATGCCGACCGAACTGGTTTGCATAACGGTGTCCCAACCTGTTGTCACCCATTTGCATGTGCACGCTGGTGTGAAACAATAATGTACCATACCCAATGCTGTGATTCGCAAGCATAGTTTGGTCGGATGTGAATCTTTGTGTGTATGGTACCGGTGAGTGTGATTGTAGGTTGATGCAAAGTATCTTTGGCAAAAGTTTAGCGCTCGGATGTGCACGTTACGGGACAAATTGGATCATATTGGAGCTCGCCGGCATTCTCTCTCTCACTTTATCTCATTGTAGAGGAAGCTACACACGAGCAAGTTTTCGAAATGAATTTCCGGCTGCACACGACATCCTGTGGTGGTAGTGGCCTTTCGTAAGGAAGCTGTTTCAAACTTATCTCGAGCCTCAATTCTTACGGTACCGGTCCTGCCTGAAGAGCCTGAAGAGTCCAATCCTATGCGAGGTATAGCACATCGCAAGTTTGTCGTCGAAAACTAACCCCTGTTTCGTGGTGGCACATTTTACGCAAGGAAAGCGTTAAAACTTCAGAGTTTGTGCGCTGGCTTGCGTAATGATAATATATGCATTCGTACATATATGCACGATATGCCGCATATCTTAAATTCATAATTTGGTGTGTTATTTGTTGAAATACAAACAAATAGCTTGTTACGAACATGTTCCGCTTGAATTTTAGTAGCATCAGACTGCAAGGGTGACAGATTTTTGATGGTATAATCTGACATTCGGTTTGAGTAGGGTACGAATAGCTGCATGCAATTTGTTAGCTTCGTCGATCGAACGGACAGTAGTATGACAAGAAGTATGAAGTAATCAGGAAGCAATAGTGTGAACACCTCCATTTTGTTCATGGCATTTTTAAGACTCCTTAGTACCGAAGAAACCTGGAACTAATGGAGCATAGAAGTAGGAGGCTTAAAGTGGACGCCAGATGCTTTAATATCACTCATACGAACCTACTTCGAGTTGGGTTTACAGTCCACAAAAAACACCATTTCAAAATAAAGATAAGATGCTGATGCAGTACAAATAGCAAAGGTTTTGAATATCAAACTGGTTTGAATTTCGTAGCTTGTTATGTTTTTTTAAATAAATGTATAGATTTGCCATGCAGCATTCAATAATTAATCAGCGAGTGTTGAGCTTGTGAGCTTACGATATGGTGCGATAAATCATGTCATATCATTTTAATGCATGAAGCGGTAGCGAATAATCAACCTACATCTCCACGGTACTGTTCGATCGAGAGCTGTTCATTCGATAGGGAAAGCTTCCGAGCAACGGTCGAGCTTATTCCCGAACGCCGACCGATGAATAAACTCCGAAGCGCTTATCCACGAACAGCTGATCAATGAAGGAGCTCGGATGAATTTGAGTGTTTTTGTTTTGTCAGTTGTTGACGCGTTTTCCGCCCGACAACATGTGCGGACAGTTAGATGATAGACGGAGATAACATTGCATAGGCTTATTTAGTGCATTTAAGAGAATATTTTCCATTTTAGGTTATGGAAAAGGTTTCTTTTGGTTTCGTTGACTTTAAATGTGGTGTTTTTGCTGTATTTCAGATGGAAGAAGAATCGGTGTGAAATGTGATAGCCGTGTTTGTTCATTACATGAAAGCTGATTTTCATATCACGCTATTTAAAAAAGTGAAGAAAACAATATCCATTGCAAGCTGAGTTGCTTTCGAAACAATACAAAAGTGCTATTTAATTGCGGAATCACTCTCTTGGTATGATATCAGCATAGTACGTCTGTTGTCACGGTAAAACCGGTTATTGGATGTTTTACGACACCACCCAATCGATTGCAATTGGAATGGAATGAACTGAGGAAATGTGAATTGAACTGTTGCCTACGTCAACATTAAGCATAAATTTCTCAATTCCTTCCCCCAGAAGGTTACATCTATTCAATATCGTAGCATATAACGTTGTCGGCATCCTTTCGCAAGGTAAGAAATGATGGGGTTATTTATAATGTCTTTGTAAATTAAATACAGCCTCCTATTTGTCATCCGGTGGCACACTACTGCTGAAGCATCCATCTTTTCATCCATCTTCAGCCGCCTGTAATGCCCAATCAAATGTGTTTATTTTGAGCAGGGTGGGACCCGTAGCGGACGGGGGAGGGATTGAATCGATGATTAAATGGATCGAATGAATCAAAATTGATCACAAATTATTCATCGATTGGGGCACGGGAGGTAAATATGCCATCCATTTTTCGCGAGCAAGGGAAGGAATTTACGGATACATCAAAGCGAACTTTCGGGACGGTTGATAGAGCACGGAAGGCACCCATTGATAGACCGATCCGGTTTTTAGGGGGTTGATTTTTGCGTGGTTGATTTATGGTTGTTACATGAGAGTGTATTATTCTTATTGTTTGATTTTTAGCTGTTGCTCCAGACAGTGGAAAAGGTTTGATAGAATAAATACCACTTTGTGTCCCTGATATATGAGTTTGTTCTGTTTCTGTTAAAGTTGTAGATTTACCAGGAAATCCCACACGTTGATGTGAAATGTAAAGCTATAATTTACTAAAAAATAAGAATGAATTCAAATCATACAGCAAAAACAGATTTTCCCATGATTGATTACATTTTTTTAACAATAAACACTACGAGCAAACATTGAAATGGTAATGTATTAATTACATGACGCAATACACCATAGCTTTACTGTTAGACATTTATATTTTATATTTCGCTTGAAAAAGCCATAGAAAAATGGAATTTAATCAATCAAGCGATGCGAAACATAACCTCTGAGCGGTTGTTTTTGTGCCCATTTTTACTATTGTTTTTTATCCCTTCTCCCTCGGTTTGCTGCAGTACACACTTTGTACAGTAAACCACAATCCGTGTACAGCAATTAAGTGTAGCTTTTCAGATAAAAAATCGTTTATTTACTGGTTCTGCATAATAATTCAATGTCGGTTAGGTTGCAACCGGTGGACGGCTATTTGCATATTATCTGCTCTATTTTTACACCTTCATTATCAACCTACCTGATAGTATTGGATGGGTGTGTGAGTGTGTTTTTTTTGCACAAGGCACATGGATTTATTTCTCGTTTCACAACTTTTACAGAACAATGTTAACGGGATTTCAATCATGGAAGGTGTGGAATTAACAGAATGGCATACAAACGTGTAGTGTACCATTTAACGTCGGTAATGCTATACAGCCATTGATGGGTATGAGCAAGCACGGTCTGTATGGTTGTATTCACAAAGACACTTTTAACATGTAATTAAGCTTCTGCAGTGTTCAATGTAATTCAATCCTTTCATAGCGAAACAAAAAAAAACTCATAGATGAGGATGTTTAAAAAATGATGATGATGGCTTTTATTTCCTGAATCTATCGGAATGATAAAGCATGTTATCAGGAGAAAGAATCACAATTTGCAAACCATCAGCACAATTGTCTCTGCAATGCAAGCATATAAAAGTATACTTTTTGAAGTGAACAATTTAAATGTACGTCAAAAGATATAAGAGTCACTTTATAGATGTGTTTTTATTTAATCCAAAAATGGCGATATGTGAATGTGCTGGTTTTTATTAGAGGCATAAAACATGAGTTGGCTGATGTTATGATTTGGACCGTGTCCAAAGCGAACAATATCCATCGCATTTAAAGTAGGCCAAAGTTCAGTGTTGGGATTTTCTCGACGGCCTACATATAACTGTCTGGCGCCATGGAAATATTTACAGCATCCAAAGACATATTGGCACCGGCCAAGCATGGACCGTATATTTGAAATGGATACCATCTTTAGATTTGATTGTGAAAAAAATATTCATGCCACCTATTCAAGTATTCAAGAGGGAAATGAATTGTGAAATATTGTGTTTAGAAGTATGTTTACTATAGATACATTATATTGAATGCAAGTGTTAGGAGCCAGAGCAATACATACAAGCAAACCAATCAACAAATAAATTGACTAGTAGAACAAAAGATCAGATTATATTCGGAATTGTGCTATAACGCTATGGTATGTGTGGTCGGAAGTTCGACCAGTTTGTATCATTTATGATTGAGAGAGAGAGAGAGAGAGAGAGAGAGAGAGAGAGAGAGAGAGAGAGAGAGAGAGAAAGAAAGAGCCAAATACATGCTAAATGATGCAGCTGTAGTTGACAGCAAGAAACATGACAATGAGTGGAATATAATGAAATGATAAATCATGCCTGTTTTTATGGAAGGAATGCATTTTTGTACTTTTGTACTCCATAATTATCCATTTTGCACCATCTGTTGGAATTGAAAATCAGATTAATCATTGTGCTAAAACATGTACTAATGTTGCTACACTTTTGAGATTCTACTATTTATGTCTAGTGTTCATTAACGATGACATAAACTATAATTTGTATTACAATAGAACTCATATTTTGTATGACTTTGTAACGAGTTTGCCCGGAGTTAAACGGAATGTGATTTAAAACAGGAACAAAAACAGAAAAATGCTAAAAAAAACCGGGAAAATTAAAAGTATTGTTTTTATTTGGCTGGTTATTGTCAACGACAGATGTGCCCGGAAGTTGGTTAGCTTGTTTTTCCTTTCCTATCATGATGTTTCTGTGTTTTTAAGCGCTCCTGCAAATTAAATGATTGTGACAGATGTATGATTTTCATGTGAAGAAACAAAACGATAATACAATCGTACTTTGATTGTTTGACAAATATCCAGCATAGTATAGAAGAAAATATTTATTTATCTTTTTTTTGGTTTTATAGAACTACATAATTAATTCATGATTAATACATCACATAGTTTAACATTAAATAAAGCTTAAAGTTTTAATAACTACATTAATTGTCTTCCATAATAATATAAAAAATCCCAAATATGAAAATCTTCTCTATTAGGACAAAACAATTCAATAGTATTACCCTTCCTTTAAATTTCAACAAATGAGCAAAGATAGTATCTGAAATTCTTCAACCTTAAAAAAGAAAACCAAAAAAAAAAAAATACAGACGAACGAAGTGAAAGTAATTTTGCTTACCAATTTATTTACTTTCGAGCCTTGCTGAGCCTCTCCCTGCAGTGCTATGCTACTATATTTGGCTTGACTACACGCCACCCCACGGTCTCAACACGCTCTCTCAAGCCGAAAAGGTGAGCATATTCATTTCCCGCGCTACACGCCGCCGGTCGTTGCGGTGAGCTTTTTGTGTAGTTTGCAAATGACTTACACTTTTGCCTGCCGCTGTGCTCAACCGGATGCTGTAGTACTTTCAGTAGGAACTAATTAATTTTACCAAGCTGTCAAACTGTTGCCCACGAAATGAGATAAGTTGCTGGGGATGTTTTGGCCCGTTGCTAGCTGCTAGTAGCATCGATAGTCTTTTGAGGTAGGCGATAGTCTGCTAAGGACGGTTGGAGGCGGTGATTCGTGCTATGGACGCTTTGAGCAGGCAAAATTATAACGAATCTTGAGAGTTAGTAAGCAGGATGAATGGAGTAAAGCGTACGAAGGAAAATTAAATTAGCTAGATCTTTCTGAATCAAAAGCATTAAAGCTTTTGTTTTGCAAGTTTAAACCAGCTTTCGCTGTAACGTAGTAGAGTAAACAGAATCAATAGACATCAAGTTTATGGGAGTTTCAAGAAGATTTTGTACGTATACTATCATGGAGAGTATTATGTTAAATATAAATAATTATCTACATGTTGCTTCCATCACGACGGGTTTCAAACAATTCCTAGCAGTCATCCTTCTAACAAGGTCATGGTCAACTGCCACTTCATGAATTGATTGGCTAGATCAGGGATCGATCCAGCTAAGCGAAATGTGACGAAAAAGAAATCATAAAATGAACGTTTGAGAAGAGTACTTGGAAATAGCCATGAGCTCAGAATCACTCTGTACCTTTTGCTTTCATGTTTCTACTGGAAGTTTACGGCATCAATATCCTCTTGTTATTTTATTTTAGTTGGTTTCTTTTGGGTTCAAAAAGGACCGATGAAGGAAGCTTTGAAACGCAAATTAAAAAAAATCTCTTTTCGATAAGAGTTGCATGGATTATTGGCAATTAAAACCCGTCTGAATGGGAATTTCGTGCTATCCATATCTGTATTACTTAAATATTGATAGTCATGAAAAGTGTACTGATATTCCTTCCACACGACAAAGGCATGAATATGGACGAAGTAAAAAAAAGTACGTGTAAGCCACCTGGATGAAAAATAGCTTTGAACGTTTGATGACGCAACTATTCGCAACGACCAACCACCAGGTGGGAAAATGGCCCAGGAGAGAACATGGCCGATCGATGCTGGGCAACACCGATGGTGATGAAAATGAGGTGAGGTGAGAGATAAAAAAAGATGCCAGTGATGAAGATGTATCCGACTCATCCACATGGCAACAGGTTGTGGTGGCCTGGCTTGGGTGTGCAGAGTGCACTTGGGTAATGAAATTCGTGTTCGTGCACATTTTTTTATGTTGTAGCTGCGGTCGTAGTGGTTAGGTGCTGCTGACATGATGAATATTGTGTGGTGTAGTTTCTTGAAGGGTTATCATTTTGAAACTCACAATTTGCACTTATACAACTGCAATTTACTGGCGTTAGATAACAGCTGACTTATGCCATGTCCGTGTTGTATTTACGCGGAATACCATTATGCCAAATGATGTGTGATTTTAAATACATTTTTGCATTAGAAATGAGCAATGCTCTTTTGTAAGGAAAATTCCTGTTAAGTTAACAAAACAAAAAAAAATATATGAGATATCTCCAGCCTAAGTGAAGACTTTCAAACCGTCTTCGTAGTGCGACTTTCATAGACTTTCGTCGTTGTTTGAGGTGATATTTTTCGTAACGCAATACACGTCCTGCTTCCAATTTTGCATCCACAACGCTGGTGTTTATTTCAACCGATTGCAGTATTTCTTGCAGTTTCCTTGATGTCTTTACGCTTCTTTGTAGGTTTTTGCGTTTTTGTGAACTTTGCAAATCTCATTCAGATCGTTCTATAGGGGCGATGTTGTTTTGCGCTAACTTGAACCAGCATGCTTTTGGTTAACGGTGAGCATTTCTCCTGGGTTACATCCCTCATTATCCCAAGGCTGCCATTATTTCGCACGACGCTGCTGGTAAACATTCACAACTATCACGAATACACTTGGCCCGTGGGTTGTTTACTATGTTTGTTGTAAATTATGTTTGTTGTACCACCCGTTTTTGCTCAATGCAGCATGCGTCTGTTTGAATTGAAAGCAACAGAGTGCTTTGTAAGGTGTTTGTTACGGTGAATCGTTAGATATTCTGAACATTTGAATAGTCAGAAACATTTGAAGGTTGTAATTTGAGGCTAGTAGTAGGTGTTTGAATTAAGATTGTGATTACATAGTTCTTATTATTTCATTTTTTTTATAATTTGGCATAATACTCACAATTGGTTTAGGCCTGTCTTAAAATAAATGAAATAATAGCTGCAAAAACGTGTATGAAGTATGACTCAAAACCTGTCAGAATCTAGAATACTTAGCCGAGGGACTTTTGAGATTTAGATAAATAAACAATTTTATTGTTTTAACTGTATTTTTCACATTATTTTGAATAAAAAGTACGTCGAAAACTGAAGCCATTCATTGGTATGCAAAACCGTTGGTTCAAAATTGATTGCATGTTAATCTGTTTCGAGTCCGGCAAAGACGAGTGACAAAATTGCTCCAACTAATTGCGTGTGGTTCTCGGCTCGGAGTGTCGCCCCCCAGTGCCTTAATCGATACCGTAATCAATTATGTAAATCCAGTGGCCCGATAAATGACTGTTAATTTAGATATGTGCTAAAAAAAGCACGGAACGAATTTTGAATACATAATGGGATAGAATTATCATGATGAGTCTATTGTGAATAAAATTGTACCAAAAAGACTAATTACAAAAATACAAATTAGCTGAATACCATAATGCTTGGGTCATTAAACGATAATATATTAATTGTTGAAGGATGTTTTTTTCATCGGATAAGTGTTCTGCTACCAACTTTTCTAATTGAAACATTAATATTGATTTATTGACCGCACGAATCGCCTCTTTTGACTCGCCTAGCCAGTAGTTACTGTTTTAGCATACGGTTTAGGTCTAGAAACAAATATGGTAGAAAGGCACGTGGAACAATTTTCCTGTAGTGATCATTGCAGCAAAGCGATAGCTTGCGTTGTACACCACTGCAGTAATCTGTACTGTGATGTCGCCGGGCGTCAAAGGTTTAATAACATTCTAAATGATCTCTTAATGCTTTAATATATCCAGAAGATCTGTTAATTTAATAAAAAACCTACTAGTTTTTTTATCAAATGCATTAACAATCCTATTAATTATTAATGCTCGTTTGCCACTCTGACTGGCAGGGAAACGCGCTATAAATATGGTAAGGTGGGGCGAAAATGGTCACCTGTGTTATTAAAAAATTTACGCGCATAAAATGACTTTGAACTGTCGTAAAGCATCAAATACAATGTGTGATGAACACCATAACGCTTTACAACCGAATAACTCTTAACAAATAATGAAATAAAATTGCAATATTGCTGTTTATAACGTGTAGAAGATGAAACCAAATCATGTACTTTTAGTTTACGTTTTAAGTTATTTAATCAAGGAAGTGTAAAGCAACATTTTTCACAGGTCCATTTTGTTCCGTGTTCCCTTTTACATTAAAGTGCCTGAAGGTTTGTAACGAACACAAAAAAACATTTTTCATTTATGTGCGATGCATTTGTCATGCGTCATTCATTTTGCATTTTAAATCCATTGTGCCGGCATTTTGCACCCAAATGGAGAGGTTGTGATTTATGACCGCACAAAGTGTATGGCCAGCAGCAGAAAAAAGGATAAATAAACCAGTAAAACCCCACACACAAATTGGAGTTTGTGTGCGACACTAACTGCACGATCAACTACAGTTGGCCCTAATTAGAAGGTGTTAATAAAGCTTGTATTGTTTGTTTGAAGTAAGTGGATTTACACCCACTTTCCATTAGCATTGCGCAATTTTTCATTATTGGAGAATGAGAAATCAGTTACACTGCAAATGATTTTTTCATAAATTCTGTCATACTGCAAATGAAATAAAAAAATTGGATTTTAAAGTTTTAAAAGTGTAGTTCTGCAGAGAGAAGGCGGAAGAGTGGGAATGGCAGAAATCACAATATATTATTATTTTTTTGTTTAGTCTCTTTTCATAAAGTTTTTTTTTAATTATATACATCCCTTGTTTTATTATGATCTCAATTTAGATTTGAATTATTCACCAAGTGTAACAACTCCCTTCAAATCAGAACACATCAAAATGAATCGCTCCCAACGTCGCTAAATATGGTTTCCGAGAAAAGCGCAGCGTTAATTAGTGAATTTGTTAATTAGCCGTGGGGAGGTTGGACAAGCACCAATAGGGCAATGGTCGCCACATTGTTGCTTCATTAATAACAAGCGATTTAATTAAAAGCAAACATTCAACCTAATGCTGTATGTTGTGTCGCCTAACTGTCACCAACACATTCCGCTGGCTGTTACCAGCGTTCACATCAGCGATGATGTGTTGGACACATGGGTTGATGTTTTCTAAAAAGAAATAAAAGTGTTTGTGTTATGCTAGCGCAAAACTTCCAACAGGAGTGAATTAATTAAATTATAAAAAAGACGCAATTGGTTTCTTCAAAAGCTTTGAAACGATAAACACAGGTGTACTAATTTGTTGTGATGTGAAGTTATATTAAAAATGGCTATTGCATAAAACACGAAACAAACATTTTTCCTTACAAACTCGGTCATCTTAAAGCATTCTTAAACAATCTACATAGCTATTCTTTTATCATTTAGTGCCAGAAATACAAAATGAATTCCTTAAAAAATCACATTTTACCTTACACATTGTTGTACCCGTCACCAACAAAACACTGTCAGCGTGGAGCTGTTGAAAGACTGCACTCCACTCTGAGCTCTATGTCCACAAGTGGATTGTGGTATGCTGTTGCTTTAGCATGAAATGCTTCGTATTTTTCTTCAGGGCCACGGGTGCACAGGCCATTAATGATTGTGCTGCAGCTGCATTCAGTGCACGTACCATTCCACCGGGGGTTGGCGAGTGTTGAATGGAATAAAAAATGACATCGATTCATTTTCAACAAACTTCGCGCCCCGTCTCTAACGGTCGCGTAAGGAAATTTGTGCCCCGTGGCTGAGGAAAGCGTGGCATAGTGCTTGCACATAATAGGTTCCCGCGTGGCAGTGTAAGTGTAAGTGTGCACTGGAGTGAAAATGTTTTGTGTCGCGTGTAAAAAAAAAACACCCCGTAGCACTGTACCGGTAAATGCAAAACAATTGAAAATAAATTCGTATACGTGCCATCGGCATCGGAATAAACGTCGTGATGTCGGTTGCGGTTAGGGTTAGGTGCAATGCAACCAGTTTGTTTGATGAGGTTTGGACGGGGTGGAAAGAGCAGTCGTGCTGTATTTATGAAGATCACATCCGCGAGGACATCATTTTACACGTCTTTGGTATGTCTACGTGCTAGAAGGAATGTTGAGGGAAATTTGTCTGGGCGCTTTCGCATAGTTTGTCGCTTTTGAAATAGGAACTAACGGTTTGTTTATTCCAACCCGTGGACTTTATTCTCGAAGGAACATATTAATATTGGCAATCCCACCAGCTTTTGAAGAAATTATACTTTTTTATTTGAATTGCCACCAGTATTAGACAAATCAAATTGAATATTAGTTCCTTTTTGACATCGAGAATCATACAAATTAAAATTGATTTTTTTATGTTTATCAATATTATTGATGACTTGAACATATTATATTTAAAAAAAGTTCATGCTCCTGAATTCTTAAAGAATACTATACAGCAGCTTCACGTACTGGCACTGAAACCAATGCTAAATTCATTAGTTTCCATATATCACACTCAACAAGACAGAAAACAATGTTGTGGAGGCTTTCGTAACAGCAGAAAATTGCAAACTCCGGCCACTCTGGCCTCCTGATATGCAAAACAACATTCATTATTCGACCTCAGCTGGGATGGCTTTAGCAGAAGCTTATCCCTACCCTTACCCGGTGTCGGTGCCGTTGCATTTTCTTACCAACATCCATTCTAATCTGCTTCGCACCGTGTTGCCATTGTTGGAACATTGCCATCATCCCGCAATGCCAGATGTAGGGCAGGATAGATTAAGGTCGGTCAGCCTAGCCGAGGATGCATTTGCGATCGTGCCGTTCTCTTAAAAGCATTGCTAATCGATATCTTATGTTTAGTGTTGTGCTAACCAACATCGACTCGCACAAAAACAAACATTACACTCACATTTGTTTAATTTAATCTACACGAAAAACCGTTCACGTGCTCGGCGCAGCCCACAGTGTGTTAGCTTCTGTGTGCGAGAGAGTGTGTATGTGTGTGTGTTAAAGGTTTCGTTTATAAATTGGAACCACGGCACGGGTGTGTTATAATTCAAGTCGTCTTTCTCCAAGCTCTCCGGAAGACATTTTGAAAGCTAAACTCATTAAAACTACATCACACACCAGGTAAGGGATAGGTAGAGGGTTTTCAAATACAAGGTGAAATTGACGGAATGGCTTCAGCCTGTTCAGAAGCTTTCTGTTGTAGCATCGTTATGGTTTGGGATTTAAAACGTGCTTTCGTAGGTTTATTGTGTTCGAATTAGATTGAGGTCGTCTCACTGCGTGAGATAAGAGACAGTTATCTTGATTGTATACATAAACAACAACAATGTATTAATCTTGTATGAAAGCTTTAAATAATACATTCTGTCATAATAATTATCTGGTTGACCCAGGGTTTCAACAATGCAAGCAATGCTTTTTCTGTTTCTCTTTACTCAGAATTTCGTGCTTTGTTTATCAACTTCACTAGTGAAAGTTTGCCTTGCAACCTGTGACATTCCAGTAGGAACTCGTTAAACACTGTAACATTTCATGGCTGGTGTGACGTAAAATTTCCTTCCGGTGTGTTTGTGTGTGTGTGTGGAATTTCCGGCAACATCCGAGTGTTGTGGTGCTGCACGTTTGCCTCAGTCTCGTTTTTGCTGGCAGAGTTTTGTCATTCCAAACTTTTGCCTTCACTGCGGAAAACAACGCAGCGGATCATGCTTACAATTACAATCAACAAAAGATGAAGAGGAAGATGAGAAAGAGAATAGTTGAGTAGAAAAGCAAGCTAGTAAAATATCGTCCGACCGAAACCAGTAACAAAAACAATCCTGTTGTCGAGCAGTGGTTTGTCACGAGGAGTTTCCCTCACTCTGCTCTTCCTGTTTCTGTTGCCTTGAAACTTTCACTCCTCTTCTCATATGTTTGTACGGGTGTGTGTGTGGGTGTCCCGAAGGTATGCACATGTGATATGGAAGCAACAGTTTTTTGTTGTTCCGAAACCGCAAAGCAGTCGACTTTGTCATCGCTTTGTACGTTGTGTAAGCTGGCACTCATCCCCGGCTCACGGCAGTTCTGGGAAAAGTCAGTGAGTGAGCCGAGGTGTTTAACTGTGGTTCGGTGGTTAGATAGTTGCTAAGTTTTCCCTTTGACATTTGATGAGTTGCCTGTATCTGAGCTGGGATTTATCGTTTGATTTTTTGTTGCGTAAGTTAGTCTTTGATTTTCATAATTAATAGGCAAATGTTTGGTATTGGGTTTGTATTTGCCAAACACCACCGTAAATGGTAGGCACGGAAAACAAACTTCATTAGTCACAGCATAATTAACGAGTGTGAAGGTTCGGAAAATGTGAGAATCAGGTTGGTTGTGCTGATTCGTATTAAATTGTTACGCTTAATTTATTACAGTCAGGGTTCAATCTGTTGATGCACTTTGACCGGTGATCAAAGGCTCTGAAAAAAAAAAACTATGAAACATCCTACTGTTAAGTTTACTATTTTGTTGCATAGAGAGATGCATTGCTGTAGCATTGTACTGTTGTCGGTGCAGTGCATTCTGCTCTTCATTTCCTATAAAGCGAGCCGATATCTATCTTCAGATTGAAAATATTTACAAGAATTCCTGTACCTATTGATTACGAATAATTTTTACTTTTATTTACATTAAAGTTGGATATACTTTTACTACCAGTTTTTGATTACATAAAGCTCTGCCTTCAGCCAGATTATATTCGACCAAGGAGTAAAATGAACAAATACTGATGGAGACGCCTGGTACTTCTCGAACAAATGCATTCAACGTCGGGAATAGCCTGTATCAACAAAAAAATGTTTGGGTTTGACACGTTACTTGAGATAATTTCATTAAAAAAAAGTGCAAAAATGCTGTCATAAGTACAATAAAAAAATTAAAATGAAATGAATAACTTTTCTAACTTCGTTAAATTAGCTTTCAATATTTGAAATTCTTTCTAAAACTTCAACACAGTTTTTCCGTTCAAAAAACTGTTGCTTCTTTTAACAGTCAGAAGTTGCGACTATTTGCTATTTAAAACCCGCTCAAGCACACGGTTTCTAATTACATTTTTGCCATTTTTCCCATTCCAGATCGGTACACCAAATGCATGCTATCCCTGGAAGCAAACTGTTGATAAAACTACACATTTCAGATTACATTTCTCGCTTACGTTTTGCACCAGTTTTTGCTCGACGAAAAACGGATGCAGAATCATTCCGGAAATGCATAGCATGCGAGTAACATAGATAATGGCGTAACATAAACGTCGTGCCAACCTCGTGAACCCCCACACTCGGTGTGCGCACACCTCGAAGGACTGTTGTTTTTTTGTGTGTGTTACAAACAAATAGGTTAAGGACATTCATTCATGATGGGACATTCCCAAAAACGCGCCACGAATTTCCCGAACCACATCGGTCTGGTGTAGCACACGGACTGCTCGGGCAAGCTCGGTCGGCGTTCGGGCGTTCGGCGACACGAACAGCTGATTAGTGTCGAGCGCGAGTGTTGCTGGAAAGAGTGTGAACGCGTCCACAGCCAGTTCTAGTCAGGAGCTCATCCCGAACGGATGGTGGTGTTCGTATTGAAACGTGCTTACGGTTGCCTGTGACATAAATATGTGAAGCAAATCGTCGTGAAGTGATGAAAACAAGCATTTAAAACCCTGAGAAAAAACAACCACATTGAAATCAAATAATTATTGTGCCAAATAAGCGCCAGTGTTCGAGTAAGGAGGATGAGTAAACTTAAACCCAGCATTTGCTCGTCTCCATTAGCTTAACCTCGCCGCATGCTTCTAAATGTGCCGTTGCTAACACAGGTCCCCGGTGATGATGGTGCTGATGAGAATAATGTGTGAAAAATAGATTACGGAAAGATTCGGGCAAAGTGCGTTTAAATATTTTACGCGACAAAAGGCCAAACCGTTGTTCGAATGGAAAGTGCCACCGGCTGGATGGATGGATGGATGAAAACAGGTTAATCACTAAGCAGAGTGGTAGTGTATATGTGTGTGTTTATGTGTGAGTGTATTTGTGGATGGGGAATGCTTTGCCCAGAACGAGATCATACCGCCGGCAGCTCTGGTCGGTGCTGGGGAGAGGGCTTCTACCGTGGTACGTGTGTGTAAATGAGGTGTGTAAGAGAGTGATTTAGAAAAGTGTGATCGTTTGGTTTGGAGTGAAGCAAAGCAAAAGAGCAAAACATTCTCGATGGAGATACGGCAAGCTGCTACAATGTACGCGAGGCGAAGCATGAGAGGAGCTGCGATTACCGTGATACTCGTAATGCTGATAGTCAAAGGTTTGTAGCTGGAGGTTCCAGAAACAGTTTTTAAGGGGTTAATGATCATCAATACTTTAAGTGTATAAATGATACAGGCTTCTTTGAGTTTCAGAGTAATTACTTACTTTTACTTTTTATGAATTTTAATTAATATTATTTTATAAATCGCAATCGACTTGTACCAAATACCTCAATCAATACAAATCAGGTTTTAATGCTTCGCGTCTTTTTTGTTGCGCTTCTTCATTCGTCTGTCGGTTTGAAATTGAAAAGCGAACGATTGGTGTGACACAGACACACCGACAGATTGCGAGAACCAATTAATCGTGATATATTGTACCGGGAGGCTCAACGGAATCAGCGCGGCACCCATCAATCTGGATTTAAAGTGTGAACATAAAAATACCGAGAGTACCGTTTCGAGCGCAGCTGGCAAACGTGCTCCTATTTATTGACAGTATGTCTGATTTGTCGTTTGCTGGAAGATTATGTTTTTTTTTGGGTTTGGAAAACATATTCTTTTTCAGATTTTTTTCGGTAGAAATGATTTCAACGCTTAAATAGCACAAACGCTTTGCCTAAAAATCGTTTGATACAATGTATAAAACGTCGATCTGATAACATTAATCGAACAATCGATCTTAACTTTCAATAACCGTGCATTGATTAATATTTTTCCTTCCAATTTTCCTTGCGGCAGAAAGCCTTACCCCCCTCCGTTAACCCCCCTCATCAAAGAGATAAAGCTCATTCTCATTTTTCCTTCTCCATAGCACGGAAATTAGAATTGCAAAATAATTTAACTTTTGCAAACTTTCGCTCCGAAGCCCCTTCATCTTCGAGGTGGTATCATCGCACAGTATCAGCCTACACCGGCGAGCAGGGATGAAATGGTTCTGGAATGGTAAAGAAAACCGCGCTCGATAACCGGTGTGTAACGGGGTGTAAAGGTTGGGGTGATGGATCGATTTTAAAAGACGCGTGTGCTTGGGGAGGTGGCGCACGATATATTCTTTGCACGTTTTCGGGCGGCGTTCTCCACTCCCCCCCCCACAGGTTTGGGAGGTTGATCTTATCACACACGGGGGGAAGCTATTTTCGCTGGCGCTCGCTTGCGTTCGGTTGTTTTACACGCAACGGCACATGAACGGCACAGTGGGATGTAGGGCATGGTCGGGTGATTCGATTTTTGGTAGCGTAGGCATCGATTGATAGCTCATTTGTTACTCGTTTGCCGAAATTAATTTCATCCAAAGGCGGGTTGACAAGCGGAATTCGTTAGCAGCTTGCAGCGGGGAGATAAATTAAATTTTAAAACTTTGTGAGCGATGGTGGTGGGTGATGCAATGGGCAGAGGCAGAGTTAGGTCTGGGTTAAATTACACTAAAAGTCAATTTTATGCCATTTATGACAATCAATCTTTGTTCGCTGTTTAGAGAGTTGGGTTAGGAGAGGAGGGGAAGGCGTTGTAATAAGGGCATGGTAGAGAGTATATTGACATTTGAGATAAATTATACGCTTTTTTGTTTTTTTTTAATCAACAATTGAAAATTAAAGTTAAATAATTTTAAATAATTTTCAGCCATTGAGTAAATTCGAGGAAAAATACGTTTATTGCTTAAAAAGATACACCCAACCACACGACCCAATAAGAAAGCCGCTGAAAAAATCAAAGCAATGTACTTAATAAGAATATAATTTGATTTTGCCTTCAATTTGTGAAAGTGGATAACCGCCTATCGCCACGCGGTTGTTGTCAAATTGTGGTGCTATGGGGAAATTTACAGAATTTCATAATCCAATTTAAACCTTCTAAGATGTACAGTGTGACTATGGCATCGTGATCAGTCGAATTGAATTAATCGTTGATTACCGTTGTAATATTTTTGTCAATGGCTGTCATGGGTGCAAATTTCAAACGGATCGTTTTGCTATAAATTTACTGTACTGCTGTGAGTCACTGTACTAATAATCACTTGAAGTTAGGCACAGCAACAAACACGTGCAAACAAATGAAATCATTAACACGTGAAAAACATTTACATAATCCCCATACAAAAGGCACACAAAAAAAAAACGAATCAAAGTTAAATCTCAATTGTAATCAATGAATTCCATCGCACCGTGGCGTGCCGTGAAAGTACCATTCCTCTTTTTAGCAGTGGAATACGAACAAACGACAACACATTCCTAACCGACAACAAAACCCTGCACACACATGTGGCTGTAGTTATTAAACATTCCCTGCTGCCGGTTGTTGTTTTCTGCATGACCTCATTCGCTTACCCGGGCCATTGTTGTCGTCTGTTTGTTCTGCTTCCCAGCGGAGTTACGGAGGACAAGGACTGCAGAAAATAGAGCGGCGGAACAAGAAGAGCAACAACAAAAAAAAAAAACAGATCAGATATATCATCAAAAGATAGATCTGCTTTCGGTTTTTTCACGTGCAGGTAACGCAAAACAATAGCGAATACACACAATCACACACACACACACACACGCACACACACACACACACACACACACACACACACACACACACACACACACACACACACACACACACACACACATATCCCCGCGGGATTACTTCAATAGGACATGTTATTTGAAAACAGCATTTTCCTTTTCTCGGTTTCCCCGCCCGGCCGTGTGTTGTTTGTCGCAGGTGTTAGGATTGTTGAAGGGGAAGCAGGGGTTCAGAGCAGGTTCAGCCCTCCTTCCCGCTGTACGGTAAGCTCCGGTGGGAAATCTGGGTTTTGACTAGATGAAAGGGAAAGGGGAGCGTGTTTCCGGTTCACCAGACAGTGAATCATTTTCCCGTATGAGAAACTGTCTACTGCACGATGGTACACACACACACACGCACGATATAGGAAATAAATTGTTCGTTTCGCTTGTGTACCTTGCTTCCCACCGGCGGTGGCTTTGTTTTGGCTTTGGTTTTGGTCGTTTCATTTTGAAATTGATTCCTCTTTTAACGCTTATCCTGCGGGGTTTCTTAGGCTATCAGGTTGCACTGTAGCGTTTGGTATCGGGTAAGATGTTATCCGTTCAATGGGTTTTGTAAATTTTAACGTTTCGGAATGGAGGGCATTTGTATGAGCTCTCGGAAACTGCTCGGTTGTGGTTTAAATAGCTTTTTTGGTGGTTTTGAATCTTAAAAATAGAAATATTAGGCTCTTTTTAAAATGATTTCCGCACCTATATGTACATGGCGAAGCTGGTCTTTTGTTAGAGTTAATTTCAAGAACTGTACAACATTGCATAATTACAGTAAAATTCCAGAATGTAAAGTTGTAATAAACATTAATTAATTTAGATGAAACATTACATTCGTTGCCGCTACATTGTGACTCTAAAGAATCCATTTTCGACAGTGTCCATCAATATTTTCCTCTGAAGCATACCATTTTGAATCAAACTCTCGAGATATTGTCAAAGTTTTCATTTTGTTCTTGCAAGAATCATGATTAATGTACAAATTTGTTGAGCAAATTTATAATAACTATAATGTTCCAGTACAAAAACACTACAAAAAGCAAGTAATTTGGTTTTGTTAAGTGAAAAATCTAATTAAATTGTAAAAAAATTTTAAACAGATTGTTTTCCCTGGAAAGAAATGTTTTTTTTATTCCATTAAAATCTAAAATTGTCATAATAGTTGTTATATTAAAATTTCTATCAGTTAAATTAAATCATTCAAACTTTATAAACAAAACAATTAACTTACATTCAAAAACTAATGTCTTAATGACAAAACTTGATGCACTATGTCAAAAATTGATGTCTTGGAAAACTACATTTCATGGGCTCTCTTGAGCTGTGGGATACTTTCTTGATTCTTTCTTAACTTATGGGAAATGGATCCTCTATGGCATCCTTTTTGGATAGATTCATTGGAAATTCCTATTAGATTTGTCCGAAAAGGGTACTATAGAGTCCAATTACTTTCTCGTAAAAGTTCATTTTGTGTTAGTAAGAGTCATGAATGTATCTCGCAAGCATGAGAACCCCTGAAAAACCACGTAAGTCCAGTATTTAGCCCGATTGTTTCCCGGGCCAATCAACCATGCAAGCATTAAACAATACATACCGCATCATTCATCTTCCCATTTGGCGCCAGCAAATGGATTTCCAAGTTCATCCGTTTCCCCACCTTCTCCCACTCCCACCATGCTGTCAATCTTCAACCCCAGAAAAAGCAGACAAATGAGCTCAGATTATGAAATGGTTTTGGAGAGAAATGAAGAAAAAAACGACGCCCCGAGATTGGATAATGTGCTTTAGGGCGAATGCATAAGCTAATCTAGCGCGTCGCCAAAACCGAACTAAACCGCTCGCCCGGAGAGCAAATCCTAATTTATGCCATCTCATTCGCAAATTGTCAGCAAAACGACGATAGTTGTCTCGTGCTGATGCTTTTACGAGGCCTTCGCCACTGTCAGCGCGCGACGGCGCCATGCTGACTGTCTGGTTCTGGGTTTTGCCATAATTTCGCTTTGGGCGCAATAAAGGATGAGAGGAGGGGGAGGCAAGGGCATGCGAAAAAGCTCAAGAAATCTCTTCCCAACCGGCACATGGCACAGCGAATCATGCACACCACATTTCTAGACGCATGACGGCATGACAGTACCGCCCGGTCGGTGCCATCCTGGCGCCGGGAATGTTTATTGATGCCGCGGCATTGTATCTGTGGCCTGCGGAGCCAGACAATAAGAAAGCCAGTTAAACTTGTGTGTGTGTGTGTTTGTTTGGAGCTTCCTTTTTCTTAGTACAATGATACATTTAATCACCCCACAGTAGGCTGCTCTACTGCTCTCACGCACTGTGGATCCAATTGGAATGAGGAAATTATGCTGAGTTATGCTGCTGCCATAGTGACCTGGATTCTGTCCAACACAGTTTCACAGCTTCCAATTGGGTGTATTTGTAGGACAATGGGCTTTTTTTTCGAATGGGTCTGGCTGAAACGTTGGCTAACATCTCGCGGCGTTTTGGAACCGCTCTCGACAGCGTCAGACAGTTTGGCGTGCTGGTGAAGCTCATATGTGCAATGCGTCCATAATGATTCATGCAAAGTATTGCTGGCTGGATGTTTCCCAAATGTGCGCTTTTCAAAACTATGCTGGAATCAAAACTGTTTACATTCACGTTGCAGGGGCAAATTGTTAGCTTTACGCTTCTTTGATAATGTTTGTGCTGCTTTTGGCTCGGTTAAAAGTTAAATGCAACATTATTGGGTTTTCCTCTATTGAAAAACGAAGTTTTGCCGGTGCCAAACCAATAACGAAAGCAGTCGGCAATATGGTTGGAGCTGCTGACAGAGACGAAGCCTCGTTTCTCCTCCTGGCGTCCTTTTTTACCTTACAACTTTTAACCGGATAGTTACTGTTGTAGGTTTGTATTTTTTTTAAGCTCCCTCCAACAAATTTTTGCAACGCGGAAACACGTCGACTGGAAAAGGAAAATTTTATTTATCAAAACTTAAATATCTATGAAAGTTTCATGTGCCCTTACCCGGCCCGACCCTACCCTTCTTCACCCATCTCATGTACCGGTAGAACGAAGGTATCGTCGCCGCGGAAATCTTGATCAAGATTGTTGTCGTCATACCAGATGTCGTGGCCGAACCGTACCGCTGCTCACGCTGGTTTCGGTGCAGAAAAGGGTAAGAGAAAAAACTGCTCCCCATGCACCAGACTCTCCGTTGAAAATGTTGAAAAGAAAAGGAGAGAACTGCAAAAAAAGGGAATGCTTTGCGCACCAAATGGAAGACAGCCGAATAACAAATTTTGGGAGTTTTTGTGTGGCTGTGTGTCTGTGTAGCTTCGTTTCTGAGCAATCTGAGCTGCAACTTTGCGAACGTGAAAAAAAGTTTGCCTCCCCAAATTTATTCATATCAATGCTTACGGATTTGGGGTTTGGCTTTACTTTTTGCTTCGGCAATGTTGCCAAACACATGTGGTGGTTTTGCTTTAGTATTGGAGAATCGTTTTTCGCTACAGAACAAACTGGTAGTTTGCAAATTGTTTTCATTTGGATGCAGTTTAGTATTTTTTATATTTTTATACAAAATATAAATATATGAAACATGGATTCCAAAGGCTTAATGCCACATGTAAGATTCTACAGGGATTTACATACGATTTTTAAAACTTTTGATACACGTTTTGCGAACTTGTTTCAACCTATATTGATACGATTGGTAGGCTGCAAGCATTTCATAAATATGACAGCACGCCAATAGAATCACCCAATAAAAGAAATAGTTCAGAAAGTGTGTCAACAGTTATTGGCCCCTGTAACAGTAATAAAGAAGCGATCAACTTCCGATCACGTTCCTATAAATGGAAGACAACTCATTCCGCGCTTATCTTAGCTTCTAAAAATTATTTATTTTATTTTTAAATAAAATCAAATTTCAGTTTTTAATTATGTAAGTTATTTTTGAGTTTATAACCTGTTAATCGCATTTCTATTTAATGGTTTTTGTTTACATTTGAGATGCATATTTTTATGTGATTTGTTTTTAAAGTGCAAATTGTTATATGTACTCCAAATGAATTTGTTATGTATGTACAAATGGTCAAAAGCTTCAATTAATGACTCTATGAAGAATGTTTAAATAGTAACACATGGAAGTATCCAATTATTTCCTCTTTTGCCACTAGTCTGTGTCTATTTAATCCGATGATGTTGATGCCTTGTTACCATGGTTTGCGCACACCTTTACATGCGTAGTAGTTTTTGCAAATGATTCCCTCGCCCGCTCTACTGAACCGGATGTTCCGCCACTTTTCGGCAGGAGCTAATTAATTTTACCAAGCTGTCCATTAATTAGCTGTCCGTTAATTGACCAAGCTGAGGACGTCCGGTTGACTTGCGCGTTTCGGTTGTCCAAGCGCGTTTCAGTTGTCTAAGCACGTTTCGGTTGTCCGAAGCGCGTTTGCCACAAAAGTGCGCGATCGTTCCATTACGAACTCGATCCTTTTGCGCTTAATGCCAGCAGCAGTCATTCGCTTTTACATATGGCGCTGATGATCGGTACAACGTTTATCTCGACCCATTGTTACTAACATTGCTTGCTTGGACCGTCAAGAACGCGCTGGTTAAAAACTTGGACACGGCTGATCCCGTGCTCTGTCTGCGTTCTACTTCTATACGCGATGAATTACATCGTTTTGGAGCAGCGAAAACATCGCATGGATAAAAACTATCAACGAGTACGCGAGTAAGCGTCTTCCCTTCAAAATCGAGAAAAGAATACTGCCGCGCTCATGAAACAAAACGCCCATTGAAAAGAATAACTGCGCGCCAGCTCAATGCACGCACAAAGTTTACCATTCGCACACAACGTGCAACGCAGAGATGCACAAAGGCCTTTCAATGGCGTGCACTGGAGAAACACCTGTGAGGGAATGCCGAGTTCATTGCTATTGTGCGTGTGTCCATTTCGCACCGGTGTCGCATTCACATTCATGAAACAGCACACCTGCGTTTTCGTCCGAGGAACAAGCGCTGCTGTCGATGCAAACTTTAGTTTTTATCCAAGTGTAAACGCACGATGTTTCACATGATAACATACATAATAAGAATAATTTCAACGCAATATGACATCATGGCAAGCTATGTTTTTCAGACACAAACCCGTGCACTTGCAAATACACATTAAAAAGCACACTCTCTTTCTACTACTACACACACACACATGCACACACACACACACACACACACACACACACACACACACATGCACACACACACACACACACACACACACACACACACACACACACACACACACACACACACACACACACACACACACACACACACACACACACATACACACACACAAACACAAGTAACGTGGCAAAACAAGTGCACGGTGCATTGAAAAAAAAGGGTCCTATCTTAATGTCCGATACTGTACCCACAGAATGGGATAAGTTGTTGAAATGGATGTTCCATTCCGATGTTCTTCTTCTTGCTGTTGAGCAAGGTACAAACCGTTTGTAGCTAACGTTGCTACACCACGCTGTTTGTGTGCTGCGTACACATTGTGAGCGTTCCTTAACATACCCTCAAGACATTTGGTGAGCTAGTTTTTTTTTTATTTTCAGAATTGAAAGGGGAAAAGTAAACCTCCTCATTATATTTTTTTGGTTAAGCAACCTTTAACGTAACCCAGTTACAGCGTTGAATACATTTTGTTAGATTACGAAGACGCGATGCCGGCAAACCAGCCAGAGATAGGCCGAAATTGACAACAAGATGGAATATGCAAAATACGCTTTTATTTGATGTTTTGCTTTCATGCTCATGTTGATGTGTTCTGTAAGAAAAAAAAAAAAACGAGCGAGAATCACGGATCTCAATGCATCTTTGTGTGTGTGTACGTGTGCTGCAATGCTCTTGATTACGCTCAACTCTTACTACGGCCGAGATTATGTAAGCAGGGCACAAATACGGTCTTGGTTATGGGGATCCCCACTTTCCGGAAGGTATTGTTGGGACTTACACTTGCATTTCACTGCACAAACATGTTTCAAGCATGGAATAAGAAGTTGAAAGGATGAAAGAATCAGAGTCTGAGACGTAAAAAACACCAGCAGGAGCTAGAATGCAATGTACAATTCAACTAAAATAAAGTCCCTTCCTATGTTACAGAAATGAAGAGCATTTGGTAGAATGGTTCATAAGAGTTCCACGACCTCTAGAATAACAATGCAAAGAAACCCTTCTCAAAAAAACCGTAACAATTGTTAAGTGGCATTTGTGGAACACAACTGCTACACGGGTAATACCATTCTTGCTCAGTTAACCCACCCGAAAGGAGCATTTACTATGCGGTGCACCACCTTCACTTGATTGTCCGTTAAACATGTTCATTCGAACAAACGCACAATGGGAATTTTCTACACCCCCCATTTCGGAGGGTGGAATTATCAATCAGCTCGAGTATTATTACTGCTTCGCCCGCCTTTGAAGATCGCATCGTACGAAACTGTGCCGGCTGATCCTAAGTGGCACATTACGGTTGGGTGAGAAATGTTTTCTCTATTGCCCTCGTCCCACACACACAAACGAACAAATGGAGCAAAGGTAGTGAGAAAAAACGATACAAACCCTTCCATCGTGAGATCCATTTTTTTTTGTTCGACTACTAACTCTTACTGCTATTTTACACGACGTGAAAGGGTTTGGTGTGTCTTTACTTTTTTCCCTTTTTTTCTCTCACTTGTTTCTTTTCCCTCTTCTGTGGGCTGCCGGTGCCCGTTTTCCATCATCAAATACCACCTGCCATGAACGATTTGCATATCATCGTTTGCCAAGCCCATCGGACCCTTTTCGGGCGATGGCGATGGTCTCCTCTGACACACACACACACACACTCACACACACACACATGTGCTGCGAAAGGTGATGCTTCTTATCTTTTCCTTTTTGACGGGAATTGTTGTCGAGTTGCCGTGCAGAGTCCTCAAAAGCACACCCAAACGCACACACAACCACTTAACTCGATTGCTCTTACCCGTCGGCAGTCGGAAGACGATGCTTCAGACCCGGTGCGCTTTGGCCAGGTCGGCCAGGTTCGTCTTCCTGTCTCTCAGTGCCGTGATCACACCGCGGCGAAGACGGTGATGATGATTTAGTCGGATGTTTTGTTGGTTTTCCCTGAATGTCCATTTTCGCAAATTGCATTTTAGCGGGAAGGAACGGAACGGGGCAAGGCGGCAGGGGGGAAGGGATGCAAAACGGGACAGCAAGCGTCAGAATGCCGCCGGTGCCATCTTGTAATCGGCGTGTTTTGTCGTTGATTTTGCTTGTTTTCATCACAAACCGGGACGCTGGATGATGCTGGGCTGTGGCTCATTGTGCAGATTGTGTGGTGGCAGCTTTTCAAGTGGCATATCGAGGTGAGGAGTCGATTATCTGGAGTCGAAAACAAGACCCTCCCGGATGAACCGAGTCATCGGAGTGTGATTGAGCGTATGAAAAGCAGTTCGCTGTTTGTCGTGGTGTCGGTGTTGCGTATCGGTTGTTTGGGTCACTGGGAGTTTTGTTATTAGTCTGACTCTAAGAAACGTCGCATTCATAGAGGAGGAAAAGTTTGAGACCAAGACGACCAATTATTTGGAATAGCGCTTTTTGTGGTAAAGCCCGGATGCATTTAGTCTATTACATTTTATTTGTTCATTGTATTATAAATATTGAAACTTCTTAAAATTATTAATAGTACTTAGCTTTTATTTGCGTTTTGTCAAGAAATTATCACATCATTTACAAAACAACATTCTACAGGGTTTTGTATGATTATTTGGTTGTTTCCCTAGCAATTTTGGATGCTGTCCGATTACTTTGTAGTCATCACAATGATTATTAAGCATTTTTTCAAAATTGTTTTATCCATTTGGTTTAAAAAGCTGAAGCATTTCCAATGTATTGTAGAAACGAATCAAAAATATGTGAGAAACAATAAGTAAATTCAAGAAATGTCAGGATATAACCCAAAAAATGATGAGAAACAATGTAATAACTAAAACTAAAATAACCTTGAACAATCATTATACTGAAGATCTGTTTCAAACAATCAAAAATCATTTAATAATTGTATGATAGAATATAACTAAATCATTGATGTAAAAATTAATAAAAAACATAGGAATTAATCTTTCAAAACAAACAGTTTGTAAAATCAAAACATCATACCAATACCAATAAATTCATAGCATTTTCAACTTAGATGTTTTCCTTTGCCTAACCGTGGTATGATCTTCCACAAAGAAGAAATCCATTTTGATTGAAAGACAATGAACTCTTTAGGGCGATGCCAAAATTGCTCTAGAGGCTCGATGAATATCCAGTACAATCAAATCAAGACTTCGCACAGGCATTTGGAGTATCTTAACAAGTAATTTATCAGCAAATTTGGATGCAACGGAAATCATCGGAAAATTGTGTAATTGGGGGTCCGATGCGATCTGAAGAAGAGAGTTGACGAACGCCGTTTGTCTAGTTGTGAGGGACTGCTCCTAAGACACCACAATCTGCTCCACTGTAATGCCTAGACAATGAATTATGGGATGGAGCATTATCTGGTTGATCTACGCTTTGCCAATTGCCAAGTAGAAAATGACCAATCCATGGCTAGTACCTCAAGAGCCGAGTTCATATCAATACGAAATTTACCTAAAAGTAAATATTAGTATAACTAATAAGTAACAAAAAACAATGAAAAAAGAATTGAACCAAACGATACTATCCCATTTTCGACAGAAAAGTGTCAAAGCTTGTTTGAAAAGCGCTCAATAGAGATTCATATTCGTTTGCTATTATAACAAATGCGTCGATATTCAAGAAATAATATTTAAAAGAGGTAACAGTCTGTTTCATAATAATAACAAATTAAACATCATTCTTTCAACGTTCACCAAACACAATACAGTTACTTTGTTCGCAATTTATCGCCAGCTTCATCTACCATAAAAATAATAAATACTAAAATGATTTACCACTCCAACCTTCTCATGCGCAATAAACACACTCAACACATGTGTAGAAAAATATTATTGCCTATTCCCAACCCACTTGAGCGGCCAAGAAGCGGCCCGCAGTCGATTGTCCGCAAGCAAGCAGACCATTTGGAAGGCTTTCCGGTCGGCTAATTCACCTGCCTCCGTTTATCGCTCCACTGTGCTGTCTCTGCCTGCGGAACACCCGTCCCCAAGTGGTCGTGATTTACGAGCTTCGTTTTAAGCAGGAGAGCCGGAGGTTAGCGCTGCCACACAATTAGCAGCTCTTGAAGTGCCGGGTTGCGTTCGGGTCCCGGGATCGGTGTGAACAGCGCAAAGCCACCGGCAAGCGATAGTGAAAGTGGGTCCTACTGGTGGCGTGAGCTTCGGGGGGGATTATTATTGGTAGACGATGAAAGCCCAGCCAATCGTACTTTTCTGTTTTAGTTCTAGCTCGCTGAAGAGCACTCACTGTGGGGCATTAGTAGTCGAGTCGTGCAGAATTTTCTTCCATTAGCCACCGGTTTTTTCTCTCCCTCTTCTATCGCATCCGTGCTAGGAAAGGAGTGGTAAAAAGCACGCTCCCAGTGTTCTATGTGTAATACTCTCACTCCCCCAGGCCAGGTGAGAAACGAAACTGAGGACGATAAAATCTGACTTTATCGTTGGTTCGTGAGGCAAAGGCATACCGTCGAAAGGTACGAAACTTATCATCAGGCCATACCAGCTGCAAGGAAAAAAGAGCGTGTTATCTTTATTTCGACTATCGTAAAGCTTTCATTGAATGGATGACTTTGGTTGGTTGGTGTGCGTGTGCTGGTGCTGGAGAAATTAATATCCTGAGTCAAATAAATTGGGCAAAACATGTGGCGTAATAGATATAGAAGGTCGTAAGTTTTACCCTTACTTTGCGTAGAATAATGTTGTATTAAATTTGGATTAAGCGATACGACACGTTTTATGGGGTGCGTAATTTCCCTGGCATTTTAAGTATTAGAAATAACGAAAGGCGAAAGTATAGCTATAATGAACCCTTGTTGCCCATACCTGCAAGCATGTGTATTTTGAATTGAATCATTTCAATTTATTTGTGTAAAAACACCTAATAGCACAGTTTAATAATCTTAACTACAGTTTTTGATAGGCCAATAGTTTATTGACAGTGCAGGATAGTTAGGCCACATAAGAGGCGATGCAAATTACTAAAAATAGATAAATAATAAAACATACGATCGCAGATAAAATAATGATGTATGAGAGCCCAAATCCAATGACTAATCTGATCCAGACCATTAAAGTCAATTCCAGTACAGAACTAGCCAAGTACGAAGTGCTACAATGAAGAATATGAATGTTTTCACTGTATTCAGTAAAAACAATTGACAACAAATATCAACTCACCCAGAGAAGAATAAAGGAGTAGAGAGTAGTTTTGTGGGAACGAACTAAACATTTAAGGGAAATGATGAATAAATCATGCGACCGGCCCAAAAACTTATTGGAACAAACCATTAAAATGTGGGAAACCCTGTAATAGTTTAAGATCGTAACATCTTTATTACGAAAAATTCATTTTCATTAGCCCCTATGGTGGTTTCTCTCCATTCCAATCAACGCGCTGTGTAATAAGCTCTGGACCATTGTTGCATTAAATTAACCTCAACGCTTCAGCCTCACAAGTTTCATTACGCTACCAACTACTTCCCACCCAAGTGAACATGTTTCATGAAAGTTTGATTGGTTGTAGAGTGCATAGTTTTTGATAAATCACCCAAGCAGATTGTACATCCATTATGAATCAAGTCACACGAAGCTTGCGTACCGCAAAAGGACCATCCGTCTCTCGCTGCTGTTCGGGGTTTGATAAGAAACCAGTGCTTCTGTTGCCGCGCACCACACCTCAGTGGTGGAGAAAAAGGATTATTAAGAATTATGTCGTAAGTTTCCGTTGCAAAAGGGCACCCATGATGATGGTTTAACTTGTTGGCAAACATTCGCCCAAAACTTACGAAACACGAAACATTAAGCTTCGCAAGGATGGGGCGCATGGGTAGGATGGATTGTACAATGTGGCTACAGTTTGAGGCTGCTGGACCGTCAGGAGCTTTACCGAAGTCGCTAGTAAAGTAAGTGGTGAGACGTTTCGGATGAAATCATCGCAAAAACTTTCACTTAATGCCTTGTGGTTGGGAGAATGCAATCGGAGCGGATGAGCTTTTAAGTAATTAATTTACCTGATTTACGTCGCTGCATGCGGTCGAAATGGTTAGGTGCACTGATTAACACTTATTATAGCGCAAAAGATGGCGAAACTTTAAATAATCTTCTGTGGATCATAAATGCATTGAGGAAAAGTAAAAAGGAACCTACTCTTGACCATAAAAAATCGATTGTTATTCTCTATTCTGGGTTTCGTTAAAGCAGCAAGTTACTCTACACCTTACACTTTGCAGCGACGCTTAAACGAAGCATATGCATATACCTTCAAGGTTCAGTGGGTGCACACTTTAAGCACTTTTTCAGAAATGAAACCATCTATTTGCTCCAATTTCCGGCATCAAATTGGTTAGTTGTATCCTCGGGAAAAGATAGATAAGGTGTACCACCTACTGACGGCAACATCAGAGCAATGTTTCCAGTTTTCCTCACAACCCACACACAGCTCGGACCTTGGCGTTTGCCGGGTGGATTTGCATTTCACTGCATCATCCGTGCTGGCGCATTCTGGGCTGGTACAAGCATGTGAAAAAGATTATATCATACATGGCCGTCCATGAAGTGTATGATGATAAGCATATTTTTTGTTACCAGGAACCAGTTTATAGAGCGGGTTAACCTGTGACAGGAGAGAGAGAGAGAGAGAGTGAAAAAGAGGCAATAGATCTAACAACTTTGGGCGGCTTATCGTTAGCGATCGCATTTCAACGATAAGGAGCTTTTATTTCTCCTGAAATATGTTGCACAACATGATCCCGTTTGAAGAAATGAAAAAAGCAAGAAAAATGTAAAAAGGTCGTTTCATTCATGCATAATGATTTGAAATGTTTGAGCCATATGTAGAACATGCTGTTGATGATTTTAATGCATGCTGTGTAAAGCTGAATTTACTACCATGTTGGTTTATATCACAACAGTAGACAGTGTTATAAAATATACTTTTACATGTTTATCCTTGTATAAAATATATGAAATAGTTTTTTTTATATATAGCAATATTTAACATAATTACAATACCTCTTATATTTAAACAAAACTCCTTATGTAGACATGGTTCACTACACTTTCCAAACATCCTTTATTCCTAATCTTTTCTGCCATATTTTCCTGTTTATTATTACTATTGGACTCTTTGCTCAGTACGTATAGGCAATATAACTACAAAGCTTCTTTCACACACCTAACCCTATCGCAAAGAATACCATCTTTCTGACACATTCTAACACCAAATAATCCTTAATGACAACACTCTACCCCAAAACGCACCCAACCACACTCTCTCGCACCCATAAAGAGCGGAAGAGCACCGAGAATGTTTAATTTCATGCACTACCAAACTTGAAGCGATTCAATTAATTCTAATCCCAACTTGAAAGCGATTTCTTTTGCAAAATTGGTGCATCCGATCGATCGGGAAGCGTCTCGAGATGCAACACAAGGTTGGATATGTTTGCAGTCCAATCGAAAGGTGCAAGGTGGGACTTATACACGACTTATCGCACGTATCCTTCTGATGGATAATTGTTTTATTATGGAAATCCATTAAAATGATGTAATTGCTTAACAAATCCTTGTTCATGCAAGGATTATCTTCACAAAGACATGAAAGAAATGGTGCAATTTCTTCATCGATTTAGCAAGCAATTTAGCAACCTTTCGCAAAGCCATCTAATAATGACACTATCATTAATCCCAGCGATCGGACAGGTAGAAATGGGCTTTGCAAACAAAGTCCCATTTTTACTTTTATGTTGAGGCTATGGACCCACTAACTCTTTTCGTTCGACAAATTCCTTTCATTTTTGGCTGTAGTGTTCCCTCGTCCCTTCTTCATCTTTTAGCAAAGTTTCTCCATTAACTAAATCAGCAAACTTTCCACACAGACAAACATACACCACATTCGAGCACCAAATTTCGTCCTAACCCTTCTTTTTGGGTGCGTTTGATGACGACAACGACGACAGCAGCAGCAGCGTTGGTGGTCACCCGGTCGTCCCGAAATGCCGCTCTGAATGGGTGCAATTTTTCGAAACATTAGCTTTTCGCAAAAAGCGAACGAACTTTTCGCCCGATTGCAGTTTGTTCGCTGGCTGGCGTGATGTCTGCGCGCGCGTGTGTATGGATTCAATAGTGCAGGAAATTGAGTTTTGATTTTTGTGGATGCCTTTTGGCCCGATTGACCACTCGCTTCTCAACGCATCTGGTACTGGAAATAGTGGTCACGGTTGCTATCAAATTTTGCTTTTTTCTCCCTTTCCGTTCCGCCCATTTGTAACACAATGTTTTGGGCAGCTTAAAAGTTTGCTTCGTTCTGATTCGAAAACTTTAAGCGTATTTCGTTGCAGTTTGAGGATTCAATTTTACCTTTTATGCAAATGTATTGAGCGAGGGAGCAAAAACAAAAATCAATTTGCACCGTAATAATCAATCGCCAACCAGATGGAAAACATAAGTTCCTCTCTCGAGGAAACTTTAAACAATACAGTTGCCGTATACAGTTTTTCGGGCCAGCCTAGGGCCGATTGCCTCAAAATCCCAAATGAGCTCTGAGTAGGAGGCCTGAAGACCGAGAAAAGTTGAAGCAAAAATTGTAATTTCATCACTGTATTTCCCACCAGTGCCGGTCAAAGGTCGCCGGTGCTGCCGTCACGCACCCGTGTGCGATCTTGGAAGTTTGGCTCAAACTTTAATAAGATTTATTCCCACCAGCAGCGATGAGAAAATGATTATTTTTTGCTTTTGCCGATTGAAAGGCGCCAGCATCCCAGTACGTGCTCAAACTGCCACGAGTACGATGTAAAGCCAATAACTTTGCTTATTTTTAGCATTTTTTACCAATCGTTCGTTGTGATTGAAAGCTATGTGAAAAAAAAACAAAACAAAACAACAAAAGCTGAATAAAATTTGAACCGAAAAGTGGAAACAACTTTTTGTCATTACTTGCAAGCGAGCTTCATAAATTAAGCGTTCGCCAGTTTTGCCTTTGCTTATTACAACGTCACATAAACTTTGCCTCTTTCCTCCAAAACGTCCCATTTTCACTCGTTGGCAATTATCGAAAGCATAAGGAGGAAGCAATTTCCTTTTTTTCTCGTTTTTTTTGTTGTTCTTATTGTCGCAAGAAAGTGAGTTGTTGTGTACTGGCCGCGCTAATGATGCCGCCGCGCCCGAGTGGGAGGGTTTGGGTATAGTTCGGCTGGACGGTTTGGCCCCGTTTGTTGTGTTACTTTATTTACTACCACCAGCCGCCGGTGTGGCGCAGGCCGGCTTTGCTAATGATGGTGTAAAAATGTGGTGCCAATAATGTGTGCCCGCTGGCTGCGTCATGATTGCCAATACTTGCCAATAAGATGGAGGGGGGTCCTTCGTCGCGGCTTTGCTTTGCTTTTGCCCCATTGGGGGTTTGATCTCGTTAGCAGCAGATTGTTACCATTTGCGGTGGTTAATTTGGGTTGAATATCAATTTGTTGCTGACCAACACGTCGAACGTGCGGGCAGGTTGGGCGGTGGCGAAATCAATACAATTAAATTGGACACGGTATAATTGAAACAGCCCATGGTGACGCAACGGATATTGGTAATGTCGGATGTGCGTCGGAAATACACACTCGGTCGGTGTTTTGTGACTTTTTTTGTGAAATTGAAGATAGTTCCTTGAAAAGCTCTTGATTTGACATTTTTGCCAGATTTCCGTCACTCTCGTGTGGCTCTTTGTTGGTGTAATTGTCTATGTTAATTTAATTTACTATGTTGTTTGTTAATTTATTGTTTGATTTAGTTACTTCGTATACTAAGATTTAGACCTTTATCACATGTCACAAATGTATACGAGTTTAACATTCTTTCAATATTTCAAAAAGATTAATTCCATACTTCTTCATAATCTAGGCTTGCGGCACAATTGTCCAGAATCCTTCACAGTCCATCCTCTTGCTCGACTGTCCCTTAATAATCACGCTCCCTGTTTGCCTGTTTTCTGCCCAATGTGCCTTCTGCGAATCTGTCTTCCGAAACTTTGGTTTCAGTGGGAGCTACCATACGATTTAGACAAGCACAACGTTTTCCCAGAAGCATACGCGATTGGCTAGATAATGCATAAATCATATACGGTAGCAGCTTCAGCTTTTTTGAGGCAACTAATCGAATGATTTTAATAAATATAGCCTTCATAATACATAATGCATCAATCAGCAGAAGACGAAGAGCCTCAAACACATATTGCTCGGGTACATTCGGTAGTTTTGGGGCGTCCATCAAAAAGGATCTCCAAACAAACAATAAACAGTGTCCCTTGTTTAAAAATTTGTTTCATAATTTCCATTCGATTGATTTGTATCAGTGCACCCGATCGAACAATCGTCGTACGAACACGAAAATATGTCGTGCAATAAACGTTTGAAATGGTCCCAAATGCTTGTTTGCATCATGTTTTCCGTCCTGCCCGGCGATGGACTGGAAGCAATCCACATTTCAAAGTTGCCTGTTCCGGCCTGAACGCCTCGTCCCGGCGGATGCTGTTTTCGTTCCGATGCTCGTGTTTGTGCCCTGTGTTGCTTCTCACACCCAGCGTGACAGAAGTAACCAATAAACAGGAAAACATTTCCGTCGCTTTCCACCCCAGAACCTTTTGTGTCCCATCGGTTCCGGGGCGGTTTTGTGGCTTTATTCATTTTGCACAAGCATGAATCTAATGCTTACACTGCCGACAAAGCGAGGCCCCGGTCTTGAGCCTTGAGCCTACTCCACTGCGGAACGTCGGTGGAGGCGGGTAAAATTGAAAGTAAAAACGGAAGGTGATTAAAAAAATTACGACCGTAACGAAAGTGAAAATTTGTCGAGTTTGTATTTTAACACTCATCCTGCGCCTACCTGGCGGGTATTTGGGGTGGGTGGGTACCTGCTCCCCCTCATGATGATTTCCCTCCAGTGGGGATGCCACAAACATGTACCAACAGGACGACTGCGGCAGTTGAGAAAGTCGTTAAGTGAGTGCCGGTGCCTCATGTGATGTGGGCACCGGGCCCGGGTAATGCTGCCTTTCCCTGTGTGTGTGTAATGTAATCGTTAGTCAGAGTATTATTTTTTTGTTGTAGCTCTCGCTTTTTCTTTAATTTGGTGTGACTTTCACAACATGCGGCGACGAAAAAGAATGAGACATGAAGGTATAATAAAACTCACCTGTTACCAGGTTACGACCGGAGTCGATTGAATTATGTGTGTCTCTGCTGCGGCCCGTTGGGCAGAGGTATTCCCGGTTCGGTAGGAGTTTTATATTGAATTATGATTTCACCGCCATAAGGTTTCCCCCGCTGTGCACTTTTCGTTGAGTTGTTAATACGATCTTCATTTGCGCGCCGATCTCGTTGGAATTTCTTTCCGCGCCATTCATCATTTGAAATTGAAGCACTTTCTCAATGGATTAGTAGCGCGCGGGGAAACAAGGGAATAAGAAAGAACGTTTTAAGTAATTGAAATGGCATTTGGAACTGGTGTACTAAACGCGATAAAATGTTTTTTGTTGATGTGATTTTTGTCAACTACTTGATACGGAGTTTATGTGATTAAAATATTCTAAAAAAATTCGTGATCTTTAGAATTCTTTGCAGGTTTATTTGATAAAGCATTGTGTTTTATTAATATTGACTTGTCTCAGTGATTCTTTATCTTGTAATTATCTATTCATTTATATTTATATTTCGTGTTTTAGAATGTATTCGCTTCTTTTTATACATTAAGTTTCATTTGTTTAACTCTTCTACTAGTGTACTTGGCTTTTACTAGTTTTTACTTTTACGTTGACATATACAATATTCGATTTTTATAGATGATAATTAGATTTTTTTATTTACTTTTTTTATCTGCTTTATATTTTCAAATAGAACTAATAGGCTTTCCATAATAGCTACAAAGGCTATGAAATAATATTATAAAAACATAAAAAACGCATAACATTATTTAAAGGAATAGTAAAATAGAGTCATTAAGTATAATATTAAAAGAAAACAAAACAAATGCTAAAATAGATACGCATAACACTTAATACCATAAAAAAGTAAGAAGAAAAGGCTTCACAAAACAACAACAAACCAGTTTCAAAACATCGACAACACTGAAACACAAAAATCTATTGAAAAGGATTGCCATTCTGAGTCGAAAGTACCTAAAAATATACAAAAGAAACATATCTTTCCCCGTTTTTCTTCATACCGCACACGGACGAATCGATTAAAATTATGTCCACCTGATTGCGCACCATCAAAAACTTTCTATCACCCCTTTTCTTACGCTTCCACGTATTTCCAGCGGTCGACTCCGTGCACATAACGCGTCTGTCGGTGCCGCGTGTGTACGTGCTAGATAATTACCATCGCCAGCGGCACCAGCACCATCAGTACTACGCGCCGGGCCAGGTGAGCGCCCGGGACGATCCGGACATACCGTTCGATCCGGCGGAACCGCTGCTCCGTGCGCCCGACCCGGCCGAACATCTCGTGCTGGACTGCGAGTACGTTATCGAGCCGCACGAGACCGGGTTCGTGCTGAAGTGGCTGCACAACGATGTGCCGATCTACCAGTGGATACCGCCCCATCGCAGCCCGTCCAGCCTGAACCGGATGCGGGACCACGTCAACCGGACGTTCACCGTGGGGAACGAGGCGATGCACAAGCACCGGGCGCTGGCCCTGATGCACCCGAGCCAGGACTTTGCCGGCAAGTACAGCTGCTCCGTCCATACGTACCAATCGTTCGACATCAAGTCCGCCGATCTGTTCATCATTGGTAAGGTGACCTCCGGCCTGCGACCTGCTGCCCAGCCCGCTTGGGTCTCGGACAATTCATCCATTAAACGAGTGTGTCGTTCTTTGTCGTGTTGGTTTTTTTGCAGTGCCCGAGTCCGGGTTTGTGCTGAAGTACCATCGCAACCTGAACGACCTGGTGACGGTCGTCTGCAGCGTGTACGGCATTTTCCCAGCGCCCGAGCTGTCGCTGTGGATCAACGACTATCGGCTGGAGAACGGCACCGTCTACGAGATCCCGGTGGCCGACGGGCTGTACGATAGCTCGGTCAGCGTTCAGCTCGTGCTGTACGAGTCGCTGCAGCCGGACGATGTGATCAAATGTATGCTGGCCGTGCCCGGGACCGAGTACCGCCGGGCGAAGGAAACCGTGTTCGTAGGTGCGTGTGCTGGCGCCGCGACCGTTTGGTTAAAAACACAGGAATTTAATGAGCTAATATCGATTTTTCATCTTTTCTTTGGTGTGCCCGTGGGTGTGCGCGCGTAGATGTAAATAGCAGACCGTTCGGGGAGTCAAACTCCATCCTGGATCCGTTCGGCACGGTTGCCTACACCAGCAGCAGTACCAGCAGCAGCAGCAGCAGCAGTACGGTGAAAGTGTCCACCAGCAGCACACCGTCCGTGACGGTTCCGGTGACAACACCGGAGGCTACGAGCGTGAAGGTGACGACGACGGTGACGACGACTGCTGGCCAACAGCCGAGCTCGTCGGCCGTGGCCGGTACGGCCAGCTCGAAGGATACGGTCCGGCCCCAGATACCGTCCGTCATCCGTTTGCGACCGACGGCCAGCTCGACCCGGGTGCTGACGGTGCAGCAGTCGAACGCGGTCGACTCAGACGAGATAATGAATGTGTTAGACTTCAAGGAGCTGCTGAACGAGAACCTGCTCTACAACAGTGGCACCGCCCGGTTAGGTAAGCAAGCACCGCTGTCGTTTGGCGATCAAATATTGAAACCCGATTGAGAACGAGCCTCCAGGGGCAGGGAACGATTGATTCCTTGATAGGTCACAGTTTTTAGCCCGGAGCTTTACGATTCTCCGGTGAATTATTAAACCGCTACTTGTGTCACTTGGGCTCAGTCACTGTCCCCCACACCCCACTGAACGAAACCAGCGTCATAAAGTTGATAAGCCCCAGGAATCAATCGCTTCCCCATGTCTGGCTGTCCGCTGGGACGTACAAGGAACGCAATCCATTTGCAAGGTAGGAAGCAGCGGTAATTGCACAGCAATCGAGCTAATTGCCCTCTTCAGGTTAAAGGGCACCGTCTGGAGGGACTGTCGATATTTCCCTGTTATTCCCTTGACACACACAAACACACACACACTTTGCTCGTTATGCAATTGCCAATGTTGTTGCAAAAGCTCACGACCCCGGCAGTCTTGGTGGTAATAATTGATTGAATCGTGCTGTCTATCTCCCGGGGTTTGTGCGGTTTTTGACAAGCTTCTTGCTGGGTAGAGGTGGATGACACAGAGAGTGGTTGAAAAATTGATCATGTGCTAATTTGTAGTTACTGAAAGATGCATCAACAAAGCGGTTGTGAAGGAATGGTTGTAATGTACACAATGCAAGGATTTACTTTTATGAACGACTAGTTTGGTCCGATTACAAGGCTTGGCAACGTGTTCCTCAGGTGTCCCTTAAGTGTAAGGGATATGTCAAGAGAAAATTATTTCTCAATCAATACGAGTTCAGCAACTGATTCCGTACCAATGTTTGATCTGGAGGTTTTGCAGAACCAATAAATATCCTCGAACTGAAATCGAACACATATCTTCAGGTCCTCAGAGGGGTTAAATGTAGAGGCAATTGAGGCCAATTGGCTCAAAGTCTCTATGAAAAAAAGAGGGATTAAATCCGTCGGACTGGACGACTGCAAGGGGCCCTGTGTTTTTGATGGCCCCATGATAAGGAACCCTGAGCTGACACCCTCCATGCAATTTAACCATGCTCTTAGGACCTCCACTCTTCGCACCGCTTAGGACTCATTATGTACTACGGCTCTGTCAGTCCAAGAGCTTATACATAACCGATACCAGTACTGGAGCTGATGTTGATCGCATACGATATCTGGAACTAATCCTGAACCTACTCCAATTCCAGAACTTATCCTGAACCTGCCTTAAGCAAAGATCAAATCGTAATCCTGTCTCGTTCCAGTAACCGATACAGTATCTACTAGTTAGAAACTAATAAACTTAAGGAGTCACTAGAAACAGAGGATTTGTTTTTCAGTTTAGAAAACCTGCAAACTATTTCAGCTGCATAATAATCCACTTTTGATTGGCAATTCTAAAAGTTATGAAATCACCTGAATTTGCGTTTAGCTTTCAAAACCCCGAGTGGATGCATTATGTACTGGGAATGTTTCAAAATGATTTAACACGCTTTTCTTTAAATTTCCTATCATACGTATGACTGAAATTGAAAGCTCCCTCCAAACCAATTTTCTTTATTTTACTTCCATAATTTGATTGCTGTTGGAATATAACTTTACGAAGTGTATATGAAAATCTCTTCAAATATCCGATTTGATTGACATGCACTGTAGATGTTATCCTCTATCATGAATAGCTTCCAGCGAACGAAGAACAAATTCAATCTGACGTTCTTGAAGTGTTGATTTACAGTTCGAAATAAACAAAGGATCACTCTATCGCCCTAGCAAATCCCCTTTCGGCATGGCTCGACAGGAAATTAAAACCAAGAAATTAGCACCAGCTTCAACCTGAAGTAACAGCAAAAAGTCCTACAAACGAACCATGACGCACTACGACCACCGCAAGTAGTAAGCCATTTTGTTCAATTTACTATCAGCTGCGCCTCCCTACCCATCATCCCACCCAACCTCTGCATCTGGTTCAGGTTACACAATATTAACCCAGCTTGTGCGGTACGACGTATCGTACACCACAACGACCGCCAACGGGAGGCAAGCTGCCGAACTACTACTACTACTACTACTACTGTGCCGTTCCAATAAAGTCTTCCGCACTTCATTGCGAAGCGTTCCCTGTCCCTGGGTAACATAATGCGCCCGCCCCCTCCATTGCTTTATCAGGAGGCCGCGCGAGTATTGTGTTTCGTTCCGTCGTCACCTTTACTTCTAACATAAGCACGCATCCCACTGCTTTGCTTTCTTTCAGAACTTCACCGGTTGCGGTTTGTGGTTTGGGCTGGCAGCAGCATACCGTTGCTCCACATCGGCCAGCTACTGCTGGTAACGCTATGCCGATGGCAGATGCATGGCTCGTAATCCTGTTCAGCTGAAGGAGCAGAAGTTCGTTCGACCACTATCACACGCACACAAACACACTCTAGAAAAGACGACGGCCTAGCAACTAACATGAGAGGGAAGTAGATGAAGATCGTAGCGCTACACGCAACAACCGGAAACAGGAACCGCTTCTTTATTACCACCGGAGCGTCACTTCACTCAGCCAACAGGGAGGAGACACACCAAATGAAGTCCGATGGTTGCCGGTGGGAAAATATACTCTAAAAAGGAAAGAAACAAAAAAAAAAGGAAAAACAAAAACCCCTGTCCTGTGGTGTATTATTGCAAAGGACTGCAAGAATACTCCGACCGCTGGATGACGTTAGGAGCATAGAAACGATGGTCACCCCCATTTCGTTCCCATTCCTGTAGCTTAGTATCTTTCACTCTCGCTCTGTTTCTCGTTTCTCTATCTCCCTCTCTATCTTGTTACGCTCAACAAGCGGTCTTAATCGGATGCCGGAGAAAATTCAGGGAGGGCTGGGGTGGAACGAAGCAGGTGCTTACAACCCGTTCCATCCCCTTTCTACCCTGCGGCAGGGACGGTGATATCGAAGAATGTGAACGATTTTTGTTACTGACATTGCAAAATGAACCAACATGAGGAACAAGAAGAAAAAAAAACCGATATGCTAGTTGAGGATAGAAAGGTGTGTTTAGTCAGAAAAGAGAAAGGATAAGATTACATTCGAACTAAAACAGCACTAAGAAGACACAGGCACAGGAACCCATTGGACCCGGATCTCTATTTTGCCAAATGTGTGTGCCACTACAAAAGGGGACGTGCAGGGAAAGACACAACCTCTGAACATGAAGTAAGCGGTACGCATGTTAATATTGGACAAAAAAGAATGTTATATACTGCTCTAAAGAAAACAACAGTAAAATAAACACACAAAGGCGCACAAATAGATAGAAATCAATTCGAGCTGGCGTTTGCCGAGTAAAGCGAGAGTTTGGTGCGTGCGTTAAGACCTATCCTATTCAATGAGGCATCGATTTACCGGTTTTAGGTGGTTACTATTGTTGTTAGACTGTGCGAACTAAAGGACAATACGGTGTTGTTTCGGAATCAAAAAGCTAAAGCTAATCAACACACGATACACACGATAAAAACGCACACACGTTGTATGATCCGCTTCACGGTAGTGCGAGAAGTGCGAGCAGTTCGCTACATTGAAACGTTCCCTAACTTTGTGTTATTGTGATACTATCCTGCTCCCTTGCTTAGTTCTCACATCTCTTCTCTTCTCCTTTACATTCGCTTTCTCTTGCATCATTGGAGGAAGCACGTTATTTTTTCTAATGTTGCGGCAAGAACAAAAAAAAAAGATTGTAAATAAAGAAAATAAGCGATACTGAACTAAACGTAACTAAAAAAGCAGCATGCCAAAACAGTGTTACACTCACACACAACAGTGTGTCACATAAGAATATTACACATACACACAGACACACATAAACACACTACAATTGTGCGCTTGTAAACTAAACACATAAACACAGAACGGCAAAACACAAAAACTGATAATAATACCGAATGCTGATGATGTTAAAATATAACGAATATGAACTGAACTCGAAATCAGTTTTCCAGTGTTGGCCTTGATTCTCGGAAAGAACTGAACCAAAAAAACGATCCCCAAGGAAATGCTACGTTGCAAGGTAAGGTAACCAAGGGGGTTTTGTGCGATGGGCAATTCCAGAACAACAAAAAACCCCTTTCTCCAACCCTAATCCGAACACGTCCTATGCAAACACGCTAAACAGGTGTGCCTGCGGCGGTGAGGTAGCGATGAGCTTTAAACGGCCACGACCAGGACGAGGGACTCGCTTCCAGGAAATTGCTCGGGCTCGGAAGGAAAATCAAACCCCTTTAATGCGAAAGCCAAATATTGGTTGGCGCTGCCCTTTTTGCTCGCATGCCTTGTTGCTTTGTATCCCTGTTTTTTTTCTGTGGGTTGGTGAAGTATATGGAGAAGGAGTCCCGCAGAAGCTTTACCATAAAATTAGTTCCTTCTTGCGTTTAAAATTCTAATTAGCTGTAATTGCTTTATCTACCCATAGAAGACATGTTGTCTTCGTGGCCTTAAAATCGGATGTTACTTATGCCATCATAATAATAACAAAACAAAAAGACTTGTAAACATTACTTACTTCTTACAGAAACGTTTCTTGAGTTTTCATTATTGTTTTTCGAAAAGAAAGATGTAGAAAAAACAACAAGCATAATCTTCCCCGTCAGCTTCTTCGTGATGTAAGGTAATACATGATGTTACCAGTGGAAGGAATCGCAAAAATAAGGGAATGTACCCGTTAGCAACCCTGCGGGGATGTTATTTCCCCTTGTAGAAGAAATCATCGATGCCGAGCGTATCACAAGTGAAGTTGAACAGCTTCTCACACTGGACGGAGTTGTTCCAGTACCGGTGGCTGCCCGCCTCCCGGCAGTTGCTCAGGTAGCAGCCACCGCGCGTCTCCAGCTTCGGTGCGATCGCCGCGTACACCACGGTACGGGAGCCTTCCTCCGGGTTTTTGAACAGCAGCGCCCGCACCCACGGGATGTAGTTGGTGCTGGAGTGCTCGAACAGGTCCGTGTTGACGACGCCCGGGTGCAGCGAGTAGGACAGTACCGGCATGCCCTCCTCCTCGAACATCAGGTTCGTGTACTTGGCGAACAGGACCTGGGCGAGCTTGCTCTGGTTGTACGCGTCCGCTGGGTAGTAGTTTTTACTGCACGCAAGAAAGAGTAATTAAATAATGATATTATAATTGTGAGCCTTCAAAAATAAAAATTAAATACTGTATGGAATAGCGATGGGTAGAGTTGATAAAAATTCAGAGTTGACACTGATTCGAATCCGAAAATTTCTGAACAGACTCCGGAAGGTAGCTCCGAACAGCATTATCCGGAGCCGCTCGAAATCGTCCGGAAACGTCTGGAATTGGAATCGGAGTCGAAGTCGTACGAAATCCAAGTCGTCCGGAGCCGGAGTCAAAATCGAAGTGGAAGTCATCCAGAGTCAGATTCGTCCGGAGTCGGATTCGTCCGGAGTCGAAGTCGAAGTCAAAGTTGCCCTGAGTCAGAGAGTCGTCCGGAGTCGGAGTCATTCGAAGTCAAAATCAAAGTCGGAGTCATCCAAAATCGGAACCGTCCGGTGGTGGGGTCGGCCAAAATAGGAGTCAACTGGAGTTGAAATCCGAAATCGACGGGAATTGGCATGTCTACGTAGTGCATGCGCAAAACAAAAGACGAAAAATCTTAGCAAAATTAAATACCAGCCAGACACTGATCGACTCCGGACGACTCCTATATCGGATAACTGCGACCTCGGATGAATCCGACTCTGGACGACCTCGACTTCAGGCGATTTCAACTCCAGCCGACTCCAGATTCCAGACGGAACTAATGATTTCGATTTTCCTGGAATCGGATTGGGACTAAGAATAAACCTAAGAGTCGAAAACCTAAAGAATAACACATAAATGTTGGACTTACACCTTGTTAATGTCGTTGTAATCAATTTCGCCAATCTTGTGCACACAGGACGACACATTGACGACGCGCGCCTTACACTCAGCCGTACCGGCGGCCCTCAGCTGGGGCAGCAGCAGATGCGTCAGCAGAAAGTGGCCGTAATAGTTGATGGCCATGTGCGATTCGAAGCCTTCGTCGGTCAGCTTAAACGGCACGCTCATAACACCGGCTGATGGGGTTAAATAAAAGCTTTAAATGTGGGGTTCACTGTTGGGCTTACCCAAGACCACACTTACCATTGTTGATGAGAAGATGAATTTTATCAAACTTGGCCCTAATCTTGGTGGCAAACTCGCGCACCGACTTCATGTTGCCGATGTCGAGCTGCTCGTAGTGCAGCTTGCAGCTGCTGACCGGGATTTTGGCATGCTCCAGGTACGCCTCTACCGCTTTCCGGGAATCGACTGGATTGCGTACACCTGCACAGTAGCATGCCAAAAAGAAAAGAATAAAGCAAAAGGAATCATTTAAAGAAAGCTTGTTGTGGTGCCGTTTTCGCTACACATACCAAGGATGACTTCGATTTCGCACTCGACCAGCTTCTTGACGATGCGCAGCCCGATGCCACGATTGCCACCGGTGATGAGCGCAATCTTTCCCGGCTGCTTGTACAGTTCTGCGAATAGGAGAGAGAGAGATAAAAAAATGAAACAAATGATAAATTTGACTACCAGACTGCCGTGGAAGTGTTTGATATTGGCCGGCAACGCAAAGCTTCAAATGTTTCATCACACATTCCACACTATCTTTCAGGCTTCGCGAAGAACGAACAACACGACTGAGGCGCGTTTAATATCATTCTGAATGTCTTTATACTTCCCTGCCAGGTTGCCCTGGGTTGCGCAGTTTCTTTGTCTCCTGTTTTGTATTTTTTATGCACCCCATCCAGGTGAAATCAAAAAGGGTGTAGTAGGTATGGCAGCAACAGCTGCTGGCACTGATTAAAAATAGCAATGGTTCGTCGCCAGCTTGTGCCCCCGGTGCGCTCGCGCGGCCTGTTGGAATCCTTCGACACCGGCAGCATTGACACGCAACCACAAAACAAGCCCCGGGCCCACCAGATGGTGCTAGAAATGCCTGATGCGACAACCTTCCTTCTGGTTCTACCGGTTTTATAATTGAATCCAAATAAATTCCCTCCCATTCCACCCAACAAAAATTCGAACTCCCCGGCGTTGGCGCAAATGGAGTGATGGATTTTTCTTTTTTTGTCCGATTTTTTCCTCCCTTTTTTCGGGTTGTTTGTTATCACCCGATGCTTTATCGTGTGAGCGCCTCGTACACCCACACGCGGCGCTTTGGAAAAAAGAAGGAAAGCTCTGATCAATATTGTGAAGCGTGGAAAATTAAAATTTTAATTCCACACTACGAAGAGGAGAGGCGAAACGGTGATCACGATGGCATCAGCGACACGGTGTGCCACACGTGCAAATGAAGGGCGCCAAAACCGGGTGACAGTATTGCATCGAAAGTGGGTATGTGTGTGTCTGTGTGCTTTTTTGTAGGTCGTTTTACTTGAGCAATGGTAATTGAACCAAATAATTGAGGGATAGGTGCAGAGACGTGTGTTGCGCGCGCGTCAGCCGTACGGCGAGGGCTTAATTTTTGTGAAAAATTAAAGATACCGACCTCGTGGTACCGGCCACGCTTTTGCAAATGCAATGATGAGTAAGAGATTAACAGCCGCAGCAGCAGCGCAGGAATATTGCAATAGTCACCATTGGGATGATTTCTGGCGGAAACAGATCGGATGGTATTAAATACCGCAGCATGATGGTTTCACTTATTTCGTCTTTCTTTGTTTTTTCTTTGGTACAGGTGAAAACTATTATGTGCCTTTCTATTGAGCAGCCTCTCGAAGCTTAAAATGCAACATTCATTTCCATTTTGTGTTTTTTTATGGACGTTTTGTTGACTGGCTTTAAGGTTTTGGACTTTTTTTTAATGTTTTCCCACAAATGAATGCATTTTCTTTTTCCACTTTCCCCACAACAACAAAAAATGGCAATGGACAACAGTGGCAATTTCGTACAATGCTTGTGTGTTTCGCTTTCCCGATGGGGCGGTAGGAAATAAGTCTCAATTTGGTGTCGATGATGCGCGTTCGATGCGTTCCATGGCGGCACTGGGTTGTATAGTTTTAATAATCTTCTTTTTGTCTGTCTACATCGATGCATTTCAATGAGTTTTTTGGGGTGGAAAATGGGCTAACAAAAGTTTGTGGATTATACGGCGCACGATGAAAATGTATTGCTATACGGTATGAATTTAATGCGTTGTTTATGAACTTTCGCGTGGATGGGAGGAAGGAATATTTGAAGATTTTTTTTAATGCAAGTGTATTAACACCTTTTTTCAGTGCACTCAAAAATAATGTGCGAAGGAAAGATACGGTTTGGTTGACAATTAAAACGTCAAAGTTATGTATTTAACTAATTTTACATTCTACTCTTAAATGCTTATGCTTTTTATGATGCTACTTAAGCTCTTCTGTTCTTTATTCATTGTGCTTGATCAATTAGGATCTTTTGGCAGATTAAAACATGGAATTAATTACTTAACATTAGAAGAACATAGTTCGAACTCAAGGTTTTAGTTTTAGATGAGGCATATCAGGCAAATTTGTGTCTCACTAAATCTCATTTGTGAAATCAGGGCAGAAAATAGATTGCTCATGTTCTTGTGACACTGTTAGATAATTATTGATGTCACTATTATGTATTAATTAATCTTCAACGGATCATACGGTGTAATAAAGATGGGTAAAAATATTACATAGCAAAGTCAAGCCTTTTATCACAGTCCACTCCGGCCACGGCAGAAACCCGGCCGTTCTTTGAAGCACTGAGTTGAAACAATAAACTCAAAGCAATTTGAAACAGTGTTGAATTCAGCCGACATGGAGCGATGCTGAACAACCCGTAGATCTTCTCTAGACCTGATGGTGCATAGATATGCGATGCAGCAAAAGCGATGACTCGGGAGATTAGACTATTTACAACTAAATTTACTGTTAAATCCGCAACATCTACCTTTCTAGCTTTTATCTTGTAACGTTACCGAATGATGAACATAAGCACATTAAACAACGTACGAAAGATTGAAGAACGATGCCATATGAGAGCTTTTTTCTGTTTATTTTTAACCAATACAATAATGTACATAGGTAGACTTAACAAATTCCCAGCTACGCTGAACTCTTCCTGAATCAATACAATAATCTATTCAATAGCAGGCAAAAGCGTCATTCCATCATTTCTCATCACACTGGTATTTTCTCCCACAATGCTATTCAATCATCGCCTAGAATGTACCAATTTAGCTACACGCTTTATCTAACGGCGCTCAGATCTGCAACAATTCCACACTTAATGATCTTCCCATAATCCATCAGCGTACAGGAATAGAAAATCCTTCTAAAACATTCACGCGACTCAAATGCATTTTCCTGCTGAAAAGCTAAGCCCCCTTCGTACAAAGGCCCCATTTTGCAGTCACCACAAACTACAGCGACCGCATTGAAACTGTACAAGGCAAACAAAAAACCCCCAGCAAACCATAAGCTTGCATTCGATTTAAATGATGTCCAAAGAATTCCCTAATTACTTCTCGATTAAGATTAGCCGTTGCCGAAGCCACCACCAAATCCCTGGTCGGGCACGCGGCACGATTGCAGCACATTACCGAGCCTACCGGGAGGCCCTGGGATGCAAAAAGTAATACCCTCGGTCTTTGATGCAGCATCCGGAAATTGCATCCGAGCGCAAAGTGGTCTAGCAGCAGCAGCAGCAGCAATGAAATAAGAATAAAAAAGAGGCAGATAAGCCGGTACCGTAAATGCGAGAAGCTCGCATGTCCCCAATGCTTGTAAAAAACGCCCACACACACACATATACATATACTCACTGCGAGTATTTAAAAGAGGCAAATTGTGTCCATGTCCATGTTGCGACCAGCGAGGAGCGAGCGAGCCAACAGAGAAAGTCACCGGCTGGCCACTGGCTTTAATTTGCTTTAGAAGTGCTGCCTGCCTGCCAGCGATACATATAATATTCCTGCTATCAGGCACGGTGGAGATGGTCCCCACCCTTCAACCCATCCCATCCCATCTGACCGAGTGTGAGGGGAGCGTTCCCGGGCAAATCGGTGCAACCGTTGCCCCATGCCAATTGCCATGGGATTGTGTGGTATTGTGTGGTTCCGTTGGAGGATCATTTTATCGGTTTCCGGTAGAATGTGGAAAAACCCGGGGAAAGCTGCACCCTTCCTGCATTCCACCACAACCTCCCTCCACACAAGCGGTCGGTAATGGTCGTGGTTCCTGTTCGCTTCGCTTCCGGTATGTGCCCTCGAGCTGTGTGTCGTGCGCGTTGGGGGAATTGGCTCAATCTTCCTGTCTGCCTGCCTGTGTGCCAGGTGATTGTGTGTATGTGTGAGCTTTGTGACCTCGTCTCTTAATGAACCAGAGCATTCACGGGTGCTCTTTCTCTCGCTCTCTCTCTCACACACTCTTGCAGGCATGTTGAAACATGCGCAAACATCCGAGCCAACCGGGCGACAGCCGAAGAGGCAAAAGTCAGTTCCGTGTTCCGGTGTCAAATTTGAACGAAATGAAACGAAACCAAAGCAACACAAAAAAAGCGCTACGAACGATACGACGAACACCACCGGGAGAAAATTGTGCAATTAATTTTGCATTTAACGTTGGTGACACACACACACACACACATACCCTCATCTACAAAAGCTCACAAAGGCACTGTCGGGGCTTGCCGGTCCCAAATGATTGTTTAATCATTGAAATTCATGTCTCACACACCGATCGGATACGCGCCAATCGGAAAATGGATCGTGTTTCGAATGTCCCGTAGGGAGCAACGGAACTGATTTACACTGAGGTTTGGTCATTATTTCGGGACTCTCGTGGCGCATTTCTTGTGTGTGTGTGTGTGCTAACGTCATGCTTTTTTTGTTGTTGCGTTTGTCATGGCAACACGTGCAGCGCTAAAAGAGTCCCGACCAGGCGCGCCCCACCAGTGAATGGAGATGAAAAATTGATTCAATCAATTATGCTCGTAGGTGTGTAGGTGCCTCCGCGGGTTTGGAGGCGGGTTGTGGGGGGCAATTTGTTCACGGTAATCAAAAAAGAATTCCAATCACTTCGATAGCACCACACACCGCCAGCGGGGAAACCAGCCCAAGCAAATGCATCGAGCAACAGCATTCCAAGCGCCCGACGACACGATAAATGAGCGTTGGTTGTTGTTTGCGGGTTTTACAAAAGTTGAAAGGTATTTCCGCTTTCGCAAATGAGTGAGTTAAAATGTGTACAAAAGCATTCCAGCATCGAGCAGCTTTTTGGCATCACAATAAACCTTAATGACTGGGACGAACGGACTTCATTGCCGATGCCACCGACGTTCCTGCAAACACAAACAGCCCCGAGAAAGAGAGGGTATTTTAAGTGCATGCAAATGCAGCAGCCTGCAAAATGTATTCTAGTCGTTGTACCAGTTCCGATGGATCGGAAAAAGGTGGAATTACAAATACTCTTTGGTGAGGATATAGCCTGAAGCACTAAACAAATCGTGCATTGGAATGAATGCCTCGTCCTCCAGGCCAGGCTCTCCCCATCCACTGCTATCGAATAATTAAATCTGCGCTACGTTCATCCCTTTGTGTGCTTTCTTTTAGCTTTGCTCTAGCTCTCCGCACGCTAATGGATAAGGCGAGTTTTCTTTTCTGTATTGCGCTGTTACAGAACGGTTCGATTAAAAAGTATACAATTACCCGATGCACAAATCTTTGATAGTGGAGAGGTTTGCAAGGGCACAAAAGATGGCAAACGATTGGGTGTTGTTTATTTTGCTACGTAGAAAGTCATTTGCATAGAAGCTATGCAAATTGTTTAGTAGTTGACATTATTTAGTGTGTATTTGGATATAGCACTTGATTCGAAATATTTTGAATTTCCAGTTTTTTTTTATTTACATTGCATTAAACCATTAAATTGAATTCGCTTTAGAAACTTTACAAATCTTAGATTATGAAACACTGTATTTTATGTTTTTCATTCATTAGAAGTTATTTTAAACGTGTTCGTTTGCCAGTAAAGCAGGTGACCATTTGGCTTCATCCAACTATTTTGATTCACGTTCCCCTTCAGCTCATTATTTGTTTGTTCTAGATGTAAATATAACTGAAATTACCCATTAATCATGCCAAAAATAAGGCTACCAACATGTTAAGGAAAATATATTGAAGGGAAAGCAGGGCTAAATGGGCTTGTTAAGCAGATTATTGAATATTATTTTGAGTTGTCTTAGTTACACAATTATTTCTTACAGCATTCTATGATTTTACTCTTTATATATGAATGAAAACTATCGACAAAACCTTCCAATTTTTCCAAAGATGGACAAATACACCACCATTTTTTATACATTTTTATACATTTTTTGCTTTATTAATAAAAGGATGCATTAAATTTCTTTAATTTCGTCACCGTCCAAATAGACATACAGCGACAACGTCGCGCGCGAAGACGTCGCGCGCGAAAAAAAGTAGCTCAATTTTGCAAACAGAGCTACTCGTCGCGCGCGACAATTTTGCTTCATCCGAAATAATCGAATTATCTAGTTTTTTTACAAGCCAGATTAATGCCAAACACAAAAAATTAGATTTGAACACATTTCAACCTATTTTTGTGTGTTTTCAAATATAAAACAAGTTGGTTGACTGAGTCAAATGAGCTACTTTGATCTACACAAAGTGAAATTTAGAGCTATTTTTCGACGTTGTCGCTGTATGTCTAACTGAACGGTCAGATAGATTATATAGAAATGCCATATATTTTTTATACCATGTAAACTATGCCCCCTATGACTATCCTGCTATGGGGGGATCAATAAGTAACTGAAAGCCAAGCCCCCAAGTAGTGCTACAGGCAGGCCTCTTGACCTGACCGACAACGGTTGTTGAGCCAAAAGAAGAAGCCATTTAAATCTTCCACACATCCCTGCGATATTATATACAGCCTATTTTCCAAGTGTGAGCCGGTCTCGTAGTACAGTCGTCAACTCGTACGACTTAACAACATGCCCGTCATGGGTTCAAACCCCAAATAGACCGCGCCGCCATACGTAGGACTGACTATCCTGCTATGGGGGGAATCAATTAGTCACTGGAAGCCAAGCCCACAAGTGGGTACAGGCAGGCCTTGACCGACATCGGTTGTTGAGCCAAAGAAGAAGAAGAAGATTTTCCAAGTGTAAAAATCCATCATTTTGCTATTAAATCTTAATAGGTATTTTTCTTGTTTCTTGTTTAATTACAGACTTACATGCTATTAATAAAACACTTCTAACCACAACACAACTTGTGCATTGGAATTTATCCTTCATGTCAAATAATGCATAGGGTGTCAATTTTGCCCCATCCTCCTCTATTTTTTTTCGAGAAGAGTTTATTTTTTTCTCCCATCTTTAACAACAGCTTCGATCACAAAATTCTACGAACCTCAAAAACATAATCTAAAATTCACAGCTTTTAGTTGTTAGACGTTATTATTTCTATGTTTAGTCTTATATTTGCGTATGACACCGTATAGAAAGGGTAAACTAAGCAAGATACATCCATTGCATGTACTATATAAGCAAGCAAAATCCTTTCACTATCTGAAACCATCGCGCCACTTTGATTTCAATGCGATTGTTTTGGTATAACCGAGACGAACAACGAGGGATGTTAGAAGCCCACAATGTTCCTTAAAAATCAACCAAAATCCTGCCCTGCAAACCGTTCAGAGCGAACAGTTTTCCCCCACTGCATATAAATCGTTTGCAGTTTTTCAATTTAACCGATACGCTATCTCCCACACGGGCCAGGGATTTAGAATACCACGCAGAACCGGTGGGGAAGGGCAGGAAAAAAAGTTAAAACGTCTGAATGCAAATGTTTCATCGCCTTGGATGGGAGAAATTTCGGCCCAAGCTAAAAGTTGAAAACACAACGTATTGGTCTTCTGGGGTAGGGGGGCAGTGATGGTAGCAAACGGTGGAAATCCCGTATGCTCGTTGCGCTTTTTGCTGCTGCCAATTGAAGTGGCGAGATGGGTTTTTTGACCGCTTGACTGCACACAGCCTCACCTACACAGGCACCTACGAGCAAGGTACAGGTATCGGTGAGCGTTTTCCGCCAAAAACCACCGATGCTAAAACATTCCGCAAATTGCATTTCGACGATATGCACACTCGGCTAGAACGAGGCGCACTGGCAACATATCGACAACCCTTCTCCGGCTGCTTTTTCGGCTGATTCTTTGACGTATGTGTGTGTGTGTATGGTCTCACAGTATGTATGTGTGTCTGCTTCCACCGACGTTTTTCCACCCAATTGCGCCGTAACGCATCGTTTCGATGGACTTAACCTCATTTGCAAAACCCAATTTAGCATAACCGTGTCGATTGCGTCGCCGATAAGGGTGTTCGCCCTCCAACCTTGATCCAACTCTCCCATCCCACCCAAAAGCAGGAGCCACCCGTATGGCCGGGAAAATGATAAATCACGCTCTTTTGCCACCATTGACGGGTTTGTTGGTTGCGCCGGTCATAATTCAGAATGCGCACCGACTGTGCCAGGAGTCCTGGAGCAGGTTTTGCAATGCTGGTGGTGAAAAGAGGGTGTACAGGGGAGGAAGGGATCGACGCTACTTATGCAAGACCCTTCTGTCGGCTCAACCATATCGTTGAGCCGGGAAATTGTTTCCCTTCACTGTTTATCCAGCCTATCGGCACCCAATAATGGGCTCAATAAAGGGGTGAGATGCGCACCCGTATCTGAAGATTTCACCCCGATCGGATTGGCGGTGGTGCGGAGGATGCATGGTGTTACGGGAGGGGAGTAGTTGGGGTCAACCCATCCCTGGAATTAACCAACCCCTGGGAATGGCAGCGAGGGAGTGAGGGAGCTAAATTGTTTGACCAACACACCGGCCAGCTGCTGATAAACGTTTGCAATTGCTTGCGGATATACTTGATTATGGTGCAGATATGCAATATGGGCGATTGAATCTATGTGTTCTGATTGTTTTCTATTCAATGATAAATAGATGCAGCTGAAAATGGAGTGTATGGAAGGTGTTAAGGTTAAATGAGGTTTCGGAAGCTGATTAGATATGTTTTACTAACGTTGGTTTACAATCATCCGTGTTGTGGTGGTGAAATGTAGCGATTTTTTGCTATTGAAACTATTGTTTTTCATTTAAATTGTTCCTGTTTCTCATTTAAATTGTTCCCGTTTCTCATTTAAATTGTTCCTAGTATCAGTGTTGATTGAAGCAGGTTAACGAGGATGCGACTGTCCAACCTAATTTCCTGAAAGCGAATCGTGTGTTTTTCCTGGACCATCTCATTATTGTTTATTAAGGCCATGTGCGGACATGTTACCATTGAACCATATTCTAACATTAGAGTCAGACCAACGAACATTTCATAAAGATTTGAAACAATGCAGGTCGTTTAATTCCCTTGTTGATTTCAAGAATAAGCATAATGTTTTGTTAGCGCTGTTGATAAGGTTGTCATAGTGTAGCATTACAGTAAGTTTGTCGTCATCAAAACTCCAAGGTCACGTTTTACACTAACTCAAGATAAATTTGAGTCAAATTTGAGAATGTTATTATTCTGGTGCATCATTAGACTATGCGTGGCAACCTGGTAAAAAGTTCGATTCATGTAAAGATAGCAGGACCTTAAACAATCACTTATCCCGTCGGAATGACTGAATTGCACTAGTCCTGAGTACAGTAGTCAGTAAAAAGTTCAGTAAGCTTGTATATGCTGGTGTAGACCGCTTAGTTGAATAACTTGTTGACTCTTCGAAAGATGAGTAAGACAAATTCTGAACCTTGCGTAGATTTGATATCCGGGCTATGAACCTTCAACTCTTTAAGCCTGTTTTAAGACTACTTTTTTAATCGCTCTGCCTTCTCAAAATGATTCCTTGCGCAAATCCAAGGTAAGTCCTCTATCTCCAATGTTTACTGTAAAGGAAATTTCTCTATCTCTAAATTTCCATGATTGTCTGAACGGTTTGAAAATGCCTTTTATGTGGCACCTGTAATTGTTTAATGTTTGATTATTGCAAAACAATAAAGCAGCTAGTATATTTCAATACTTTGTAAGTCCTCTTATCCGAGAAATCCTCTTCCTTTTTCTGAGAAAGAGTCTTTGGACAACCATCGTAGCAGAATACAATCTCGCTAAAGTGTGTACCGAACACAAATCACGAACAGCACGGTAATGCATTTGAACGTATTAGATTAGAGCGATTGGTACACGGTACCGATTGACGTTCGCAGAGGAATCCGGACACTGTTTGAGCCCGATGGCTATTTACCACTCGTTTGTATAACGCATCGCTCTCATATACAAACACATACGTGCAATCTGGCCATGTATGCATCCCCGCCGGCCAGCAGGGTGTCAAGGGTTCCGGTTCGGCCATCGGTAATGGATGGATTGTTTGTGCATCTTCGAACGGCAAATACACACACACACACACACACACACATACACACACGGGGTCTATACTTATTGACCGACGGCAAACAAGAATGCACTCAGCAGCGAACCCATCCCATCGTGTAACACTACCTTTCCGATCGCATCCCCCTGAAACCTGAACAATGTGACCGTTTGGCAAAGGGTTTGCAGCGTCTGCATCTTCGTTGATTACGTCCACACTGGCTGACTTTTGCAAATGTGCATCCTTCCTGCAGCATTCGTAATGCATCAACTCAACCCAACTCACGCGGGGGAGAATGCAGCGATTTGGCCGCCCGTACACACCGGATGCAGCTCTGATTGAGGCATTCGATTAGGTGCAAACCCCGGATCACTTTATACTGGCACTAACGGGGCACAGCTTTAACCATTACCGGCACTAAATGGTGGCACACAAAATGCCCACACTAAAAGCTTTCCCGACGGGGCCACACTTGTGGAGGGATGATGCGTTATACGGCAGGGACATGGCTTTCAACGCATTTGAGCGTAGATTGGGATGCCGGGAAACCCAGCTTGCGCGTCGAACAGTGGAGCTAATTAAAAAGCTATTAACACTAGCTGCCCGATGGACGCTGGGCTTTACTGGTACGTGGTACGTATGTCAACGGTTCGTGATGCAAACACGCGCCCACGGCCAACTAATGCATCTGTATCATCACGCCGTAACGCGCATGTAACTGAAATGCGTGTCCCCTTTAGCTGACATTAGCAAGCCCACAATCAGAAAATGCAATCGCAACCGGTAGTTAGCAGCAACAATGCACTCGGTGACAACCCGTGGACGTGCTCCAGAACGCAATAGCCGGGTGGGAAAGAGCGGAAGAGAGCCCGATCGTTATGCTCTTGCTGATTGTTGTTGTACCACGCCCGTGCGGTTGTCCACCGGGGTAATTTATGTTGATTGTGAACTCTTCGGCCCGGGAAGAGAATCACGATTGTTCATCGAATTATCTGCACACTGGGATGAGCGCGGGATCTGTTACCTTTTCCCCCTGTTTTGATAGCCACAACCTGTGCGGTGTAAAAGGGTTGATTGGTATTGATAGATTGTTCGCCACCTACCTAACCACTGCCTGGAACAAAACCACAAAAAGCAGTGGCGTTTTGGTTTGCATTTGCTTCCAGAAATAAAATCTATAAACGCTTTCACACTGTAGTTTAATGTAGCTACCGGCGTTGGAAAATGAACAGTAATTGAGTTGTGGCATTTTTGCCAACTCAAAGTAAATGCCTGTTAAAGCCACTCGATGCATTGTGATAATTGCTGTTATGTTTGGTCCATTAGATGTAAATAAGCACTAACATCCCTAATTAAATGCATAAAACCATGCATGGAAACAACTGGTTGAAAATAGCTTTATATAATACAAAAAAACCACAATTTAATTTAGCTATCAGAATAGCAAAAACACCATACCATTAAGTACATTTTGTATGATAAAGACCGCCCAATAACATCAACTACTGCAAAGTTGTTGCAAAGGAAAAGCCGCAGTTTTGTCAAACAATGGATTAAGCTTATCAAGCAAATCTTCTCACATTTATCTTCTTTTTTGGTTTTATTTGGCCCTCATATAATTAAGGTTACATATTACTTTTGCTAAAAGCTCTCTTTATCCATATTGACCCCTTCTTCATCTTCTTCTTTGGCACAGCAACCGTTGTTGGTCAAAGCCGGCCTGTTCCACAAATTAATGGACTTGGCTTTCAGTGACTTCTTAATCATCATAGCAGGATAGTAGGTAAGAGAGCACGGTCCATTCGGGTCTAGAAACCATGCCGAGCATGTTGTTAAGTCTTGCAAGTTGACGACTGTACTATTTGTTAAGCACAAAAAATATATTTTGGTTTAATCATATAGATTTGTTGAAAGACAATATCCTAAAACCTCGCTAGGGTTCCTACCGTTTAGCGGCTTTCATTTATTTACCCATTCGAGCAGTTTAAACTGTTTTTTCATAACAATAATTTGACAGAAAATTTATGGACCTAAGTGTTGTCCATTGTTTTCTTTGAAAAGTTCCAGCAAAAAAAAAACAATGTTTTATTAAGGAATTTTTAGATGAACAAGACGATGACGGTTAATACCATGTGAATAGCAATTTTGTCAGCATTCATTAGTGACAATTGTAGACCACTTCTTTTGGATGGAGCGAATCTTGCAGCTGCCGTTTAGCAAAACGTTATTTAACGTTTTTAAGATAAACCAATTTATGTCTGATGCTAACATAATGATAAAAATCGTTTATTACAATGCTAGAATATGCTGTTGTAAATATATACAGTTGTTCATCAATCGTGCTTTCATTGGTAGCATTCGTGACTATATGTAGACGATAATACTTTTTTATTTATTTATTTTAATTTATTGTGTAGATAACAAACCATTTTCAATGTCAGATTGATACAACCAACCGACCAACGCAACTTGACATGAAAAGGCTTTTTACATTGAATGATAAATACAAAACATTAAATCAATCCTTGGTAGAAATGACAAGCGATGCTAATTCGAACGATGCGCACCGATGAGCGTGCGTTTCTGTATGACTTTGACCTTCGTTTAATTAACATTTGCGTACAACAGTTTAACAATAACCTCTAAAAAAATGAGATTTAATATTTATTTATCAATAAAAATTAAAAAAAAAACAAAACCCATCCATCAATCATTTTATATTGACCTTTCATTAGGCAATAAAACAATAAATAAGACCCCACAAACAGAATCATTAACATTACAGCACTGTTAAAGTTCAATAAAGAGTAGTGAAGCCATTAAACACAATCAAAACAAGCCATAACAACGTATGAAGTACTTACTGCCGAGCACTACCCCTAGCAGCATCAGGGTCAATCGAAAATAATCGTAATTCATGATCATATTGAGGGATCGTGTAAAGAAAGAAGGAAAGAAAAAAAACAGGCTGACACTGGACAACCTCTGACCACGACAATCCTTTCACTTTTCTTTCGTCTCCAATTCCTCCGTCCAAGGGAGTAATGCCTACAGTGTCCGGTGCCTACATACATAATTTCAAATTTCGATCTCCAAATACTCTTACGGAGCACACGATCTCTCGCCAGTTACACAATTGTCTACCGTTCGTTTGGGCAGCCTTGGCAGCATGCGTCTACTACTTTTCGTGGAAGTTTCGAGGTATCGAACCGATTGCCACACAACACACACCATAAGCACACACACGACATCGCATAAGCTCCCCGAATCTAACGGAAACCTGTTACCAGCCATTCCCGCAAAGCGTAGACCTCCCTCCATGGAAATGGGTATAGCAAGCGAGAATCTTTCGATCTCCCCACCCCAAAACCTGCCGACTACTTACCGACTTTATTCCGCGGTCGCATGATGAAATCGTCCAGAAGACCCTGGAAGCCGCAGATCTGCATCCGCACCTCGCACACAAACTGGGCCCAGTTCTTCGGCATCTCTTTCGATGATTTCATGAAGAAAAAGATGGCCAACAGTAGCCCGACGGGCAGTCCGATGAACAGTACCAGACCCATCTTGTGAGTTGGAATTCAATTTGATTTTAGCTCTCACTGGGATTCACAAACACTGGTTGGACGCACTGAACCACTGAAGCACACTGCAATCAAAACTGCGCACCAAAACTCGGCCACTTGAATATCGAGTAAGAGAGAAAAAGAATAAGAGTAACACACAGCCCGCTTTCGGTTCGAAAAATTTCACGACTCCCGTTATGCAGCTGGATGACCGCGATCAAGGGTCTGAGGAATTTTGGAATTCTTCACTGCTGGATAACTTTCGCTCCCACCCTTGTCACAAATCACAAGGAACACACACAGACACACGCACACTCTTCCGCTACCCGACGGCCACAAAGAACACGTGCAGCAAGAAATGGTTCGCCTACACTGGCACGCACACGCCCGCACAACCTCAACTGGAAAGCCACGGGAACATGAGCACCGTCCCGGTCGAAGATTCAACGTCATATGATCGCGCGACCGTACGCTGCACACGGGGGTTGCGCATAAGCGCACCGACCAGAAACCGTCGTCGTAACCGCACGCTTGTGGAGTGGGGATGAATAAATTCGATTTTTCGGCTCGCCGATGGGGTCGGTTTTGGAGGTTTGCACGTTGAATATTTTCCCCGTCCACGGTGACTTGAACGTGACGCAAACGACGAACCCGATCGTAAGCGCGGTGCGGTAGACAATGGGAGCGGTGAGAGCGAGAGAGAGAGAAAAAAAGCAAACGACACAAAAACTCACCATCTACTGGGATGTCCGCTTGCAGCAAGAGGTGAAAAATAAGCTTTGGACTTTTTTTTTGCGTATTGTTGTGAGGATCGTGCGCTAAGAGTTTTCTGTTTGACAAGCTGGACAAACAGGAAATGAAGTGAGCAAGAACCAGGGAAAGAGCGTTTGAAGTTGGAGGGGAGGTCGAGGTAGAGTGTTTACCATGATTGTGATTTGTCCAAAGATAGCAAGTATTTTGCTAAAAGGAATTGAATAATTTTTTTTTTTTTTAAATATCATTAAATTAAGACAACTTTAGCTTTCGTAATATGCTTTACAGTCACGTTACCATGAAAAGAAAATTCGGCAACCTCTTCTGCAGCAACCTTGAACTATAGGGTGCCAGCTGAAACCATCGAAAAAAGAGCTTTTGCATAACAATTCAAGCTAGCAAAGGCATCATCAACAGCGTTGTGCAGATCATGTTTCACACCCAGCCTCATTGCAAGATCATTGCCGCCGCAGCCTCACCGTACCGGCCCCGAAAATGCTTTATTATTGCTTCAGCAGACCACTTCACGTGCGAAATGAGAAGCGAACGATTGCTTGCCTACCCATGCCTGCCAAGACTCCCAAGACTCTTCTCCTCAAAGTCGCAAGATGAGGCATTGTGTGTTCTTGCTTGTGCTCTCCGTTAGCTGCAAAACGAAATCTCGCCACCACTCGTGTACAATTGAACAATTATTGCCGTGGGGCTGGAGATTTTCAGGTACAACACGCATGGCCGCGTGAAGGTTAAAGTCATTAGCAAGACGAGACGGGTGCTCTTTTTTCCTCTCATTGCTCTCTCTCTCTATCGCTCCCATTTGTTTGTAGTGCTTCTTCTCTAGCTTTTAGCCCGATCGTGTTTGCGATGTTTTCGACGCAAGTATCGACTTATTTGTAGCGTCATCTTCCAATGCCAATGCTTCGCGCGCGGATCGCTCAAAACCCTTCAAGCAAGCTTTACATCGTTAGAGCAAAACCTTTCCAAACGCTTTTAACCGTCTTTGGTTGTGTTTAGGTTCCGAAGGGTGGACATTGCACCTTCCGTCAAACCTGTTTACCGGGGAGCTGATAAACAAAAACCCAACCTAAAATCCATCCCCCGTTTTGAGGGTGTGCTTATGCAATCGAACTTCGACCAGACCGGATTGGTGACGGACCGTGATCTTCACACGCACTCTCTCGCCTCGGTGAAGGCTTTTCGGTTCAAATTAGTTAAAAAAAAGTCAGATAAGAGACTAAAAGTGTGCGATAACACAACGAGGGAAGCAGTTACGGAGAAGCAGAGAGTTTGGAATACATTTGTCGTTGATGTAACGAATGTTAACTTGCAACAACGGAAAAGATGTAACTTACAATTATAAATTCGAATTGCCAATTGAATTGTATTTTAGATTGTTTTTAAATTTTGTATTTATATTTGTTGTCTTTTATCTCTTAAAATGTAGTCAGTCTTTATCGAATCGAGCCCGCGGGAGGATTTAGCATTCCACTGCACCATGATGCAAGAAAGACATCATGATAACAAGAAAAACATCCTGATAACAATGTTGCAAACGCTTCTGTGTGATAAAAAGGTAACTCGCATCGATGTGTAATTTTATTTTGTACCACCTTTTTCATCGTCATCATCCTCATCATTATGGCAAGAATGGACAGCAAACTGTTCGCAAACATCTTTGGCAACGGTGTTTGACGTCAAAGTTGGGCAGACGCCACCGATGCCACCAGGAGGCAGGTGGGCAAGCAAGACACAATTAATTGGATTTATGGGGACGGATTTGTTTGTTTTTTTCTCCCCCTGTTTAAAACGCAACGACCGCCAGTCAGTCAGCAAGTCTGCAATGTCCAAACGGCGGAAAGCCAATTACGTGTACCGAAATCACTTCCTAAGGCGTGGAATCGCGCACATGAAGATGGATGACGGTGATACATTACCAATGGATTAAGTTTCCGTTCTATTCGCGTCTTGTTCCTCCCCTCCAGGAGGACGCTAATAGCGGCGTTGGGGAAAGGGGAAGCGCTTTTTCTTAAGCAGTTGTAGTTGTTGTGATCACGGTGGTTTAACTTTACGCTGTGCCTACCGTGCCGGCTTTTTCTCTCCCTTCCGTGGTTCGCTGTAATGTGCGCACTGACATAAAAAGCTCATTTCCAAACGGTTCCCTTCCGCACGTTCAACGTGTGTTCAACGGACCAGACGCTGCGGTTGTGGCGTGGCGCAGTAGGCAGTTCGGGTTTTACCCAATCGCTAGAACTTTGAAGATGCGATTGCACAGTGACGTTGCAAGAATTCTTCTCTACGGTTCGATTCTTGCGTAAAATGGGCGCTTGTTGTTGAGCGTCATTATTTTGAACAGACGATAATCTTGCTGGAGATTGAAATGGATTTTGTTGTTGTTTTGGAAACCATGATAAGGAAGACACAAAGATGATGAGTATTCTACTATTTCTGTGGTGATGGAATAAAGAAGCAGCTTCCTAAACATTCTTAACCGTTTTCGTTGCACCCTTGCTGATAACAAAGCCACGTGGCAGCTGCACTATATGCACTGTATACAATTCCTCATGACTTCTGATTTAGCACTGCAATCTGTCTGCACTGAATCATTATCACCTTGAATCGCATTAACCGAAATGCAGCTTCAACCATCTAAATTCTTTTGTTTTTCGTAAATACTTTTAACCGTACCGTTTATGCTTCTTTACACAATGATATGACGGCGGAAATGTACAATTGGAAGTTTTTTTTCTTCACTGTTACCCGGCACCGAATCAAACAACAACTGCTCATCGCTGCAACCCAAACAAAACCAGCTGTTGACGAGTAGAAGAAAAAGGGGGAGAAAATGAAAGCAAAATTATTTAACGAAACAAACGTCAAAACGAACGTTAGGTTTGAACGAAACTAAAGGCAGTGAAAGATTTCGTTTTAAAATTGAATGTTTGTTAGATTCTGTAAGATATAGAATAAATCAAATCTAATCCAGATATTTACAAGATACAAGTATTTTATACTCGTACAAAAATAGCTATTTTGAAAGTAAATTAAAGAAAAGGTTGTATCAAGCTTCGTTGAAATCTATTCATTGTCAAAGGCTTGCATCTTGGATAATCCGATAGATGGCGCTTGTTCCGGTAAACCCAGCCAACAAAACTTCGTTATCGGTTTAGGTACGTAAGTTATTTGAGCCTAATTAAGGCAGTTGTAAAATTCAGGAGATGCATTAACATTTTCAACACATAGTAAAGCATAAACTTATTTATTTTAACCTTTTTTATTTTATTAAATAGTGTGTTATGTTGAATCTTCTCTTAACAACAGTTCACCTTTAAACGATTGATTTACCGTTATATGAGATAAGCCGAAAATAAAATTACAACGTAAAATCTTGGATATCATAAAAAAAAACAATATTTGACTATGTCATCTACGTCCATGAGACGTGCCCAAATTTCCAATGTATTGTAAAATTTTAAACATGTAACAAAAAGTTAATTTATTGTAAAAAAAAAAACTCGTAGCACTATTTATAAACAGGTTTTCATAAAGGCAAGTGTATCGAAACTAATGGATACAATGCTTAGTTATACATAGTAGATGTTATAAGGGTATTTTTGTTTTTTCCAGTGATATATTATGCTACGGTCAAATCTAAAACTCAGCCATTGCTTTCACCGAGCATCCTGAGGAACGATTTGGAGAACGGAGAACGTCAGATCGACGTGCTCTAGCGTGAGCAGGCCAACAAGAGAGAGATACAGAGAGAGAGGGAGATAGAGAGATAGAAGGAGATGGAGATAGAGAGAGCAAGTGAGAGAGAGAGAGAGAGAGAGAGAGAGAGAGCAAGTGAGAGAGAGAGAGAAAGATACAGGGTTTTCAATGATATTACTGACATGTTCAGCGAGTTGTTGATTCGTTCGGGCATATAATTGACACTTTCAGCGAGATATTGAATTGTTCGTAAGCGGGCGTTGACAAGTTCAGCAATTCTGTAGTGTTGTCATTTGTTTTGTTTACACACTGTGCCGCAGGGTTCAATTTTTCATTCTGAAAAGTCCTGAAAGTAGCTAATAATCATTCCCCAAGCTGTTTAATTCATGAATTAGTTAAAACAATCATATTTTACCGAAAACCGTTTGTTTACCTTCTGATGAGAATGATCCAAGCTGCAGTCCAAGGGGTACGAAAGTGACAGCTCTATAGTATCGCCGAACTTGTCAACGCCTGCTTCCGAACAATTCAATATCTCGCTGAAAGTGTCAATTATATGCCCGAACGAATCAACAACTCGCTGAACACGTCAATAATATCATTGAAAACCCTGTATGGTGGGGTGGGGGATTTGCTAATAACAAAAAGTGATTTTCACTCTATTCGTTATACCCTATACGACTCAAATAGTCATGCAAATGTATAAAACCTGCATTAAAAAGGAACGTAGGCATTATAACATTCTTCGCTGTAATGTTGAAAAAAAATGAATGATTTTTCCGAAATCATTCGAGCTTATTCGACGATCGATCGAGCTTTTAGCTTTTCCCATAAAGTCGAAGCTTCCACAACATCAAATTGTAAAAGAGCTTTCACGAAGATGTAACGAATGTGTTGCATAGGAAACTTTGTTCTGTGGATTTTAGCGCAGGATAGCTACATTTGTTTTTTTTTTGCGGTTGGCAGATAAATTCGTAAAGATGCATGAAAATTGTCTTTTAAGAATGAAACAAAACCTCAACATGTTTAACATGTATGTGTCATCTATTTTTCTAATCAAAACCAAAGCAATATTGCTTTATTACACAGAGGTTTACTAGTTAACTAAGCAACACTACAACATATCCTAAAACAGAACATCAAATCGCTATGAAAACGAAGGGACACACATTTCGACACTTATGGCACAGTCGTCCGTGGCTAAGCTTTGTAAAAGATCTCGTACAGCAGGGTGGGCATATACTCCGCGGCGATGATTTGAAACTTTTCCTTGAACGTTAGTGGGGTGTAGCGAAATACGGGAAAGGTGCGCACGATTGCGTCGGACAACGAACGAACCGTCGCCTGGAAGTCTCCATCCTGGTAGGGAGAACATGTAGAACGTTTATTTTCGACAGAAGTTAAATCCAACGCAATGACCGCTTACCCCGTAGCAGAAAGGTTCCAGCGAACGGATGGCCTGCTCGAAGTAATCCTCACCGTACGTGTTCTTCTGCTCGTCGCTCAACAGCGACCACATCGTTTTGGCCTGTTCGCGCATATCCTCATCGTTCAGCCAAGCATCGCCCGCCGTCAGCTCGCTGGCGCAAACGATCGACACACCGACCTGACGGTTGGCCAGCTCCTTGCGCAGACACACGGCCAATCCTTCGATGGCGGCCTGAGTCGCACACAGCACACCGCGCACCGGAGAAGGCAAGTGGGCCAGTGCCGAGGAGAGGAACACGATTCTTCCCTTACCACTGCGAATCAGCGGCAGCATGATCTGTGTCAAGCGTGAGGCACCTGTAACCGGAAAAAAAACACACGAAAAGAGCAAGCAAGATGGTTGATTTGGTAGGGAATCCGCACCACACCACGTACGATGGATCACTTACCGAGCACGTTGACGTCGAACGATTTTCGCAGCACCGGGAACGGAACCCACTCCAGCTCGCCGAGGGCATTCCACAGATCGCAGTGTACCAGTGCCCACAGGCCCGTTTCGCCCGCGGGTAGATGCTGGGCGACGTACAGCGAGGCTTCCAGCATCTGTCAGGCAAATGGAGGGAAAACAATTGAGCATGATTGGAGGCATTGCAGTGGGATTTTGTTTTTGGTCCCGTGTCGGTGCAGTGGAAGTTTTGCTTCTTCCCAGAAATGCGACCAACTGCCATCGCGCAGCCATCGGCACTAATAGGACGGGACGGTAAACATGCACCTTGGACGAAACAAAACAACCGTTCGCCGGAACTTGTGCCCCATGCCGAGCCGAGTATGACGCCCGGGTCCATTAAGAGAAGTTGAACAGCCAAAAATATGCATACCGGGAATGATGGCCTGGCCCGTTCAAACGGTTTTGCGACGACAAGACGCGTAGTTTGAGCCGTGAGCGTTATGAACCATATCAGCGGCCGGCAGGGTTCGGCAAACCAGTGGGACACAATTTTGAGGCAAAGGTTAATAATAAATTTTTAGTAAAAAGCTGGTGTGCATTTGTATAGCGTTTAATGGAAAGAAATGTTAAAATTTCGTACTCCTTTTGCCGAATAATAATAATAATAATAATAATAATAATAATAATAATAATAATAATAATAATAATAATAATAATAATAATAATAATAATAATAATAATAATAATAATAATAATAATAATAATAATAATAATAATAATAATAATAATAATAATAATAATAATAATAATAATAATAATAATAATAATAATAATAATAATAATAATAATAATAATAATAATAATAATAATAATAATAATAATAATAATAATAATAATAATAATAATAATAATAATAATAATAATAATAATAATAATAATAATAATAATAATAATAATAATAATAATAATAATAATAATAATAATAATAATAATAATAATAATAATAATAATTTATATTTCTGTTCATTTTCTCTGAGTTTTGTAAGAAAATGTTTACGAGTTGTTTGATATCATTTAATGTTTCCTTATTTGATTCAAGCGTCCATTTCGTTCACTCTATTTTCATTTTATTTTTAATTTTTAGGAATTCAAGGTTTACAAGGATATAAAAAAAGTATTATTTGATGAATAAAACATAATGTTTTATAGAAAGTTAATTAATTTATCCATAAAACCTTTGGGTAAAATTCAATCGGTATGTTACATTTAAACAAGGTTGAAGTGTGCAGGGTTTCTTATTGACTAAAATCATCAAAATACTTTAGAAAAGTGGCAATCCTGTCAGTACCATCGCAAAATTCTGTAAGTAGCTTCAGCAGAACTGGAGACCCCCGGAGACACAACTGTATTTAGAACCGAAGGAAAGTCTCAAAGCAAGGTGTAAGTCAAAACAGTCGTATGTCGATTATCTGTTAATATATAGTTTATAATGGAAGATGAAGAGACGAAATCTAAATTATCGTGTATCTTCACTAATTTCAACTAATTTTAGTTTAAAAGTCGTTTGCACCATGTAAATATTAAAGTATTGGATTTTTGGGGAATCTTGATGAATAAGTATGTAACGATTATTAGTGATGGATTTAAAAACAATCCCTAAAATTCTGCTAAATGACAACTTTTAACTGTCAAAATCAAAATTGTCGCATTTGCGGATCGTCGTAACGCGAGTGGGTGTTATATAGAGGATCTCCTGTAGTACGGTTATTACTTGAAACATGAAAAAGAACGAAAAACTATAAGAAATGTCTAGTAAGTTGTATTGATATGTACTTAATTCACTTAATAACAAAGCAATCTGCATGCAAGTAACCCCAATCTAATGCTTAATTGCATCTGAACGAACCAATTGCGGTCCACTGACTCCACGCGCATTGTTCGTTTATTTGTTTTCACAAATTGCTTTCAAATTTGATAATTTCGTACTGTGTGCCACTTTCCAGGAAAAATGGCACCATGCAAGCACCGTGTGACCGTGAAAAACGCAAACATTTCCATAACGTCAAATGTCAAACGTTCTTGTGCTGGACAGCTTCCGAAATTCGAAGAAATACACTTCCTCGCCACGCTGTCGGGCTCGGTTGCATCCAACAAAAATATCAACTTTTCATTGAACCAAGGGGAAGCAACGCGAAGGCAATGCGGTCAACAAGTGTGGGTGTTGTGACCATTTGTGACACGAATTTAGGTAACAGTGTGGAATGCGGTAAAAGCCCGTGAGAAAATGCAACCCTGCACCGGCAATGGATGCTTTATGGATACTCAAACAAACTGCATAAGCTGTAAAGGAAAAATAGGGACACTAAAAGAGGATATATTTCCCAAAGCGCTGTAGCACGCTCTAGCGAAGGTGGATACCGCTACGGTTTGCGGGTTGCTTGGAGCATGAAAGCAATGTTCCAACGCTCGCCCAGTGTGTGGGTTGGAAATGTGCTAGATGATGACTTTTCCTTACCGATTCCTTTCAATAACATCATTCCTTGCTCTATCTCCCTTAGGACAGCTACGATGGAGGGCGAAGATTGAACGCTGAAGACAAGGTATCCCTCCGTTCGAAAGGATATATCATAATTTAATTGGAAACAAACTGAAATTGCTCGAGTATAAACCATCCTCACCTACGCAACTTTCATCCTGTTTGACCTCTATTGGTGTGGCGGGGGACTTTAAAACGGCAGTGGTGGAGGAATTGAAAAATGACCCACTCGCTGGCGTTTGGATTACGGCAGTAGGAGAGAATCGAGCATCCGAAAAAGGGTCGAATCGGAGCTGGATCTAGGTCAGCTAGCCAGGGAAGACGTTTGACACGAGTGTAAGAATCAGTGTGGAAACGATAACGAGCGGGGTCAGTGGGATGGATTTTCGCGGAACATGCTACATCGAAATAGCGCAGAATGATAAGCAGGACGCTGAAAGCAGTGAGATCCGGTCAGCTGGAAGTCGGGGTGGAATTTAAAGCAAATTTCTGGCGAACGAGTTCGTTACGTCGATTCGTTGGAAGTGGTTTTTCGGAAGGTTTTGATCTCATCAGGGACGGTTTGTGACAAAAAAGTAAAAAGCGGGAAATGGGAGAAGACACCCGGGACCTTTTTTGGTGGAAACGAAAGTTCACCCCCCAAACCCAATGGTTCGGTTTGGTTTCGGTAATTTGCTTTTTCCGTAGCTTACAACGCTGCTTCGGAGTTGCTGCAAGGTGTATGTGGCGGATCGAGCGATGTAACTTTATTTATCATAATTCCATTTTCCAAAACGATCGTGACGGAAGATTGGCGGATGGGCGGGTAAGAAAGCGATGTTTTGACATTTTAAACCATTCAGCATCCAGCAGTCCGTATTGGAGCGTCATTTGAAAATGAAACTCATTTGCATTGCCAGCACCACAGGCCACGGGTAGCACGGGGTTCGTTTTTCTTTTCCTCTGCACTTTTCACTTCTAGCGAAAACGGAAAGCAAGTGAACCGCGCCAAACAGCAGTTATCATTCGCTCCGGGCTTTCGGATTCTCCCTTTTCGAAAGCGACTTTCATTATCATATTCAAATCAGCAGCGCCCAGCAATACGACCTATACACGTGCATTTGCAAAGTGCAGCGCAAAAATGGTTCTCGCAGTAGTATCCGTTCCACCACCGGCACTTACCTCCACCTCGCTGGTCACGTTCAGCTGGAGCAGCTTGAGACGCCCGGAGGAGGACTCCTTCAGTGCGGTCGCATCGTCGTTGTCCTGCAGCTTCTTGAACGCGCCGAACACGGTAAAGCCAAGGTCGTCCAGATATTTGGCAAGGGCACGGGCCAGCGGTGACTCACAGCCGGTAATGAGCACAGCCTTGCCGAGCGGGGAAATCTGCAACGAGAGAAAGGTTAACCCGAGGTGAAAGTAAGAATTAAAAGCAATATCAATTTCCCGCTGGCAGGACTTTAACCTGTTTAAACTTTGCGTTAGTTTTGCTACACTTTGGTGCAATAATTAATACCAGGTTCGATTGCAATCGCCTTGAGGGTGCTTGATTGTCGATAAGAAAAGGCAAGGGAGCCAGAACAGCACAAAGAAAGGTCAAGAAATGGGTTTGGGTTGGGCTTTTTTCTTCTTACACTTCAATCTGGAGAGGTATTCGATAAATGTCATCGGGTTGATGAACCTGAGCCGTGCTGGAAAATCACGTGAAAGGTGAGCAAGTGTTTCGAGGTGTCAAAAACATCCATCCAGCTACCAAGAAGCTGCTGTGGCATCTGGATCTAATTGGTTTCTTTTTTAATTAATAGGAAAAGCAAAAAACGCTCTACAGAAGCAAACGCGGACAGGTGTGTGCCGATCTTTTTAGACCGATCTATCTTCATCAATCGTAAAGACACCGTGCGACACCGTCACTGAAAGGCATCCTTTCATACTGTGACTACTGTGGCGGGTTCATTCCATGAAAGCACTTCTCGCTATCTTGCGCACAATACACATCGAGATGGTACCGTTAACGAGGTTTTCCTATAAGCAGAAGGAGAAAAAGTTCTTTCCCCATAAGAAGCTCCTATTACAGAAGAATCGTTCGGTTCGGTTGGAATTTACTCATTTGTGAAAATAAACACGTCAGTTGAATGCGGTACGATAAACATTTTATGACTTGCTAGTTAATTCTTGTCGCGAGGCAGGGTTTGAGCTATGAAAAATTTGGTGGTTTTTATTGCATTTTCGCTTGTGAGGTTCTTGTTTGTATGAGTAAATCATCGGAGAAGGGCGATAATTAACAAACACAGTACGGTTGGAAAACGCAATTGATAGCATGGGTCAAAATTTTAAATATTGGTGAAAATTTAGTAACTGATTTTGATTTTAGGTTTGTTGCCTTTATTTGTTTTTGCCTAACTTATTGGCTCAATTACCCTCTATTTAGGATTGTTCTCTATGAATTAGAATGAATAGCCTAAAAAATTTAAAATAATTGGAACGCCCTAGAGCCTGAAATTAAAGACTAATGTTGGGAACTAAAGTCAACTACCAAAAACGAGATATTAAAATAAAATGTTTTAAAAAGTCTTTCGAGTTTCCACTGTTGGTAGGAACGAAACGCTTTATCCTATCTTGCGGCTCTTTTTAATGCTTATCTTTCGTTTAGCTTCGTGTTTTACTCCTGTGATCGTTTTAACCCCCCGTTTATGACAAGTAGTTGAATACCGTTGGTGCAATATTCCAACAATTAAAGTTGATCGATACGTTAACATTGAGCAATTTAACAATGAAAAGAAAAAAAAGGAAAAAAAGACACTAAAAGCTAAAGTAAATAAAGAACCGAGACAAAAGAAAAAGAAAAGATATAAAAAAGTCAAAGGAATATCGAAAGAAGTGTAAAGATAAGCCAATCAAAATAAATGACATCAAAACAATGAATTATAAGACAAATTACCTAAGAAAGTAAGACAACAGACAATAAAGAGATATATAGGTGAAAACGATCAAGTGAATTATTAAAAAGCCTTGTGATTTTACCAGTAAACTAAACCAACTAGGTATAGAGTCAATTCAATCGAGTCAATTTAAAGTCACGTAAAAAATGACAATTCCATATAATCCAATGAAAATAATTAGAGACAAAATCATTGTTATATTGAAAATAAAACGTATAACTTTTCGGAAATGTATTTTGGGACACGTATAATATCAAAATAAAGATATCAACCAAAAAAATGAAAGCTAACGAATAAACCAATTGATAGGAATCAAAGTCTATTTTGCAAAATCGGCAATGCACCAGATTTGCCAAATTTCATACTTATAATTTTTAAGATTTTTGTTAAATTTTGAGAAAATTACAGCACAACTCAATTAAGTATAAAAATAAACAGAAGAAATGGCATAGGAAATCTCGCAGTATTCGATGGGTGTCGTTTGATGTTACCATTTAATTTATGTAGTCTACATCGTCGAAAGAACGGCCCACAGCGCATTGATGTTACTCCAACAGTTCACTTACGCACACATACACATACAGCAACGACATCCGCTGCAGAGATAATTGGCAAGTGCTTTGTGCCGTGCATACGAAAAATCTGCCTCCTACTTTGACTTTGTAACGCGCAAAATGCCGATTAAGTAGTCCGACACCGAGAGGAACAAAACACAGCAAAAGTGCGATCCTTAAGGTGGGAACGTGCTGCCTTTATGAAGCTTTGCGGAGACATATGCAAAGGCAGGGAGGTGGGCAGGAGCTTCTCGCTGGAAGCTATACACGCCAAAAGACATTCGCTCTTTGTGCTTTGTGCGCTGTTGCACGGCAACGGTGACGGTGTTTCATATTTTATTCAATGCTATTATTATCTTTTGCAAATTTTCCTTCCCTCGAGCTAGAGCATAGCGCAAGCGGTTGCGAGACGATGAGCGATGAAGATCAGACGGCGTGTGCCGGATATTTGGCTGCAAAAGTTGAGCAAATTCTGACGATGTGATGCCCCCCTGTTGGGAGGGTTTTTTGTTGCTTTCGGGAGAAATTTTGCTTACATCGTTTAGTTTAGGGTGGCTTCGTTGGCGAGGAGGCCCAAAGTAAACAGAACGTTTTCCTCCTCCCCTGAGCAATGGATCGGCAGTGGCAGTGTGCAAATTGAAGCATTTGATGTTGTGCCGAGTGATCGGCCCATTGCCCACGAGTGGTGGCTGCATGGTCGCATGCCAGTCTCGAAGGACGATGTCTAATAATTTCTCATTACGATACAGTACAGCAAACATGTCGAACTTTGCGTTTGAGTGTACTTGTCTACATGGCTGCAGGTGGGTGTACTATTTGTTAAAAAAATATATAAAAATGCTTCAGATGGTCTTAGGACGGTTTCGGGGTTTAAATAAACCGTCACAGCTGTAGTCGATGCGATGCAACAAAGGCGATGAGTCGATAGAGTTATTTAGCAAACCCTGGCTCAATCACGAAAGTTATCTCTAGATAGAAATCACTCTCAAAATCTAAAACGCATAGCAGGAAAGTATATTTTGGCTCTTTTTGGAAGCGTCAGTTGCATAAATTCTCTTCCATCAGCTGTTTAACAGTTTAAGGATTGTAACATTCACGACATTGACATTTCCTCGGTAGCTAAAGGTAGCATGGGTGAGAGCTTTGTTGATCCTCTCAATTCTCTCTGTTCCTTCTGTTCTTTTTTGTAGTATTCAGACAACTAAATCAATATCAAGTGATACGGTTATCGGTGGTGAGGAAAGAATATGCGTATTATTTATATTTTCCCTAAAAAACCAAATCAAACCCTTACTAATGATCAAAAATGTGAAGTTTTGCTTCATAACGTTCTTCTTAATATTTTATTATAGCTTTTTACATATTTAATGCCATAGATTCACTCAGAGATTCTTCCAACGACATACACTATACACTATGTATGTCAACTTTTAAGTGAACTAATGGCAACAAGGTAATCAAGACAATAAATGAACAAATTGTGCTTAACTATATCATCAGATAAAAGATCGCAGCTCTACATGAATACGTTCGAGAACAACTCCGTTTCAGATTCAATTAAAGTTGTGGCCGTGATACTTCCTTCTGCAGTATTTTTTAAATCATCCTTTGATTTATAGAACACATAAAGATCATTGACTTTGCTTTTGTCGTGTGCTCTGAATTCGTTTTTTACGATTCGTTAGCGCGGCCAGTCATGTCGTGAATGTCGCCGGCCTTGATGCTAAATATAGTGTAAAAAGCTGTTATTCGCGATGTAGATTTCAAGGCAAAAAAATGAGGCACAATTCACTGCTGATTTTAAAAATACTTTCCGCACCCAAAAAAAAAAAAGGAACCAGACTCCTGAGTGGTTCGCATCATTCACGGTTAAGGTTAAGTGAAATGAGTCGCATTAAAGCACGAGACGAGACGATACGGATCGGCTGAGATCTACGTCGCAAAAAAAAAAACTATGAAGACTCTCGGCCCACCGGCCCATTCAATATGTCTGATAATAGCCGCTTTTGGAGTCAATTCTTGCCAAACGAGACGAGGCTGCTAGCAAACATTGACACAGACTAACACACACACACATACACACTACGTCGATAGATACCCTTTTGCAAGCAGGATAATTTATTGTGATTATCATGGGCACAATGTTCCGTAACCTTGATAATGGTGGTAGAAGTGGAAGCATAATTCATGCAACTCTCGCAGCCCACCATACTTGGAGGGAACGTTTGAAGCGCTGCCAACCGAGAGAAGGCAGAAAGAGAGCCGAAAAAAAGGCTATGGCAGTGAACGAAAGGGCGTCTCCATGTGCTGCTCGAGCAAAACCATCCTTGCGCCCAAGAGGGAAAAGATGATTCTGACGACAGATTCGTCTTGGGAGGCAAACAAAAAACGCAAAAGGTCACCTTTCTCGAAGCACCGGTACTTTCTTGAGCAAAATGAATCATACTATTGAAGTGACGAAATTAATATCCGTGTGCTGTAGTTTGAAATGAATTGCAAGCATCTGTATGCGTGTGCTGTCGTGGCCTCCTGTTTGACTCATCCTCAGCGCGACTCAGCTCAGGATGTGCAGCAAACACAGTTTTCTCACGCCAACGCTCGAAAGAAGTCGATGTAGTCGATGGATGCTGAAGATGAATCATAGAGAACCGTGTTTTCACGAGGATCGAAAAGGGAATAAAAATAAAAATAAAACAAAAACGCCAACACGAACAAACTTTAGAACCTCGACGACAACGGGCGACCATGCTTGCCTTCTGCACAGCGAATGCGTCACATACATTCAGGCGCTTCATCGACCAGAAAGCCATTACACAAATCTTCCCACATTGCGTTTTATGATACGCGCGTTTTAGTTCTGCCTTTCTTCGCAGCCGCCGCTCTTGTCTTCTTCGAATGAAAACGAATTTTCTTTGCTGCTCCTAGAACTCCCGTCCCACCCAGCGCTCCCTCCCTTCCCCCGTAGTTGAGTTCATTTTTATTTCGCACTGTATTGAGATGTGCAATAAAAATAACGCACACTCACATATAGCGAGAGAGAGAGAGAGAGAGAGAAAAAGAGAGAAAGAGCCATCGAGTATAATCGTGGAAACAGGCAAATCAATTTTAGCGTTCTTTCTTTCTCTTGCTGTTCCTTGATCTCAGTACGTCCTTCAGTGTATCCTTTCGTTTGATGCTTCCCTTTGATCATGTCTTCTTTTTTTTGGTGTGTGTGTGTGTGTGTACGTGTGTGTGTGTCTTTATTTTTATCTCTCTTTAGAAGTGACTGTTGGTTGTCTATTGGAATGTCACAACATTTCACTATGGGTAAATTCGAGCAAAAGTTCAAAAATCTACAACATATGGTAAAACTTGCAAACGTGCTGTGTTTCTGTCACTTTGCCTTTTTTATTTTATTCTTTTCTTCCTTATCTTCTTCTTCTTCTTCTTCTTCTTCTTCTTCTTCTTCTTCTTCTTCTTCTTCTTCTTCTTCTTCTTCTTCTTCTTCTTCTTCTTCTTCTTCTTCTTCTTCTTCTTCTTCTTCTTCTTCTTCTTCTTCTTCTTCTTCTTCTTCTTCTTCTTCTTCTTCTTCTTCTTCTTCTTCTTCTTCTTCTTCTTCTTCTTCTTCTTCTATTTTTTATGTTCTTTTTTTTCCTTACTTTCTTTTCTCGTTCTGTCTCCTTTTCTTCTCAGTTCTATTCTCTTCTATTTTCACTATTTACTTTTATGTTGTCCTCTTCTATTCTCTGCTTTGTCTGCGGCGATTGCTTTTTCTTGTAGTTTACTTTCTTCTATTTCTTTTTATCATAGTTTAAATAGCATTTTTCTGTATGTTTGCATAACTGTTTTCTCCCTGTAAGGAAAGAGAAAAAAGAAGTTGGATTGGGTAGAAAAAGATAGAAGGACATTTATTCTGATCAGAACCTTATCTAACATTACTTCTCTTAGAGCCCGTCGAATGAAACAAGAGAAAAGACGGTGATTGAGATTATGATAAGAGTAAAAAGACTAAGCAAAAACAAAAATGACCTTACTCCAAACTCCAAACTCCAAATAAACCCAAACAGAGTGGAACAAGGGGTCTGAGTAAAGTTTGAAGTAATAGTCGGTCGCAGATTTTTGGGCACAAGTTGGACCATTGCGTTAGAAGAATGGAATACACAAATTTTTTCCTTAAGTTTGCCCTATGGTACCCACTGTGCATTGGACATCTTTGGACTTTGCCTTGCAATGATTCTTGTCTGCTCACGCCATGTGCGTTCACAAGGGGGAGGGGGGGGATGGAGGTGGGGACAGAGGGTTGAAAGTGAGATGTACCGTGTACCGAGCGGCTCGAGAAAGATTTCGATGAGATTGCGTGTGGTAACAGACGCCATCTTTCCGGTGATACCGGATCACGCGGACGCGGAAGTTCGCCCCACCACTACCGCAACAAATGGCGTCACGTAGGATTATAACAAAACCCTGTCTTATCACTCTACAAGATAGAGAGAGGGAGAGAGAGAGAGAAAGAGACGTTAGTGGCTCGGTTCTTGACGTCTTGAGTCCCTGTCTAGCATTCATATCCGGACCCCGGAAGACCGGATTTCGTACGTGGGTTTAGCAGACTTCCGCCTACCCCAGTATCCCAGATCCTTCTATCGTTCCCCTTTCCCCCCCAACAGTTGGGCTCATTTTTGTGCCAGAAGCCTCGCTCGAGGCAGGCATCACTATTTCATTGAATAAAAATCACACCACTGGCCGGCTGGCATAACTATCGGTCCGTCCCTGGAGCAAACGCTCGAAATGGTAGGTTCTAGCGCTTCTTTGGTGCTTCTTGTTCTTATACCGTGGCGTCGTTGCGGCCAGCGAATGAATGAATGAAAAGTTGTGCGCGTCCGTGGGAAAAACAACGCGAGTCGAGTCGCATCAATGAATGACAATGAGAGTGAGTCCTCCGAAAAAGAAAACAAAAACGGAGTAGAAAATCGGTGAGTCATCCCCAGTACAACACGATGGTTGGTGGCTGTTGGCTAGCGTGCGATAGTAACCTTACCATCGATGGTAACCCATGTCCCGTTGTTGTTCTATTTGTTCTTGTTATTGGTAAATTCTAGCCAAAATGCTTAATGCAAGCGAGTAGCGAGAAAACTTTTCCCTTGCGGGGTCACAAAACTGATCGACAAGATGGCTCAATTTTAATATCTGCGAACATCCTACGCCGCGGGGCGGTTGCTGTTTGCCAATGCGGCCTGAAGCGGAGCTTTCGAGACGAGCAAGGGTTTCGCAAGTAGGCGAAAAGCAAACACACGGGGTAAGATGGTACAGGCGGCCTGATGCCAATCAGTATTCACAGATTTCCCACGCTCTCTATCTTTCTCCCTCTGTTCTCAGGGAATGAAAAATCAAAGTTTTGCTCGCAAAGCGTGTGGGTTGCTGTGTCGTAGCATGCAGGAGAGGGGTGAACGAAAGAAAAGGATCCTTGTTGGGAATGTTGCGCTCTGCGTGATGGAATGTGACCGGGATTTAGAATCTACCAGAGTACGACCTGCACAGCAGGAAAAGGAAGCAGAATCGGCTGTGCCTGTACGATACATTACACTGTTGCCCTTCTCCAATGCTGTTGTTTGTTGTCTGTTGGCTTAACAAAATGGTGCAGCGATTGTGTGCAATACAACGGGCACACTTTACGACGTGTGAAACTAACGCACGTCCTGGACTCATATCTAGGGACACGTTCGACACGCTTTAGCAATGTATGTGCATATGAAACAAACTACCGCGTGCTTGATGCGCAGTGAGCAATTCCCAAACAGTGTGGGAAGCGAAACTATTGCTAGAACAAAAAGAAACGGCTCTTTCCTTTTCGCTGATACTAATTGCGACATGCTTTTAGCGAATCGGCAGAGGACACCCAATGATTCAGCGGATCGGTCGATACAGACGGCATGCAGACAATGGAAGAGCGGTTGTCTCGCTTAAACTTTTCGTCCTTTTTTCATCTGGCCGCCCCCCCAAAAAAAGGATCTCTTTTCTGTCCTTTTGCTCCGCACGGTCGTCTGAAATGGATCGAAAGTCTGGCTACCACTATTTGCCAATCATTTCGGGCAGTGTTCACACCCACACTGCTGGGACATTCGGTGCTGTTCGGTTGGTATGAGGCCGGAACAAGGGTGGGTTTCTTAGTTTTCGGAGCGCTTGCGAGCACGTGGGAGTACGAGGATGGAAAATCATTCCTTTTGTTTTCTTTCTGTTGAACACTCTGTTGTCAGCTGCCCTCGGGTGGTTGTGGGCTTCAGTGTTGCCTGCCAGAACTGCTTATCATTCATGTTTTACGGCACTTTCCATTATGAACGCACCATCGATATGTAAATGCAATGAATCTAGTGTGAACGGTTACAGGCATATTAACAATGCGAAGTGAACAAGAGGAAGAATATTATGTCAAAATTAGCAGGGAAACTTTATTTGAAAATTTGATGAGAATAGAGGAGGTTAGGTACAGGAAAAATAAGCGTAATTTGTTTAAACTAACGAACGAACTTTTTTTTTAAATAAAATTGTTGGTCGCAAAACTCTTGGTCCCAAAATTCTTTGTCGCAATATTCTTGGTCGTAAAGATCATCGCAAAACACTTGGTCGAAAAATTGAATTATGTTTAGTTGCCATTTAACTTAAAAATATTAAAATATCTTACATATCAGTTCAACTACATGCTAAAAGCTTTGTGTTTCAGCTGCAAATCAAGAAAATCCAGGGTTGACCGCTTTCATTGTTTACTATGCCCGATTCATTCTTTGCAAGGCCCGAGTAAAAATGAACTTTAACGATGTCGAATTGCCTAGGTTAACCCTGTAAACAAAAATCAGTGTCAGGGCCAAAAGTATACAAATAAAAATTAGTTTACGGGCACTAATACCTTAAATTAACAAATATATTGACAATAAAAGAACATGAGTTAAAAACCAAAATGAATCATAATAAAATTTTACACTGTACTTGAATGTTAAAGTTTCGTTATAATACATTGTTTCCTGGAATTTCATTTACCAAGTATCCAGGTCTGTAAAACAAAATTCCAAATGTGCGCTTCTACCGGTTCCTTTCCGCATGAATGTATATGCTCAGCTAATTGCATACCTTTAGGCGCTCATCGCTTCAAACTGCATTAAATAGCTACTACAGTAAAACGTTCACGCTACACAAGGTCTGCCCTTTTTTCCCTACCAAACCGTACATGGTTCCTGGAGGTATCTTGACATCCGTCTTCAAATCGTGTTGAGCAAAATTGTCAAGAGCAAAAGCACTTGTGAGCGGTTGGCCCGTTCGAAATAAAAACTTTTCGAGAGAAGCGAATGTCAATCAGATTTGACCTGATTGCTGGCCGTGACGTCATGGCAAAAGGGGGAAACAGCCGACAGGCTATAATGCTGATCCGGTGGATCGCTCCGGGAACACACACTACAAGCGTCAAGAGTCCTTGACGCAGGCGGAGCTCAGTGAAGAGCGAAATTGGCACAGGTTGTAGATGAGCTTTGATTGACGATTTGGACATTGTGTTTATTATGATTTTTTCTCCCTATTCTACGCACTACAAATTACGCTATCTCATGAATCCAAATTGTACGTAGCATTTGTTGTACATGCGACAACAAAGGGGAATCCCTTTCTTGTTGTGTGGAACGGATGACGATTGTAGCAATGTTGAACCATGGGAAGGCAAACAAAAGCGGGAAAGAATTGTATGTAAATATGATTTGACGTGCAATTAAAGCAACAAATAACACATAGTGGAACTGAAGGGCCCTTACGGCAGACATGGTTATAATGCTTCCTGATGGTAGAAAATGATTAAATCCTTTAACAGCGCACCAGAATGCGTTGCTCTGAATGGGGTGAGGTCACCTGCATGCTCATGCCCCAATGACACTCTGGCATCTGACATTCCTTTTTCGTCCTTCGAGATGCTGGACAAAAGAATTTAATTTATTTCATATAAATCAAGTGAATGTTGAATGTTGTTTTGATCTACTTTTAAACCTTCATTTTTCCTACGAACTCCACCATCCAGGAAGCTCCAGATCAGTCGGTTGCGATCGGTCTGATGTTTTATTTGCATTTGCAACCTCGGCACACCTTCACCGACCGTGAAGAGTCCATCTCAAGGGCAAGGATGATGTAGTTTGCCACTTAAGGAGATTCGAAATAAAAAAGCAGTTCATCAGCTTTCAAAATTCCCTTGACTCTCGCTCATGAACGGAACACGTCGCTCAACCTTCAAGCGAGATTCCCGGTGAACGGAAGGTGTCGTTGCGGTTACTGGTACTTGCAAAATTGTCGTGGTAGTGCAGGCGTTGCTGCGTACCGGCCGCGTGGAAGGGTTTCGTTCGCGGATTGTGTTGATCGCACCGAGTTAGTTAGCACCCAACTGTCCAGCAGAACAGACTGACTGCAGAGTGTTTCGACACTAGTGTGGCCGTTTAGTCGCTTATCGCCTAGTAGAACGATTCGCCAAGTCGTAGCGCACGTAATCGGGCAACCTTTTGGGGTGACACAAGTCACGCAGAAAAGTGTATCCGCCGTGTGAAACTATTGTGTCGAGCGTGTAGTTGAGTGGCGATCGGACGGGGCATATTCTACGCCCGGTAATGCAAGTATTGATTGTTGTTTTGTAATAGCTAAATCATGTAATTCTGATGTGTGGTGAAGTCGTACCTCGTAGCAATGGATCTTGTATTATAGAATATTCATTTCGGTTTAAACGAACACGATAACTCTGAAACTGGCACCGTGTCGCACCTCCAAAGCTAATGGCATTAATTCAAGTGCACCCGTTCCAACGCTACAGTCCAACGCATCGGAAGTTGGAGTTCTGCTTGTCGGATATTAAAAATAGACTGGCTTTATTTAAATGAAGCTGCCACTTGGTGGACACAGTGTGTAAAGTTTGAGTTTTATTGAGCGCTGTGTTCTAGAGTAGTGCAGTGAAGTTATAGGAGCAATACTGTGGAGAGCTCTCGATGAAGAAAAACGCATTTTTCAATATATATTCAGTTTTATGGTTGTAAAATTGTGAAATATTTATGGACAATTAGAGAATAATGTCTATTAACGATTGCTGATTCAAATTCGAGGAAACAATCCTTTACCATGCAATTTCTATAAGAATGTGTGGCCAAATAGTAAAATTCTCCAAAAATAATGTTTAGAAATTATCTTTCCTACCGCGTCCTGTGGTTAAAACATGTGTATAGTAAAAATTTAAAGCCAATTTTAAGTTGTGAAAATATAGTTGTAGATAATCAGCTATCTGAAATACAAGCTTGTTAAATAACTTTTTGACTGGATTCTTGACAGCATTCTGTCAAAATTAATTGTGTTGAATTGAACTGCGCATATTGCTCCAATTAGAGCATTTAGTTGATCTTGGATGAAAATTCTTTAAATTCTAGATCATTTCGTGCAGTATATTCTAAAAAAAATGCAAAAAAATATAATTTATGATATAATATTCAATGAAAATTATCATATGATTTGAAAGATGTTTAAATATTTGTAGATGAATTCTTGGTAATGTCTTAAATTATCAAAATGCCAACAAAAACCATAATGAATATGGCTAAGTTGCTGCAATCTCCAATCCAATCCATTATTTCCAATATAACTATTTTTTTATCTATAAACATCATCTAAATTATACAATTTTGTATACAAAAAATCAAAGACTTTTTTTTTGAATCACTAACCAGATATCCAACATGATTGCAATCTACGCATTACAAGATTTTGTGAGTGTCCTAGAGCTGTAGAAACGGCAAAATTGACGTTTTGGGAGTTGTCCATTTTATACCGTGCCCCTGTAATGCAATATCAATGGAACGGATTTAGTTCCGTCTAAAGATCGTTTCACTGTTGACAGTGCACAGGAATTTCCCTTTTATACTGTGATGTTCAATCAAATCATTGCATCTCAAACGACGTAATACCACCGACACTTGCCTCTTCAACACGGGTTGAAACTTCTCGACCCTGCGGCAGTTCCGTTACCGGCCCACTCTACGTCACCCATGCGCATTTCGGTACAAAGAAGCGATATTCAACCGCGTGCCAACACATTCTTGTGCCCGGGGAGAACACGTAAGCAAAGCACCATAATCACCAAACCAATAATTACCAACGGAACGGAACTGTCGTCAGCTAATCACGGGTCTCGTGTGGCCTGGATGAAGATGCTGTTGTTTGTATTTTTCCCACCAAGGGTGGGTGGTTTTCGTTGTTTACCTTTTCCTTCGTATCGGTGCCCTTTAAACGGTTGGCAGCGTTAGTCGGCCAGATCGACAATAGAGGAATGATGCACCGAGCTTTCAGAAGGGCGCCTCCCCGGGCATGGCGTCATCGTCATCAGCTACCCTTCAAGCTTTGTGCAGTTGATGGTGTGCAGTTGATGACACACACGCACATATGGGCTGGATACCTAATTCCTATCATCAACGGGTAGTGCAGCAGTACGGCAGTTCGGTATTGCACCGCGATCGTACAAGCCTCGCGATCGATCGCGTGTACTTAAAACCTCGCTCGGAAAATCCAATACTGCTGCTCATGACCTTGAGCGGAACGTGTCGTGCCCGCTGGAAGACCTTCAAAGTAGATCGGCGACGCGTTCGGGACGCGTCATACCGTGTTCATGGGAAACGGGTGAATAACCCCCTAACGATTGAACGATCATGCTTCCGATTGTTGAGCTTCTAAAGATAGATCCATTTCTTCTCTTCCTGCGATGTTTCGATGCAGAACGAAAAGATTCTACTACCGCAAAAAAGAAACACCAGACAATATGGATGAATGGTTTCAGCATTATACAGCGTTCTCGTTTCAAAATGTGAACGATCGCCATGCAAAATCCGGAAAAATTCGGCGTAAAACTGGCCCGAAAACTGCCGTGTCACGATCCAGTGTCCGACGAAGTTGTTAGAAAACTTTGGAAATACCGGATTTTAAAAACCGGTAGAAAGGTGCAGGTTTGGCAATTTTGCGACGCCATCTGCAACGCCTGAAGGTGTGTACGCACAGTCGTTATTGATTTCTGATAGATTTTCACATGAAAACTGGCATACAAAATAAAAGTCATGCTTGTAGGTTTAGTGTGCAGCTTCTGCTCGTTGTGTAATTGAGCTATCGTGTGGAATGCGATCGGCAAGATAATGCTTGCTGGTGTAATAAAATGAATTACTGCTTAAACTGTTGTAAACGTTGATGAAAAATATGCCAGCCCTTAAAAAGATCCCACAGCTTGTGTCCATTCCACACCAATCGGCAATGTGCGCTTAATGCTTAAGGGTCTCGATTTCGGACAATTTATGGACCATCAATAAAGATCGCTCTCCCCGCAAAAAAAAAACTCCCCTTCTCAACGCAAATAAATATGCAAACCTACCCTCTAGCCAAAAATTTACATCGTGATTTAGCAGCAGACAACGATGTGATGTTAATCGCAAAAGTTTGTTTCGACCCACAACCTTACCGAAACGTCTGCTACAAAACTTTCGCTCCGTTCAATGATCCCCAGGATTCGTTTCACGGGATCAGGCAAAGCTAATTCATGCATGCCATTCCATCCACGTGTGTTTTATGTCTAATTGGATGTTTTTTATGTTTAAACCGGTTTAGAATCTGAATAAATTTCGTGTTGTTGTTGTTGAAGAGAATTTAGTTTTAGAGAGCGTCGCTAAATGAAGCTCCCTGTGCGCTTTCGTTTCGGTGATCTTACCGTTATGTTTGAAATATTTAAACATAGATTTTTGACAAATTTCAGTGATGCTATTCTTTAAACCACGGAGCAGTTTTTGTTAGCATTGTGAAAAGAAAGACAAAAAATTAGGTAAAATGAGAACTGAATTCATTTCCGTCGTCTAACCCCATTACCATACCATAAAAGCTATTGTGAGTTTCTCTTTGGTCAATGTCAATGCTAGATAGCTTTTAATATGATTCAAATTAAACGAGTTTTATAACAGTCGCGAAAGCGGAACGATTTCCAAGCCTGTGGTGACAACAAAATGTATCGTAGAAATTCTTCTTTTTATAAATATAAACAAAGATGAGACTTATATTTATGTATCCGCTTGTATGATCAAAACTAAATCCACTGTTTGCCACTTTTCAAGAGTTTACTATCACGATATCAATGTCATACAAAACCCCAAAACAAGACACACACAAACATCTGGACAAACTTTCACACTGAATGTCCTCACGGTTAAGCAGCAACCTCCTTGAAGGAAACGATTAAATTGCGATCATTCCTGAATCGAAACACTCTCACGGCGTCTTCAGCAACCAAACAAAAAAGCCCCTGTATCAAGCAAAAAATGTAATCCAACCAACAGTCAACCGCCTGGTAGCATCTTTTCATCATGACCCACAAATGATGAGAAACAGATACGGCTGAAAGGGTGCCGAAAAACTGTTTGGCTAATGTATTTTGCAATGAGCCCACAGAGACACGCGCTCGTGCTTGTGCACCGAGCAGATACGAACTAGGAAACCCACTAAAAAGCGGGCCACTGACTAACGCCAAAGCATTTAGGCTGGGCTGGGGCTTATGTAACACCCGGCCGACCGGGGGTCGGACTTGTTGCATTCATCTCCACGCTAAGGTGCGCATGGGAGAAATGTGCTCGCTCTCTATGTGCCGCGATAGTATGCGCGTTGGTGTTAGGTAAGCGATTTTATAGATTCGTCAATTTCGTCAAGAGAGGCTCGCCTATTGTGGTGCCGGGCGATGGAGGAAGGAAGTGCTGGATTGTGTGGATTGGATGGTTTAAACTGATGCGGGATGTTGTTTCCCATTCTCGTTGAAAGTATTTTTCTTGCACCATTCCGTCTCGCGTTTGCTGGGAACGAGAGCTAATGGTTCGATCGATAAACCAAAAGTAGCGATCTTTACGAGTGTTGTTTTTTTGTTTTGTTTGCAAACTGAAGCAACTCCGTTCGAACGATATTGGTGCTAATGATTACGTTTAAGATCAGGGTTAATTGTTCGGGACGGCACTTTGGGGAAAAGGGCGTCGTAGGAAAAGTGAAGGTCACTTGGTCGGATCTTCGAACCTTCCGAAAGAAGAGGTTAATTAGATTGACCTGTTGGGAGTTGATGCAAGATTTAATCGAGCGATGCCGTGTGTCTCAACATGCTATTGCGATTGCGGGCATGGACGTTAAATCAGGTGCTTATCGAAGAGGGTGCATGCATATCTTAATGAGCGTTTAAAGGAATCTTCCTTTAAATCCATCGCATGGTCGTTAGGCTGCTTTTCATATGAATTATTATACAATCGGTAAGTGTAGTTCCATTAAGTATGGTTTAAAAGAAGAATTATAATCAGCTAAGCTCCATAGTTGATCGCTTCCATTTCGATAGCACATTAAGCGATCAGGCGTCAAATGATTGCAACGTTATTGGTAGGATGTTGATCATAGCGAGGTGCTAATTGCGATCTTCCAGGAAAGCAACATTCATAAGGCGCAAACCGGATTTGCGAATATTAAATATTGGAATCATTTAAACATTTTATACAAATACTTCAGCTTAGATACTGCTTTGATGTAAGAAAACGTAAATTGTAGCTTTGAGTTCTAGAGCATATGATTTAATAATCCATTAAAAGAAGACGTGGAATATACAGCAAAAACAAAGCTTCCCTTTAAAATACCCTTCACCAATGCAACCGCACACACGCACAAGTAGAAGAACATAATGAACAATGAGAATGTGAAAATAAAAGCAAATGTTATAATCCCGTACGCACGACCTCTTCAGACATTCGTTCCCAATTTATAATGGCGTCCTACACCGACACCGACAGTGATTAAGGGAAACCTGTTCTAAATGCGCTGCAGTGGGTACAGCGGCTAATACTTTTCCTTTTTCCAAATGCGCCAGCTTCGCACAGTGCGTCTGTCAGGGTCATCAACGTTTCCGGGGTTGCATTCCAAACCCTGGAAGCAGCCCGTCTTCATTCGTCTGCACTACTTTCGGAATCGATTCGGGAACGTTGCCCGACTCGGGGCCCGACCTTCAATCAAGTGAAGATACCGTCGAACGACCGCGCTGTGGTGTGATTTGGGCGCCATTTGGGTTTCGAATAGTCGACGCGGTGCATCGTACCCGTTCAACTGGTTGACCCTGGTTCGCAGAGTAAAAGGAGCGTCTTGTTGCTGTGCGTGTTCGATTTTTTGCACTGGATTGCGACTCCCGGACAAGCTCAGAAACACAGGAGGGCTGTACGGAAGAATGAATGAATTTAAAGTGACATAAAACCTCGCTTCCACTACCGAACGTTCGAAGTCCGGCGTAAGCTGACCGGAAATCAATGCAAATCTTTCCAGACGGATTGTGGAAGGAAGGTGGAAGCCGGGTAATGGGTATGGCATTTCGCGTAATGGAAACTATTACTTTACTCAGACAACTGTCCCTGTGTGCACGGAACAAGTATGTCTTTTCATGCAAAGTGCCCTCACTCATGCCAAGTGACACGTTCGGAGCGCACTGGAAAAAACGCAACTGATTAAAATTTCCCAGCGTTTTATGTTTGTATGTTTACCACCTTTAGGGGCCATTGAACCGTCAAACGAGCGCTAATCAATGATGATAAATGATTGTAAAAAAAAAATACCACTCACTCACAAACGTGTACGGCCCATCAACAAAGCAAGTGTGCGCCTAAAGAAGTACGGTGTACGCTTCGTTCCTTACGGTTTGCGTTTATTGTTTGTTTACACTTTTTATTGCCACCCCGGACACACACACACCGCATCGATTGTTTGGTCGTGTTTTCCCCCCCGCTTTTGTAGTTGCTGTTTTTTTTTGGGGGCAATTTTTCTCTCCACTCTCAATTACTGCCGACGGAAGGTGTTAGTGGGTACGGGCCACTTGCGCCTGTACTTCCCACGCGACTTTACGCACCACAACCACCTCTGCGCGGATAATTGCGGCGCAAGCGAGCGAGGTTGGATTAGACCTTTTTTGTTGTTGCGCACGAGCGCGGTAGCGCGTACGACATGTGTAGTGCGGTGTGTAATTGAAAGGTTTTGTCGGCAGTTTAAACGTTCCCGTTGATAATGGTGTTTGAACGGTTTTGTATTTGTCTCGCCAGGTAACGGGTGTATTGTAGCCGTGAGCATTATTGATGTAAGACAAATTGGTGCCTATTTAGGCACACGAAGACATATCTATTAGGCTAGTAAGAATTGCGCGCAGGAGCATAATTAGAAGAGCAAACGAAGTGTTTATTGATTAGCCAAATAAGCTCCCAAACCTTAAAAAAGTAATAATAAAAAGTAATAAAGTAATAAGTAAATAAATATGAACGTTAATATTGCTTAAAAACAATCAGCGAAAACAATTATGCAGTTTTTGGCGAATTCTTTGGCATCTCGAACTCTTCGGGAGTATTGATTTAATTAATCATTAATTCGTTTTGATTTCCCCTGCCCCAATCCTACGCCCATTAACCAGAATCGCTCACCAGAGCCCAGAAACAGCCTCCAAAAAGAATTAGGAAACCCATATTTGCACATTCACGATCGAATCAACAGCATTGAATCAATAAATTCTCGCCCCCAAATCAGCCAACTCACGGTGATTGATTAAACGATTTTGCTTTCCAGTTCAATCCCGGATCATGTTCGCCTTGTATTTACCCACAATGTGCCAATTTCAATTAAGCTATTTGATTTGTTTGACTACTGTGAGCGCATGCGCTTATTGGGCGCTTCTGCGTTATTACTACGGCTTGCCGGATGTTTTCCTTGATAGTGAAATAAATGTAATCGCCACAAAAATTTGCGTCACTTCACTGGCAGAAGCTAATTGGTAGGCACGCCACAATACGCCTCAAACCTTTGAGCTCATTAACTTTGAACCCGTGCCGCGCGCGCCGAGAGTTCTAGCTTCAACAAATGCAAAACTATCCGAGGTATGGCGCAAGAAGATCAAATTAGGAAGCTTTTCACGCGGAACTAATGATGGGAAGGAGGAAAATGAAGGTGCTAACCGATGCAAACGACTCATTTGGAAGTCTGATTTGGGCCGATTAGGTGCAGAGTGTGCATTACGGATTGATTAACCAGCAGGTTTGAGGTTTTTGGGCAAAAATATAAATCATAAAAACGAAGAATCGCGACACAACGTATTGTGAGGATTGAGTTTGAGAAGATTTCATGCCAATTACTTTATGCTCAATTCTTAGTAACTCTTATTTGCTTCTATTTTAAGCGATTTTCAATATTGAAATAGAACTTGATAACCCGTAAGACAGGTTGTTCAACCTGACAAAGATATTTTCCCCAATTTTCGTACACTCTGTTCAAATCAAATCCCTCAAAAGTCAGTTATTTAGCACGGCAACAGGGCGGAATGACGCAAGCTCTAACGAACCGCTCAAATACAGTCCAGTGATCAGTTGATTCGGCTGCAGCAAACATCCGTATTGATCGAGCCACCTGAGATCAAACGATCTTTGAACGATATCGGGTCCTATTCATATCTCTTCCACACAGTTACGCGTAGGAGGAGAACTGAAATGATCTTCCCTTCTTCACTCATCCACAGATCAACTCTTGCTCTTTCTTTCGCTGTGTTTGGCTCTGTCAACTGCTTCGCCGGAAAGGACAGAACATTGGGACCGGAAAACCGGTCCCCAACCCTATCCAAGCGGCAAACCAGTTTCATCAACCTTACTTATGAAGGTTTCCATCGCGCAGGTCACGGGACCTTCCTAGGAGTGAGTAGCAATCTCACTGCGATCACACTGGCGCAATGTTCCGTTTAATCAGTATTGACCATGAACGTACATCCTCCAAGTGCGAGCGAGGGTTTGCCGAAAATATCCAAATTGTTATGATCGGGTAATTGCAGCCAAAGCCAAGGTAACGCGTTCATCCGAACCGTACGCACCACGCAGTCACGATCGCAGGGGGCACGGTTTTTCGATTGTGGACATTTGAGGGCATTACCCCCTTTACTACCCGAAGCAAACACACCTGCCCAGGGGGCTGTATTTTTGTTACTCCTTTCGTTGACAGGGGATTTCAAGCCTTCCCCCAGCGCAAGCGATAAACACCAGTGTGTGAAAGTAACGCTACACCAGCGGACGAACGCCACGCTGCAATGGAATGGGAGCTGCGATTCCGTAATCTAGCGCGCAGACCAGGCCAGACGGGTTCGCAAGACGGGAAACTGGGTGTCTTGAGAGTGTGTGCGCGTGTGTGTCTGTGTGATGCTTCGCTGGCGGAGTCACTCTCGTGACCGAAAAGGCCTGGCTCGTTACATCATGCACGGGCGAGATGAAGCGCGTAGTCGGTCTGGGTCTACCAAATGGGCACACGCGCATAATATCACGCTGCACAGGCACCGCTGGCGTTGGTGTTGGTACGTATAGCGATGTGTGAAAGTTGGCAGAGAGTGAAATGAGATGCTCCCCCCCGGAAAGACTCCAATCAACTGCCGAAGATGTGGAGCATGCGGGAACTCGTTGTGGTGTACATGAAAATCAAGTACACACAGGAGGAGCCGTAGTTGGCGAGCTTGCACGGTTGGTTGGCGTATGACCTTGGTACAAGGTTTACTTTTTTTCCACCGGTTGAAGGTCGCCAAACAATTGGTCGAGCAATTGAAGGTTCGTCGCTTAGCGTCGCTACGCTATAGCGATCGAACTAGACGCGGTCGGTGCGCTGGGAGTGTTCGGTATCGATCGAGAGCAAACCTTATAATCGCAGTGATTGCTGGTGTTGCGCTCGAGTGTACGCCGCGTAGACGTTATGTAAATAACGCAACAGCTCTCGAGAAATTTGCTTGACAAGGTCTGAGACACGGGCTGAGTTTGGCAGAACCGTTCTGGAACTTTGCTGCACGGTAACTTGAAGCCTACAATGACGTCAAACAAATGCCGCATTGAGTCGCGTTCGAGCGGCGGGTTACATTACAAAGGGAGTGATGGAAATATTTATTATCGAATGCGTAACGCCTTGGGGGGTGCGAGCCCGTTGGCTCGTCTGCCTGAAGGGCGTCCCGTTCTCAGAGGGTATGCAATGCGCGCTTATGCGCATATCAAATGTGTGCGCTGAACTTGAATTGCGATTTGTGGCCGCGTGTGCGAAGGGAAAGAAGGTTTGCACGGCGTCACGACCAGCACGAGCGAACCGTCTTCTATCGGAGCGCCTCTGACAGTGGATTGACAAACCATTCTATGCTTACTTCCGCAATCTCATCGAGTACGATCATCAAGGCACAATTAAGGCGTAATTTAATTTGTTTACAATCCACATATTGAATCATTCGATTAATTCTGGAGATTACTATGATCAAAAGGATCTTACTATAAATCTTAATTATTTAATAAAAAAACAAGAGTTTTTTGTCTACTTCAAGATGAAAAATATAATTTAATGTAACTTAGTCTAACCTAAAAAACGTATTGCGTAATTCTTGTTATCAACAAAAGACCTTGATTTAGCAACGCTACTGAACTCATGGATAGCTATCATAAAAACAACGTCTAAACAGCAAAAGCTTTTTTAGAACACACAAAGCAGGCCGTTTGTTTTGGGAAGCTCTTTACCCGAGCGACAATTGTGCAACGACCCACCACAAGATGCGGTAAGAAAAATGGTTATTATACACGAAATGAATTCATTTCGGCTACTACCGCCAACCGTATCTGCTTAACGGTGGCCCAGTAACACGCTGGCCAAAAACAAAAAAAAACTACCCCTTTAAAACATTCCGTCTTGCGCCAGCCGCAATCGGTGGTGGCCCGCGATGTGCTGTTGTTTTAATTTCACTCTCATCTGCGGCTTGCGGCGCGTGCTTACCACGGCTGACCACCCAGCTATGGGACTTGTTCACTACCGCGAGAGTGCTGGTGAATTGTCTATCAAAATGGTCCACGAGTCAATCGAGATTTGGTTTAGAAAGTATCGTTTCGGGGGACAGTTTCGGTTTTTTTAAGTTATTTTTTGGCCCCTTCCCTTCCCTCTATTCCGCTCGCTCTACGCTCTGCAGCTTGGTCCGATCGCGTGCTTCAGTGATCGCGTACGCGTAACGTGCGGCGGATACGACGTGTTCACACTCTCAGCCGCAGCAAAGCTTACGCAAAGCTTATTAATTAGTTTCGCCCTCCCGCCCCGTTGGCGTAGTTTATTTCTTTGCTTCTCACCGCTAACCACCACCAAATGGCAATTGTAGCAAATGAAGAAGGAAGGGAGTTCTGAAGAAATGCTACACCCGAAAAGGGTTGAAGGGTTGAATGACAACAGCGCGAAGTAAGTGGGAAACTGGCACCGAGCAGCTCGCTCGTGCTGGCATGAATAAGTGGGTAGAAATTAATTTTCGTACCGTACTGACTGTCCGTCGGTACAATGGGTTGTTGTGGAAGCTGCGTGTGTGGGTTGCTGTCTCTCTTTCCCTCTCTTACATTTCTGTTGAGCTCGAGTAAGTCACGGCACATGTACAGAGCCTTCGCAAGGTCGGCCGGGGCAAATGAATTCAGCCCTTGTGAGTTGTGCATCTCGGCGCGGTGATGAATTGGATATATCTGTACGGATAAAGGGATGCGCAACCGAGCCGCGGAAGGTTATGGGCTGTTGTGATAAGAAGGATTTATAAATTAAAGCAATAAATTTAATCGGAATTTTTAAAAGTATTTTTTCATAATAATTGGAACAAACAGAAGGTCAAGCTGAATGCTTTTATTAGTTCCATTGTTTCGTTTACCAGCAACGACATCTCATGAGATTGTAAGGGAATTGATATTTATGCATACTATCAAACTATACATACATACTGTATGATTATTATGAGTCTTTGAATTAAATTTGTATTTGTTGATTGCCTTTTATCGTGAGCCATGTCAATGTTTTCAATTGCAGTTGAGACATTAAATCATCAAGCTTTGTAATTTTAATTCATTTCTGACCGTTTGTTTCTCAAATTTAAGCATAGCTTAGACCTTTGAAAAAATATTATTTCGTATTTACCAGCAATTTTTCAACTTGGTTCATGTCATTATTCAAAAGTCGTCGTTCGAGAAAAAGGAAGTAATATTCTATAATCGAGATGTAATATTAGAAAATACAGGGTTTTGCTAGTCACTTTCGAATGTGCACATAGTTATTCATCCAAGAATCCAAGAATTTTCAACACATGACAAAGAACTGTCAAACTTAATCCAGCTTGAGTCGTGTTGAAAATCATGCTGAAGAAATTAAAAATTATTGTGATGGAAATGAAATATCAGATTGATGTGGATTAACGTGTTGCATGCGGTGAATAACAATGTTTACATTCGAAAGTGACTTGGAAAACGCTGTAAAAGTTTAATATACACGTTTTTGTCAGGAGTAAATTGTTGCTGTTTATTTGTTAATACACGTTGTGTTAAACACACTGTGGCTGATGCAATTGTAGGTCATCATTATTAAAACAAGCATAAACAACCCAAGTACTAGCATCATGATAAACTGCTGAGATATCTGTAGCCAGTGGAACAATATTGTTCAATACACAATATGTATGCTTCAAGAAGAAAGAAAAAATATTATCTATCATGAGCTATTGAACTTGATGGAACCTGCGACGAATCGGCGATTGGTTACATATTTATCAGGTCAATAATCTAGCTAAAATTTTACGGCTAGTTGTAGGTTTTGTATGGAATGTTCATATGAGTTCAGTCGCCAGCTGTCAAACTCCATATAACACAATGGATAGTATAGTAACGCAAATATTGTATAGTTTTGGCCGGTCTCGTGGTACTGTCGTCAACTCGCACTAATTAACAACATGCTTTTAATGGGTTCAAGTCCCGGATGGACCGTACCTTCATTCATAGGACTGAATATCCTGCTATGGGTAAATCAATAAGTCACTGAAAGTCATGCCCATTACTGTTACAGACAGGTCTTAACCGACAACGGTTCTTGTGCCCAAGAAAAATAAGAAGAAGAAGAAGTATCGCAAAACCTCCCATTTTTTTTTTTTTGAATGGACCATACCGATATGTATCAGTATCCATCATGGACAATTTTGTCAAATGGTTATTTTTATACGGCAATCATATCACATTGTATCGGTAATTTTCTACTGCAAGCTGTTACGATGCGTGAAAAAGGGTTAGTCCTACTTACTACAGCACACACAGCAGCTTAGTTTGCGAGCACAACAAAATTACTATTTATGGCCGTGCGAACTGGTTGCATCATGCGAGTATTAGGAAACCGCCGTGCGTATCTGCATACGTCTGGCTGTTCGAATAAAAAAAGCATACGATCCACGTTCATCCCAATAAAACACGTTTCAAATTGGGTTGTGCGAAACCATGTTGCCATGATGATCCTTTGTGCCGAATTGGGAGTGTGCTGCAATTTACAGCTACAAGAGTTATCTCAACCGGTTTGATTCGTGAACGCTCTTCTTTTTTATTTAAGCATTTCAAAGGTAAATGACACATCTCATGCGTTGGCTGGGGCACACGCAGTCTAAAACTAGGTTACATAGGAAAAATAAATGAGAAACACGTGTCGGTTAGCCCCTTTGTGGATGGATTGATCGATATCCTAGCTCATGATGAAACTGCTTCCTTGACGGATTAATCGATCCATTACAGTAGAATGAGGGGCTGTAACTGACCTACCCCAAACACTGGACTCACCCAACGTTCTGGCATACACAAAAACCCCCACAAGCGATCTATTGAACCCGTAGCCGCACGATCGAACGAGATATGCAGGGTAATGAGCAACCGAACCGTACCCTTGTGCTTTGCATGAGGCAGCATGAAGCGTGAAATTGTTATTACACCGAGACGCGCCATCGTCACCCCGGTTTCATTCTTTGTCGTGTGGTAAGGGTAAGCTGCAACCACCGACAGGTTGATCATTAATCGGTGATATTGGAAAAAAACACAAAAACAAAACCACTGCGCAGTACGTTCTGTTCCTTCGCTGGAGCTGCGGGCGGACGGCCATTTCGCAACCTAAAATCCTTCACAGCTAGTGTTGATAGGTGTTGTAATAAAATAAGATATTAACTCCTCCTCCAGCTCTACCACACCTAGCGTGCTCGGTACAAGAAACCTTGAACATCTAATGTTTTGTTCGGAGAGACGTGCAAGCCGTCTGCCGTCTGCAAGACAACATTTGCAGGCGGAGGATCTAAACACAACTCCACCCTCTCGATGGCCTTACGCTGCAGCTGGTGATGCTGTCTTGTAATGTCTTCGAGTCATCCTCTGCCTTTATATGCACCGCTGTGCTTTTCGTTTAAGCGACCCACACTTACCGCTGCTTATTTTTTGTTGTATTAGTGGTGTAGAATCGGGGGCAAATCAGCATCGTTTCGGGACGGACTGGCGCGTGAACTTTGCAGCCGAGTCGCACCACTCGGCAGCATGCATCGAATGCACTTTCGTCACAACCGGGTAGCACAAGGGTCAGTCAGTGTGGGTTATTGAACCTGGTGGCCTGGTGCGTTTGTTTGACGATGGTGGACGATCGAGGCCAACCGTATCATAACCGTATCGGTGGTGTTTATTTGTTTGTTTGGCAGACAGTATTTAGCAGAGGAGACTTGGTATTTTGCATAACCTTCCAGAAGGCAGAAAACCTTGGACGCAGCGGTAACGAATGTGGCTTTTTATTGGTTCATTGATTTTAAAAATAGTGAAAAACATTCGAAAATAGATTATGGAAGAAATAATAACATTGAAATGAGCTATTTAAAGAAAACGGTAAATAAAATTAGCAGTCGAAGAACGATCACGAAGAATAGAGATGGATATTTTTCCATTTTTTTTAAACAACCTGTTGTTTTAACATATCTGAATAACAGTTGGGGTGTTTTGGCTTAACATTTGAGTCAATAGTAGCAAATGATTTCAAAACACCATAATATGTGTAGGAATGGTTAAGAATATCAAACAATTAATACACGTCACGATGAATGACATGATTCGTCGTTTGTTTTGGCTCTTGTTAGCCCTTATTAGCTTATATAGCTGCTGCTATATAGAAACTTATATTAACTACTAAACAATTTCATCTTATTCCTACCAGTGGTCCACCAAAATCATTCTCATTTAACTGTTGTATGGTTGGTGAACGTCGTTTTGACCCATTTTAAGCAAAGCAATTACCTTTTTAAAAAGTAATATTTTGTGATGTGTCCTTTTTGTTGTTATCTGTAGGAAACAATAGATCATTTCACACTAAATAGATACTTTCAGTTTCACAAAAGCTCGAAAACATCATTCTTAGTCCAATTTTTTGTGTTTTATGGAAACACATAAGTGCCGACGATAGCACACGCGCCTGATCGGAAACGCCACCTAACCTTCTAAACGGATGGTAGTGTGACCCGAAATGATGAATAAATATGCCTTCTGCCTTATGGTTTTGTTGACGACGGTTTCAACCGACAAACACGCACACCATGTGGATAGCATTGAAAGAGGCAAAAGGGAATTGATTTTGAGATCTAATTTACACTTCCGAGGCAGAAACGCTTCGACCGAAGGGGGAAGGGAATAAAGCAGGGACAACACAATAAAACAACAACACCAAAAAATCAATCCATTCCATCGCAAAAAGAAAAACCAGTTCTACTGAACGCTAATCAGTCTATGCGTAGCGAGCCAGCCAGCTTATCATCGTTCTGATTGTCAGCCTGAGGTCGGGTTTTCGAGCCACTAACGTCTTTCGGGACTGGTTTGGAGGTTAAAGTGTGTCTTGTCACACAGTGTGCCGGTCAACCTTTCGCCGGGCACTGCTGGAAATAGAAATTGGAACGCGTACAGCTGTCAGATAACCGCGGCCTTGCGTAACAAGATGGTTGAGCTAAGCAGTGCGTTTTGCGTGTATTAGTTAGAAGAAGGTAGATGTAGTTGACATTGTGTGTGCCTCGTTTCTGGAAGCGATTTGAAGATCGATTCTCGCCAGTTTATCTGGCCCCACGCAGAAAGGGTGCGTAGAAAGTGAAAACCCGTCTGTCAGCTGATGAGTGCGGCTGCGCCACAAGGCCCTTGCCTAGTTGCTGCTGAACTTCACGCCACACGATCGTTACCATTCCGGTTGGTGTGTGCGAAAGAGGGTTGCACCGTGACCGGGTTTGGGATTTTCTGCGACCTATCCTGACCCACACACACGCACACGCACATACCTACGTGTGCAGACGACCTCAGCACGTTGCGGCAAAAGTGGGCCTGGTTGGACCGGGTCGCGACCTTCAAAAACTGGTGTCGCCTATAGCGTGTCGTCGCAGCTTGCTAGGAGGGTCACGCCTTATGTAATGGCCAAGACAAACACACACACACACAGATACTTTCTTTGGTTGACTATCTTGCTTATCCTCGTCAATATCCCCATGGTGGTTCATACAAGTATAGCGCAGCAGAAGATGACGAAGGTTGACCTCTTTCCTACCGTGTTCATACTGTTTTGGATCGCAACATGGTGCGTGCGGCCACTAAAAAGCAAGCCCTACAAACGCAAGGGTACGATAAGATAACAGGGGGAGCAGCGTTCAGGGGTGGGCAGGGTGACTTCGCTCTGCTTTTATCACCGAACGAGCGAAACAACGGCCATACCGTTTCCCTATACACCCTCCACAACCTCCCAAGGCACATATACACACACACAGAGATCTCTCCCTTCCCAACAGCAATGTTGATTAACGGCCACGACCAAATGGCACCGCGACCGAGCCTTTTCGGTGTGGTTGGAGATTTTGCCGGTTCGTCGCTTGCGCCACTGTTGCGGTCTTTTGTCTACGTTTCGTTGAAATCTGTCTCGCTTTCGGTGGCGCGAAAATTCCTATGCTCTCCCCCCTCCCTTTCTTAAGCTAAGCTTAAGTTTGTGTTGGTATCGATACGCGTAACTGTATGCGTGTGTGTGTGTGTGTGTGTATGTGTCTGTGGACAGTGGTTTGGTAGGGGAAGGAAGATCCGATCCGAGCAAAACGCAAAACGACCACGGTTGTTAGGGGTAGGGGAAAAGGACGGCGCTGTGTAGCGGGCCCGGATCTGTTGCGGCCGAACGCGATGCAGTCCAACTCATCCAGTTTTTCAGACGGTTCGCAAGCAGCAGACACAGTGTTTTGGGCGTTCCGATCCGGCATCGGGTGGTACGTACGGGGGGTTTTACGTTGTTAGGATCGCGCAGCGCGTGCTTTGTCCGACCATTGTCGAGCCCACTGTCGATCAGTTCGATTTGGACAGTCGCACGGAACGGTGTCGGCAGGATTCGGTTCAGTACCTGCTGCTGCAACGGCTACGCCTAACGCGATTTTAAGTGGTAATAAATTAGAAGAAGTTGACCTTTTTTCGGAAGAGCAACGTTAGAATGTTAGTTTGAAACGAGGAAATGAAGAATAAGTTAATGTACAGAAGAGTGTGAACCAGTGTATTAGATGAATAGATATTTCTTCTACGAAAATTTGCGCTCTTGTTGGAAGTTAAATAACCAACAAATAGTTATTAATTTTTATAATTTGTTTTCGTTTTGCAGATTTTCTCAGTGGAATTAAAAGCTCTGTCAGCTGAAAAGAGCATCTAGTGCATAGAAAAGTTTCGACGTGTACAATAAATCGCTATCACGTGTCAGTGAGTAACCAAGTAAGCAGCGTTTCAGTAAAAGAGACAGTGAACCAGCCCTACCAAAATGAGTCCAGACGTCATAAGTGAACCGAGCAACGGCATCCTGGACAGGGTGGTGAAGTTTTTCGTAGAAAATCAAGGTGCGTGTTGTGTGTGTGCTGTGCATGTGTGTGCTCGTGTGTGTGTGGTTGTCCTTTGCCGTTTTTATACCAATCTATATCCGCTGTATTTTCGTCCCCCCTAATTTTGTAGATGAGCGCACGAAGGAGTGGTTCCTGTCCGGTTCCATCACGCCGCTGATCATGATCCTCGTCACGTACCTGTACTTCTGCCTGTACGCTGGACCCCGGTACATGGCCAAGCGGAAGCCCTTCAAGCTGGAGGGTGTGCTGATCGCGTACAACGCGGTACAGGTGCTGCTCAGCATCGTGCTAGTGTATGAAGTGAGTGTGACCCAAACAAGTGAAGCACTGTTAACAGCCCATCGTTAACAAATGAAGGGAAAAATCAATAGCCGTTAGATCGTCAATCCCAAAACAAGCTCAACACGATTGGCTGCTGGTTTGCCTGTGCTCTTTTCACTCTGTAGAAACAGTGATTTAGTAGTTTCGGGTTTATGTAATCCGCGTGCTTGTGTCGAAACGGCGGCCAATCTCTTGGATACCATGTTGCACCACACCGTGTGTGGCGTCATCGATTCCTAGTCAGTCCGTTTTTTTTTACTTCAAAGTGTGGCCTTCGTTTTTTGTGAGGCCACCTTACTTTTCCTATCCGAGCCTAATCTAACCAAATCAAACAGTCCAACCAGCCTAAATGTGCGTGCTACACAGCGGAGTGGATTAAAATGTAGCTTAAATTTTAAACGGGCTGCCAAAACGGCACGGCGGATACCATCTCAACCAGGAAGTGTGGTTTTGCAGTGGTTTTGTTTTATTATTTTTTTCCTCTCCGCAAAGTGTATTTCATTCTTGTGGAGCATCTTTTGGGAAGAAGAATTTTTCGCTCTCGAAAGCAAATGCCAAATGGTCAACTAAGCGTTTTATGCAAATTTAAACAGATTTATACAGATAGCAGCGCATTTTTGCATTCTGTTTTCGTTCAATTAGCAAACGAAAGCATGGGAATGTGATGCTCCACGATGGAGACCATTTTGTGGCCAGAAATTCTTTTTTATTGCAAGCGATTTGCAGGTTATAAATTTTATTTTATTTATTTAGCTGTTAAAACTAACAGACGTTTTATAAGGTTTATTTTCATTACTGTACGATAAAGTACTGCCATGTTCGTAAAATTACTCGTCCATGGCACGAAACAAGGGCACAACAACTCAACAATAAGCGACCATCCATGAAAAGCTGACTTTTTTGTGGATTTACTGCAGGAAAGCCTTTCCTCTTTCACAAATTAAACGTCTGCAAATATATTGTCAGGCGCCGCTTCTTTGTCATTTGGTTTGCTTTACAATTTAACTGAGAAAAGTGGCTTGGAGGCCACATTTACTGCGCATACTTGGAGTGAGCCATTGCTTGCTTTTTGCAGAACTGGGCTTACAGAATAAAGATGGTACTATACATGGTTCCGATTGTGATTGAAACTACAATAATAATTACATTATTTCCCCTATAAAAACACCTTTACTAAATGTATTTCACTTTCATCAGGGAATTGAGGGCGGATGGAGGAAACACTACAACTACTCCTGCCAACCCGTGGACTACAGCCGAAACCCGGTTGCAATGAGGGTAAGTAGCACCGCAGCATCTTGCTCCATCTTCCCGTGACACTCTTCTGAAATCGCTTCGTCTTCCTTCTCGCCCCTCTACTAGATGGCTCGTGCCGTTTGGATGTACTACATGTGCAAGGTCGTGGAGCTGCTCGACACGGTGTTCTTTGTACTGCGGAAGAAACAGAACCAGGTTTCGTTCCTGCACGTCTACCACCACACCCTGATGCCGGTCTGTGGCTTCATTGGCGTCAAGTACTTTGCCGGTAAGTAGGAAGCCGCTTATAGTGGGTCCACAGCAGATCGCTCTAGATGCGCAAAGAGGTGACACTGGCACAAGGTCAGTGTAGATGGTCAGTGTCAGCTACATCCTTCCCCTTTTTGGGTTGCATTTTTCACGCCAAGGTGTGAAAAGCAAAGAACGGTAGCGAAACGGTAACAAACTCCGCAAACTCTCGGTGTTTAGTGTCTGGGTTAGAGATCCCACAAACACCAACCCAGCTGGGACCACCGATAGGTCGTGTCCGTGTCCTTCTGTTGCTCGGGCAGTTGGATAGGCGTTGGCAGTGTGTTGTGGTGCTAATTGTTGTCTCCTCGACCGGACGAACAGTGGAACACACGCTTGATGGCAATGACTTCTTTTGCTGTTAATCAGGCAAATGCCAAAAGCTACAATATTCGGGACAGCTTCATGCATGAAAATATTGACACTATGTGTTTTCAATGCCATTGCGACGTACGGTTTGTTGGGTTCTCGGATGACCTCTGTTGACGTCAGAAATGCACTGCTATTCTTAAAAACTAAATATATACAATCGTTTTTGTCTGGAATCGTGGCATTGAAACGCTTGCTTATCTAATGGTCACTCGACAATGCTGGGAAATGAATAAAAGATTTGGGTCCAAAAATCAATAATTCGCTGGTACGGTGTTGGCACAACCTCTGACCCTGTCATTTGTCATTAACAAGTGGCCACAGTTTTATTTGTGTCGATTTGCGTCACTCAGCGTGATTCACAGCGAAGTGTCTCGATTGATCTCATCATTGTGTTATAACAATAGAGACATTTGTATGCATCACTCTGCTTTGGTGCTTTAGTTCACTAGTTTTGTTTTGTTTTTGATTCAAGAGCAATGCTTCTTTGACACAAATAGCCTCTTATCTCAAATATGTCCGAGAAACGAACTGCCAGTGAAAGTAATCGATGAGAAAACAATCATCTTACATAAAAGCTGATAACGGTGAAGCGTTTGATACCTTCCAACAGCATCAAAGTTTCTCATTTGTCGCTTGCACAAGAGTCCGATAGCTTCACACAGCAGACAGGATCAGCGATCCGTTGCTTAACGTTTAAAACATCGCCGAAGCACAACTAAACCAGCAGTCGCGATCGCAAATCTGACACCGCTGCTTACACATTGGCTCGTTCGCAATCTAATCACTAATAAAAGTCCTCCCAAACGATCGGTGGAACCTTGCGTTGTGCGCGCTCGATGCTTAAGGTGTGCGGATGAATGATCAGCGAAACCAGGCGCACCATCACCACCACCACCATCACCGTCGTCGTTGAAGCGATGATTTTTGAGGGGAAAATAAAACAACAAACTAAGACTTGCTTTAGCCGTTGCTCTTACGACATCGATCTGTGAGTGTGTCTCTCCCACCAGCGCTCGCTTGTTTATGATTCAATGATTTGACGCATCACCTTTTAGGCACTGACGGAAGCGTGGAACTTGACAAACAAACAGCCACAGTGTTTGGGGACGGAAGCATTCTAGTAACTGTTTATCATATGTTGTTCGTTTTCTTTTGAGCACGTTTTTGTGTTCTGTTTCGGGAAGTCCATGATGGAAATAAGGTTGTTAATGCTTCCGCAAACCCTTCTTAATTTGCACCAAACACACATAGACACACACAAACAATCTTGATGATATGTTAAGCGTCATTTCGCATCGAAAGGAATCCATACACAACAAAAGTAACAACCCCGTTTCCCGGATGTAGCGCAGAGACACATGCGCTGTCCGAAACGTTAATCAACTCGAAAGTTCTACCCATTGACGGACACTTTAAATCATTCTGATGTTTGGTTTTGTGTTTTTTTTTTTTGTTGCTATCCACAGGAGGTCACGGTACGCTGTTGGGCGTCATCAACTCGTTCATCCACGTGTGCATGTACGCGTACTACATGCTGGCCGCGATGGGACCGAAGGTAATTTTGATAATTCACCAACAAAAGATATACAACTTGCTCACAAACTGTCTTTTCCTGTTACACTTATGTAGGTTCAAAAGTACCTGTGGTGGAAGCGTTACCTGACCGTGATGCAGATCGTAAGTAGCCGACGTTGTTTTGGGCGGGATTCGCAAGAACCTGTTCCATGGTTGGGTTAGCAATTAGAGACAAACTTTCAAACGACTTTACAAGTTGTTTGAAGGTCTTGTACTTTCTACGGAACAAGTTCTTTGTAAAACCGGTGCATTGCGTATAACTTCCTAACGCTAATGTTCTGCATTTCACCATTTTCCCTCCTCCAGGTGCAGTTCATCATTGTGTTCTTCCACACGGTGCAGGTGCAGTTCCAGCCGACCTGCGGCTACCCGAAATCGATCGCCGCCCTGCTGACGCTGAACGCCGGCCTGTTCATCTACATGTTCAGCTCGTTCTACGTGCACTCGTACATCCGCAAGTCGAACGGTGCGGCACCGCAGCGCACCGCCGGCAAGGCGGGCGAGGAAAACAACAACCAGTTGGAATGCAAACCAAAGGACGCCGTCGAGGCGAACACGCGGCCAGCCGTCGAGGCTAAGAAGGCGCTGTAGGCTAGCACATTACGTATAATAATCTCTCTTCGTCTTGCGTGTGCGTGCGCGCGCGAGAGTAACCTGCTTGTACTGTTCGGAGGCAAGGGTGCAAGCATACACCAGGGCAGGGCGCACGGTGGAGCAGAGCTGGCGGAACAACCCGGAACAACAGTCGGCGATACACGGAAGGGATCCAAAGAAATGAATGGGAGAAAGGAGGTGTGGGAGTTTGAATGCTAAACAAGATGCACGTTCAACCCGCAACAGCTCCTAATTCGGCAAGCTCCGAAAAGCTCGCAGGAGTTTGTTAGAGTGTAGGATAAAAAAAGAAGAGGAAGAAGAAGAAAGACAAAATGAATGCCTGGGATGATCATCGGCAGAATATCTGTTGCGCAATACTACATCGCAAAGTCAACAACACCATCGTGCACATACAAAACACATTCCACTCCACAAATCCCCGCAGTCCGTGCCTTTCGTGATCTCAAGATGCTTGATGTAACATCCCTCGACGACGTTTTGGGGCAGACGTTTGGTGAGAGCTGGGAGAAAGTGATCTCGAGCTTTCGCGAGCATCTGCAACACATATGGGCAGCTTCTGATACCTCCGATACAGTGTGTATGCGTGTGTGCGTGCGTGTGTGTGCGTGTGTCCTTGGGTAACTGGTTGTGTTTTTGCTTGCCTCAAAGCCTCCATTCCAAACCGAAGTTTAGTCCTTCCGGGAGCAGTGTATTGTTTTTTTTTTGTCGTATACTATGTTTAGCTGAAGCCGACGCGTGCGAGATGTACATTTTTTTTTGCCTAGATTATTTAATTTAAACACGGAAATGAGAAACGGTACCGATTACATGTGTTGGTTTTGGCTTTTCAATTTGGTAGCATCCGAAGTGTAATGGGCAAATACCAATAAATATGCAAAATACAATCCTCCCAAAATGGTTGCAGGTGAACGTAGTGTTATTATAAGTAGCACGTCTTAGCAACATGACTGTCATGTCAGCATGTGCAAATGGAGTGATTATCCTACTTTGCGTAAAATCAACTAAATCATTGACAGTATACCAGAGACAAAAAAGGTTGTGCCAAACAGAAGGAAACAAGACGAAAAAAGTTTTATTATTTTTATCACAAATTTTTTAAATGGCATTTAAATTTCATTGCGCTTTTCTGCTTGCATACTCTTTCAACGCTTTTCGTCGCTCACTTAGCGTGTCAGCTGCACTGCGCAAGATAGATAAAATCAGCCTAAAAGTATGCAACACGCTGAACGCCAACCGATGCATTGCAGGGTTTGACATCCTATGGGAATGATTCGTCCAATGGGAATGATGATTGATTTTTTTTTTCAGACATTGACATTGCTTAGAAACATGCTGAAATATTGTGCACATGGAAGGTGATTGAATTCCTCGCAGGTACTATTTATTATCAAATCAAATTTCTTCAGATTCTTTTTTTTCAATTCCCCTTATGATCGAAGCAAAATGGCAAGAATGATCAAATGTGTTAAAAGAGAATAATTTGACTATAGCTCCTGAGTATCAATTTGGAACATTTATGTCTACTGTCTAATAATGGCTTTTGAGAGGCCTGTACTACGGACCGCGGAAGCTTTGTAAACACTAAAAAAAACAGTTTGTTATTTTGATTATTTTAATCAAAATATCAATGTTTACTTTTTAAGTGTAAAATTAAGCTTCCATAATAATAAGCTGCACAATTTCGAAACATTCAGTGGATATTTTCTCATTCAAAGGAGATTTTAACGTTCGTCCATTAGCTAAAGGTGGCGTCAAAATGGCCCTCAACAACGTTATTTGTTAAGCAATGCGGTCTGCAAATTGAAATGCTTTGAGGCCCTTGGTTTAATACATCAAACGTCACAATTGAGGCTTATTGTGAAGTAGAAGTTACAAGCTGTGATACGCTTTTTTTCGATGTAGATGACAGCTTCAAATAAGCCCTCATACATCCATCATTCATCTACCGCCAAATTGAGCCTGATTATTTTATAATATTTAAAAAATATCTAAACTATTTGTTCATACTTTACATTTAACATACAATTATGTAAATTTGAAATGTAAACTATTACACCCATTAACTAGTACAATGCAAACCATGCTCTGCACGCCCGTTTCCTTTTTCGAAACTTTACCATGTGCATGTAACAAAAACAAAGAAAATCTGACGTCAATAGAACAAAAAAAAAGCCCCACTCCTCAAGGCTCTTTTTAAGAATCTTTGCAAACAAGTGTCAAACAAGACAAAGGAACAAGTGTGGCAGTAGCTAAAGAAAACAGCGAACAACTGCAACGCCCTCTCAGCCACGATTCAGCGCCCACAACTTGATGCATCCTTTTGTTTTTGCCGAAGAAACTCGGGTGAATAAAGTTTAAGAAAGCATACATTCTTTTAATGGGCACCGCCGTGCCCATTCAACCCAGCACAAACAGTTTTGTTTTAATACCACAAAGCAGCGGGAAAGTGTACGGTGCGGCCCCGTGGGGCGTCCGTACCCCTGTTGGGAGTGTTGGGAAGGTTTCACCGAACTGGGTTAAATTTCTCTGGAAAGGAAAGCAAACACGATTGCCCGCTTTGATGTAACGAAGCACTGTTGCTGCACCGGTTGCGTGTTCTTGCTTTCTTCTGGTGTTTGTCGGCTCACACTGACAGACATCGAGAAGATGGAGCCCTGCACAACTTCGCGGAGGTGCTGCTGCTGCACCGAGCAGCAAGTTTGTAAGTTTGCGATTTATGCATGACTTTGTTTTCTGCTACAATTCTCTCGGTTTCTTCCCCGTCCCATTTGGGTACCCTGCCCTGTACGAGGTTGCTACTGATTGCGCTATGCAGCAAGGCCACTCTGAGTCCGGTTGCACCGCGTGGTTCAACTCCCAAATGCATGCTCGGGCAAGCAGAAACTCGTGAGCGCCCCCCCACGGGCCGGTGGCGAGAAATTGTATTTGTTACTGCAGGTCGTGCGCACACTTACCGTGAGGCTGTGGTAGAACAGCACACCGCTGACCGTCAGGATGGTGAACAGAATGAACAGGACGAGCGCGGACACTTGGGAAATTCGCAGCAGGTTCAGCGCACCGGAAAGGAGGATTGCCGCAGCGTGGCAGCAAATAATCGGTCCGACCATCCGATCGATCAGATCCCATGGCATCAGCTTTGATTTGTCGCTGCCACTCTTTTTCCATCCGCAGATGGACAGACGCTGGGGAAAAGGTCGTACACGAAAAAACAGTACACGAAAAGAGTGTAATATAGTGTTGGTATGGGGAAGGGAAAACACAGTGAAATTAAAATCAAACAGAACATGGAAGTGCGTTGTCATTAATGTTAAATTAATAGGAAAATACATTTTCCAGAACTACCATCGCTTGGTTGGAATACTTGTATTAGTAACACTGTTTTGATTTTTTTGGGTGAAATAATTGAAATTTGAATATGATCATTTCAATGCATTGACAAAACTGAGTCAGTAGAAGTACTCAAAATGCTATAAATTTTAAACCATTTAATTTTCTAAACATTGGGTAAATGCACCAATAGTGATTAAAGTGGTACAAATGTGTTTTGATGAGTTTGAAGTGTCAGGAAAGTAAACATAAAAATATATTAATACATGGCAATTGGAATATATTTTATCTTTGGAATCACAACCCTTTAAACCATAAAAAAAGAACAAATGAATATTTTGGTGACTGATTTGTTTTATCTATAATGGTTGAAAGGTTCCTATAGTCGTCGCATTGTGTTCCAGGTGGTAGTCAAAGATACTTTAAAATTTGTGCAATATAAATGAAACTTAGTTTTGAAGCTGTTTTCATACGATTTGCGAGGATTACTGCCATAATATTGAATTTTTACATAATTTAAATGAAAAAATTAATAAATTTTAATGGTGAAAATATTGACTAATCTACTGTATTACGACTATAGTTAACCTACACCTTGAAGGGTGTGCTAGATTTAAAGTCAATTTTTTACTGGAAATTAGCTATAACTATAACCCCTATCGGACCGTGCATGTTTTATGTACCTATAATGGTTCTTTCCTTTAAAAAAAAAACACTTTAAAATGCAAAACTATAGTCGAATGAACAACAACATAACAGCATTATTAACATTAAAGTTATGTTAAAAAATAACAATGGCGTCGTTAGGCGGTAATTTACAGCGTTATCAAAAATATGAGTTTTGTCATGAAATCCTAAAGATTTTAGAAAATTCTGACACTTTTCACATAATCATGGATTTTTCGGAATGACCCTATTAAACATTTAATACCTTTGTAAAAGACCAGAGGATATTTCATACTAAAATAAATAATTTAATTACTTAAACTATCGTATGGAGCGCATTTTAGTACAATTCCACCAATGTTGATACTACCAACAGTACAGGTACGTTTACCCTAATTGATTGATTTTTTACAAATTATTTTAATGTCAGTCTTCCAAACTAAGTATGAATAACAGAGTCGTATAATGCCATTTTTGTGCATTTAATTTGAAATATGTGGAAAAACTATTACATTTATCAAAAGAATGACATTCTTCAATTGATGAATACCATTTCAAGTTTAATTGAAGAATGTTATACAGTTTTAGACTTTTACCCATGTGTTTCGTTATAGCCTCAAAGATTAATTGGATTTGGACATGGCTAATATTAAAAAAAGGAAAAAAAAAACGTCCGTTTCACAATCAGAACCAAGACTGCTAGTAGCATTCGTTTGATGGCAAGCTGGCCATAAGTGAAAGGCCAAATTATCAAAAACCCATCAGCCAACTCTTCGTTCATATGTGTTAGTGTTTCCCCTCCCGGTACTTACCCTGTTCCCAAGGTTGGGCTGCATGGCAATGTCAGGTCGGGAACTGTATCGATAGTTTAAATGCACCGAAACCAACTAAACTGCTGAAATAATGCTAGCTGTAATGTATACACTTTTATGTTCCAAAAATGTGTTCCCCTCGCTAGTGTTGTGCTTTCCGCAGTCAATCTTTTGCTTCCACTGTGTCGCCAGCCGATTTAACAGGTTAGCAATTTGACCTTCTGAGCAACTACCGAAAGCACGTGAACAATCGAGTAATTTAGACAAAAAAAAGCAGCCCCAAACTTGCACTCAATTAAAACTTGTTGGTGGCCATGAAAAATGTTTCTTTCTTTTCCTTTTCAAAGGATGTGCTGCTGCTGTTCCTACACTTGTTCTTGCCTGTCTAGTCCACACAAACACACACACACATACAGCGGAAGTGTCAACCACAAAACGGATGTGGAAAGATGCCTTTCGCGCGGCTTTCCGTTTCACCCGTCTGTCAGAGTGGAGTGGAATGTTGCGGTTGATGCGGATGATGATGATGATGATGATGGAAATAGAATCAAAGCGTTTTGCGAGCAGACAGTAAAAGGGGGAATAGATAGGAGGAAAAAGGAATCAGGGAGGGTTTGTGGATGCTGGTTACAGAAACGCAAGTGCGCAGATTGAAAATTACTGCCGTTTCCAATGCGACTGGGAACGGGATGAGATATCACTTAAAGCTTTTAGCCAGCGTGAAAGTAAGGCGAATAAAAATAGATCCAAGACGGGCGAGTGCTGTGCTATTAAATTTGAACCAGCAATATGCAATTTTGGAAGCGATGAATATATTTTAACGATCACCAAGAGGAACGAGATTTCATTTTTGAAGCGTTCAAATTGGTCGATTTTTGCACTTCGAGAGGATGTTTTTCATTTAAAAAATTCTAAAACCGAACATAACAGTGATATGAAAATACACTTCCGGCACAATGCAAAACGATGCATTCACTTTCATACGCACTGTGTTTCCGTGTTTGTCGTTAGATAACAATTGCATAATAGTACGCACTCTCTCTCTCTCTCGCTCCCTGCTTATTTGCGTCACACTACAGTTTGTTTAAACTGATCGATATTACGTTTATTTACTTCAATCTCACTGCAATCAAAATGCCTGTAAAATTGGCTCTACTACACCACAGCTGAATCTTTCCGCTCACTTTGGCGAAGCAAAACTCCACAGCAAACGTTTGCCTGCGCGCTAGACACGCACTGCTTAACCGGACGATTGCGCCGCCGGACTGTGTTGCACGAGCGCGAGAAGAATTTCTCGCATTTCGCATTTCATACCCGTCGTGTGTACCCAAAAATACTACCGGCCACCAGTATATGATGCGTACACCTCGCTCCCTCTACCCCTCCAACGGAGATCAAGCGGCGGGTCAGTACAGAGGCGATCCGTTCCAATCGCGATGACGTCCGTTGCATTTTGCCCTCGCCGTAGAAGTGCCCTTCTGCGCGGACACGGTTGCGCGGATACGCAGTTGCGCATCCGAGTCCGACTTGACTGACTGACAGTGGCAGTGGCCGGCCGTAGCAGCAGCGGCGGCGGCTGCAGTGATGTTTTACTGTTTTGTTTTGCTTTTCCATAAACATCCATCTCGAAACAGCTGACGCTCGGTCGTGTGAGTTATCCAAATATAGAGTCAAGTGTGCGTAAATTGTTGTATCGGACTTCTGACAGCGGCGGGCATAAGTCGGTGTACGGACAGGGAAGGTGCGTTCCCGTTTTCTCTGCCAAGAAGTGGCTCTGGGTTGGTGTTTTAAATGGTTTAACGTGTATGAAATTTGTCTCCATTTTGAGGATAATAGATGCAAAATAATGCAGTGGAAAAAGCAACCAAATAAAGATATATTTACCATAGTACTTGTTCTGTGTTTGTTGCTACTATTAGATTTTCAGTTTACTGTTATTGGTTTTTTCTTTACTGCTATTTTGTTGATGCTTCAAATGCTTCAGAAGATTTTAGATAATTACTACTACATAGAGTGTTTCGTATTTGTTATTGTTTGATTATTGTACCATTGAAGCAAACAAGGGTGGTTTAGACAGCATCTCTTGTACTTCATTTATTACGATCCACAGTTCCATGAACCGACTTGATTAACTGCTGCACAAGCTTAGCATACAATACACTCAACGTTTTGGAAATTCGGCGCTGCTTTCAGCTGCCAAATTAGTGCATCGTCCGTTAAATGGAGTGCGTAGCTATTTATCTAAATTAAATGGCTTGGGATTATATGCAACAGTACCTGATTAATGCTACTGGAATCGTTTTTGTCATGGTCTTACCAGCTGTTACATTATTTTGCAGCACTGAAGTAATAATTAATTGAATTAAAGAATAGTCATCATTACGTATTAGATTCCAATAAGGTCCATGCTTGTCGTGAGACTTTAACTGAAAAGGTTACACAACGAATAATAATTAAATTCAGACGGTCTCCGAGATATAACAGTCGCAAAATACCGCGTATCTGGAATTATTGCCTAAGTCAAATCTCGTGTCTTACAGCCAAAAAATCACTAATTTTCGTAGAATTTTGCAAGTAAAGGGTGGTTTTGGCCACTTAATTAATTATTTGACGTGATTCTGACTAATTATAAAAGTTTAAACCTTTTGAAATGGTTTTCAACGTTTGATAAAATTAAAGTTATTTTTCATTTAACAATTGATGCATCAAATTAGTACAATTTTTCCAAATTTTCAAAATTTAGAAAACCGCGAATCTTCGAATCCGCGTGCAAGAGGTACCGTGCATCTCGAGGACTACCTCTATGAAGAAACACAAACGGATAGGATGTTCTTATTGTCACACGATTCCGAAGAAAATCTGTAAAAAAACCTTTCTACGGTTTATCTGCTTAGAAAGTACTTGCAAAAAAGTTAAGAGTCCTACAAATAATTTTAAAATATACGATAAGCAGACATAAATGCACACGAATGATCGCTAAAGCGCTTTGGTTGCGAAATATGTTTCATGGTAAATTTTCTCTTTTGTTATCCTTCAATCATACGTATCCTTCAATGCTCCTTGTTATCCTTCAAATCTCACAAAAAATTGTTACGCGAAACTAAAGGTAACAATCGTCTGCAATATTAATACAGGTTGATCCCGAGATATGCGTTAAATGCGGACCGAGAAGAAACCGTGTATCTCAGTTGTCCGCGTAAGTTGATTTGCACACTTTCCAGTTAAAATACTCCTGATTGTACCCGACAATATCGCTTGAAGTGCTGGGTTTAAGTCTGTCAATAAGTTTTGCGATATAATTCTGATTGAAGATTACAAGTTTAACCATTCTTGAAAGAAGCAACTGTCAAATCCGCGTGTAAGAAGTAGTGCGTATCTCGCGGACTATCAGTAATAATTGATACAAGGAAAAGATGCTTGTTATTTTTAAATTTGATGAAAGCGTATTTAAAAAAAAATATTACGAAGACATTCCATTAAGGAACAAGCAAACCATCACTTTGCTGTCCAATCACTAACCACGATCCATTACTTTGCAAACCACATTTTGGCCACCTTTGCGTCCGCAACTCACACTCTCTCTTTTTCTTGGCCACACCTAATCAAATTGGTTAAAATAGAAGTGTTTAGCTAGCCGGCAGGCAGCATTCCCAGGTAACAGTACACCCAGCCCCAAACTCGCCTAATTGATGGATGATTATCAGCGTCGAGAGCACTCCAATAACTTACCAATTAAAACTCATTAGACTTGCCAAGACCGTTCGGGACGGTCTTTATTTTCACCCTTCATTATCGATGATGAGCGAGATTTGCGTCCCCAACCAACCCACCGAACCACCAACAAACAGTCAAACTTTCGAGCACCTGACGTCATTCCGCCGGCAGCTATTTGTGTCGTTAAGCGCAGTGATTGTTTAGCTGCCACAAGTGGTGCCACCGCAAGACACATCGCAATGCCACCCAAAAAAGCACCCGACTGCAGCCATTTCTCTTTAGCCGACGTAATGGAGCGAGGTAGAAGGACCTTGGCTGCTGGTCTGCAATTAGAAGTGCCGTTGTTTTTGTTTTCTTTGTTGATTATCAGCTGGCCTCCCCGGGGTTGGTCCCGTTGGTAGTATGGAATCACTGTACCGCCTCTCGAGTGACCATTAACCATTGTCTCGAAAAGGCAATCACGCATCACGATGACGCACTACACTGAGGCTGAGATTGCCATTTCACTGTCAATTCCACTCCCACGGACTGCTTCACACGACTCTTCCAAACACACACACACATATACACACGGTTAGCTTACCCCCAAGAGGCAGCAAGGGCGACGTCAGCTGGAAAATGAATGGCTGCCACTTCTCGGAATCAGGTGCGGTAGGCAAAGGCGTAAACAGATTTCACCTAATTGAGGACAACGCATATCGGTGGCAGGCTAATCCCACGGAAAAGCATAAACTCTTTCTCTCCTTTCTCTCTCTTTCTCTCTCTTTATCTCTCTCTCTCACACACACACACACACAAACTTTTTTGTGTTGTATTCGGTTTTCCATGCAGGAGTCTGGCGTTGCTTGAAGCGCCTTTTTTATAATCGGCCACGCGCTGCCGCGAGCGCACAAAAACTTTCCGTCCGTGGAGCGCCCCCGGGGGGGATTTCTTCTACGGAGGAAGGCAGTAGCGAAGTTTTCTGTCAAATTCGCCTATCGCACAACCGCAGAGCGGTGGGTTTTGTGAGCGCGCGCGCTCGTGATTAGGATACATGATACGTCGAGGTTTCCGCGAGCCGAATAATGACGAAAGTTGTTGACGGAGCTTAAGGATGATCCGCAGGAGCGGACGTGCCATTACTGTAGAGTGGAATTGATCTGCACCCCGGAGGGAAAACCCCTTGCTCCTCCCCCCTTCCCGAATCGGTGCCCGCGAAATGTATATAATGAAATTAGTTCCCTTCTTGCGCCTCTCCTTTGCTGGAAGCGATTCTTCAGCGATCACGCGGATGCCTTTAAAATCAGTGCTGCATGCGCCGAGAACGCGTCAGACGACGCTAGATTCCGACAATTACTTAGCGAGCGAAAATGTTCGAGAACCTTTTTTCTCGAGCGAATGGGGAGTCGTTTCGCCTACGACTGACATTTGCGAATGATTTGTATTTGTTGGGTAGCGAGAGAGAAAGGCAATGTTTGTCTCTGCCTTTTTTTCAACTGTGACTGCCATTAGAACCCCTTTTGGCTGGCGTTATCCACTGTGTGCGTCCTAAAAGAGCAACGAAAAACGATAAAAACAATTTCATTCCTTTGCATCTCAATAAATCATCCGTCCGATCATCCGTTGGCGGTTTTGCACGAGCGAGAAAACAAACCAAACCTTGACTACACTTCTTGCGCTGCTAGCAGTAACCAGTCCTCTCCTTTGCGCTTTTTCGAAGGTTGTAAATTACAAACCCAAACGTCATAGTCGCTCTACCTCCGGCGGGCAGTAACTGCGCCTCAAACAGCTTCCCATTGCGACCCCGATTTTTGCGCGGTACCGGGGCAGCCTGGCTCCATTGCTCCGTACGCACCGCGGGCTGGCTGCAACAAGCAAGCAGTTTGGCATCGCTGTTTGGTCGGTTTGGCAGCACCGAAAGGTTGAAGGTCGCCTTGTAGATGTGCAGTCTTCTAGGGTTTGTTTGGTTGTTTTCGGTTTTTGGGCGCCTGCTCGTGTAACTGTTACAAGGCTGTGATGCGCTTTCCGCCGTTGCTTTCCTTTTTGGGGAGCTTTCTTGGTATGGTGTGCTGCTAGAAGAGCAAAATGGGATCGATGTATAGTGGGATAGGACAGCAGCAGGCAACAAAGGGTAGCTAGTGGTGTTGTGATTGTTGTTTGAAACAACTGGCCCGTGGCTGTTACTGCAAGTAATGCAGGATTAGAGTAAGTTGTTGGGCGTTACAGTTTTGCAAGCTATATCAATAAGCGTGGGGTGGTTTATTTTTGTCTAAATTGTTTGTATTGCTCTTAAAGTAATTCTATTCTATTTTGTTATTTGTTCGTAGTAATTTCATTGCTAATGACCCTAAATATGTAGCTAAATGACAGCACGGTACATTCTTCACATTAGTTATGTGTATTCCGCAATCATTCTAGAGATTCATTGTAATAAAACATTCATCTGCGCCATTCGCAGTGTTATTTTGGGTGCTATCTCATATGTATACTCCTCCCTCATTTCATAATTCAAAAAGAAAATTTCAAAACAAAACAACTATGCCCTTACAACATCATCTATAAAATTAGCGCAACAATCGTAGTCAGTTTGTAGAAGCACCACAAACACAGAGGAAGCATGGTAGGTCCAAATTGAGGTGACAAGATGGCGTGGAGAAGTAAACGATTACGTAAAATTATTATTATGAATATTAATATTATTTTTATTATTTTTATTATTATTATTATTATAAGTTTTATTATTATTATTAATATTATTATTATTATTATTATTATTATTATTATTATTATTATTATTATTATTATTTATTATTATTATTATTATTATTATTATTATTATTATTAGTATTATTATCATTATTATTATTATTATTATTATTATTATTATTATTATTATTATTATTATTATTATTATTATTATTATTATTATTTTTATTATTATTATTATTTTTATTATTATTATTATTATTATTAGTATTATTATTATTATTATTATTATTATTATTATTATTATTATTATTATTATTTTTATTATTATTATTATTATTATTATTAGTATTATTATTATTATTATTATTATTAGTATTATTATTATTATTATTATTATTATTATTATTATTATTATTATTATTATTATTATTATTATTATTATTATTATTATTATTATTATTATTATTATTATTATTATTATTATTATTATTATTTTTATTATTATTATTATTATTATTATTATTTATTATTATTTTTATTATTATTATCATTTATTATTATTATTATTTATTATTATTATCCCTTCAATCTGTTTATTTTTAAGCTGCATAGAATGTAAGCTTTAAGTGCTATTTTGCCCTTTAATATTTTTTTTTATTTGAACCTCTCGTTTAAAGCATTTTCTCCAATGCTCCAATGCTGCCAATGCTTAAAAACTAATCTATTAATGTGGTTTTCAATTATTTAAGAATAATGACATTCATTTTAACTAAATCGAAAAATATTGAATTGAACAACGCTTACGGTCTTACACAACACAAGACGGACGATTAGCAGATTTAAATAAAAGTTTAATTCATAAAAACACGTATTCTTATACATTCTACCCAACCAACCAAAGGATGTGTTTAAGTGATGCATTCCATTCCTACAGAATCACATATTTAATAAACAAACTCTGAAAGCTCTCCCTGCATCATGCATGTACGTTTTCGTAAAGTGTCAATTCCTGCCGCTCTAACCCTTAAGCAATTATTGAACTCCACAGCATTGTTTCCATTAGTACTGTTGCATCCTCTGGCTTAAGTGCTTGGGCGAAAATGGTCAGCAACCGTTGATAGGGCGCTCTTCAGCGAGCATCTTCCCCGCGTTCGTGTGCCCTTTTTACAATGTGGCACAAAAGTGCAAAGTGTACCGGAACGGTGCAAAACAACCGTACTCTCCGCCCAGCAGTAACCGAACCGAAATCTCGTACGATAGTGTTATCGAGTTTTGTGCTAGCTTTTCCTTTTGCTTTTTTTTCTTCTTCAAGCTGTCCCCAGCGTCCGGACAGGGCAGCAAATCTGCATCTGTAGCAGTGCGAAACCAATACATCCCGCAACACAGGGAGACGCGTCACCGAAGCGACGAACGCACCACCCAGCAGCAGCAGCAGCAGCAGCATAATGACGTCATCGACGGGCAAGCATGGTCCTTGGATGCAACAGCAGGACGGATGAACCAGCAAATGGATACCATTCCCCAGCGGCCACAGTCACTCAGAGCCCCGCGTCGTCGCTACGGCTCCCGGGTTGCCATCCCCGATCGCCACCAGACCAGAATGCAGAAGCCGAGTCGAGCTCGGTTGGTAGGTCGGTGTGCGTTTGGGGCGAAAAAACCGGGGCTGCAACCTTGAAATTGAGCATATTTATGAGCTCGATGCTCGGTGCATGCGATGGCCCCGGCAACACGGTGCTGTGCCGGGCTGTGCGAACCAGCTGATTTTTCAAGTGCAGCACCACCGATGCGGCGTATAAAACCGGGAAAGCAAAGCAATAATGGTAAATGAGAATAAACGGACAGATACACAGGCACACAAAGCGCACACACACACACACATACACATACAAGCCCGCGGACTTGAAAGTAATAATGCTTACTCAGGGCGGCGAAGGGAATGGAGGCCAAGAGTCACGGAAGCGAGGCGTACTTAATTGTTGCAAACAAGGCTCCGCGGCATAAGGTACGTTTTTCCGCACCAGAAGCCAGCACGATCTCTTCCTTCTTTTTCTGTCCTTATGCTGCGTTAATTTGTCCTCCAAGCTAATGGCGCTCGCCTCGAACCTTGCACACTGTGAATGGTCATTTCTAATGCATTTTTATGCAAACGACTTCCGTTTCCGCCGAACTAGCCCTTAAAGCGAAACCCGGGGGTCGGAGAAGATAGCAATCGTTTGCAAAAATGGGACAAAAAGTACACACAAAAGTACACACACTACCGCACAAGCACTGCATGGCGGGGCAGGCACAAAATATTAGAGCCACAGCTGACCGCTCTAGGGGAGGAAAAGGAGCCACCGAGCGAATAAAAGCGGGTCGTTTAAAGCCATACCAAGTAATGGGTTTTAGGTTTCCGTTTTCCCATTTTTTTTGGTTCACCGACTGTGTATAGCTGTGTATAGCTATGTCCACCGCTTGTGCAAGGCAAAACAAACAATGATTCAAACTCGTTGGTCCATTGCAAGCCGCTAGTTGCAACGAGCGAACCAACAAAAAAAAGGCATATCTCGTTCGAATAAGTTCTCTATGAGCTGGAATCACTTTACCACAGCGCAGCAGTGTGGTGCGAGCCTGTGGTACATTCGCTTTTCTCTACTTTTCTGCACCATAAAAGCAACAAGCCATAAAACAGTAACGTTTTACTCAAAACTTCATCCGGCGATCACATTACTCTTCATTAGCAGAACTGATTACGCCAGCCGCCAGCTGCAAAGGTGGGTTTTGAGCTTTGGCGCATTTACTGTGCCTAGCAAACTCGCCACCTTCGCAGCACTGCTGCAAAGGGGTGGAGAAAATGTGGGCTAGTTTTTCTCGCGGGATAGGCTCCTATCATCCCGTCTTACCCCGGAGCTACTGCTGGCCACACGGTGGCGTGAGCGTACGAGCTCATATTGCACCTCATTCGAAACAGATCAAGCAGCCACGTGCGTAGGGTGAGTTTCGTAGCAAAGCGGTAGATGATGATGGGCTTTTGATGATACTGCGCGGCTTTCGGCTTCATTCGTTTTCGAATGAAAAATAGAACGGGTTTCGCACAAAGAACATTTTGGGGAGGATCAAGAAACATTCTGTGAACTGGGTTGCAGGTGGAATGTTTGTTTGGTTGTCGAATTAACTCTTATCTAGCTCTAACTCCAAATAAAACCTTAAGTCCTGTAGCAAGCATTTTCGCAAACAATAAGTTAAAATTAACAAAGGGCTTTGAATCATATAATAGATTATTTTGAATCATATAATTACATAAATAATCAGGTAGTCTGATGATCCACAGTATGCTTGCAAAATACCTTTGCATTCGGTATTCGGTTGCAACGCTCCACTATGTGATTGCAAGCTTCCACAGTATGCTTGCAACATTGCACTATCGATTTGTAACATTCCCCTAAGTGATTGAACAATTTCCTTACATGCTTCGATACTTTGTGAATGGCTGAAAAGGATTACCCAATATGAGGCTAATGTGTCTTACACTATCTAACATCCTATTATTGCTCAAAGAATAAAGAAACCATTACTTTGGTCAAAATCCGATTAAAAATTACAGTGAAATCTCCCCAAGGTCAGGTGGCCGATCAGCTAAGAGCGATATTCATGTTGAGGAAAACTTATGAAGTGTTGCTTTTTTATAGACTTTTTTTTAACAGACTTTGAGCCAATTGGCCTCATTCACCTATATGAGGTGTTGCTATAAAGTATTCAAGAACCCACGAGAAAAACCTTGCATCCTTGGAAAAATATTTTTGTCAAACTTTCTGTTCGAAATACATCGTAGAGAATTTAGACTGCCTAATTGCATATGCCACTTAGAGAATATGGGAGATATTCATCTTGAAGAAACATAACGTGTATGGAATATGATCAACAATGACATATTTTATAAACAAATATAATTAAGCATGTCTGAATGGTTATGTATCATAAGTAAATAAATTTCTACGCCGTGTAGCTAATGGTGTCCTGGTACCAATACACAAATACCAAAACCCACGTTCACTTCGCTCTGCACGTTACCTGCCCTGTGCACCGAGGCCCAGCGCAAGAGCATGCATCCAGGCGCCTATTGTCGTGCACTGGGTGGGTGGTGCACATTAACGCCCGTGCCAGTATCCTTTCGGTCCGGGCCGGGCATTACTGCAGCATACGACAGGGCTAGGCATGGAGGAATGTTTACCTGGACATGGATATGGGCCATAACCGTGGCAGCAAAAAGAAACGCGAATCACCCAAAATAAAAACCAAACTGGAACCACACACCAACCTGTTCGAGCTGAGCGGTAAGGTAAGGTGCGGATGAGGAGGTGAGATTTATGTTCGCAATCTTTCACCCACTGCCCACTAGGCTAATGCTGCTTCTCGGCTTTCGTGCGGCGGTCGAAGTGTTTGCGACCAAGTTGCAAGGTTGCATAAAATAGATGGAAACAAGACTGCTGCTGCTTTTCTGTGTGTATGTGTCTGTGTGTGTGTGTTCGCTTCTCTTTTCCCAGAACCAACGGCCTCCAGGGTTGGAGCCCACGCTGACGCCTATACTTTGTGTTCGCTTTCCCGATTCCTGCACGCTGACGATGATGATGGTGCTGATGATGCTGATGACGATGGTGATGGTGGTGATGGTGACCATCAGAGCTGCTCGGTGTGACATGCAGCTGCAAAGCGCACACACACGCTTCAAGGTTGCATAAGCTACCGAGCTGAACCTACGTGACAACATGATTGCCGTGACTGGGATGCACGGACGGACGGACGGACGATCGGTTGCATGCGTCCAATTTCTCGACTGGAGCTGTGCCTTTTTTTTGTTCGTTGTTGGCACCTATTACACCCGTTATCTTCACGTGTAAGCTGCACAGCTGATGGACGGGAACGGACCATGCGAACCTTATGGGTGACGGAGGGTTGAAATTAAAAGCGGTAATTTAACATTAAATTAAACGATTATTTTTTAACGAAACTGGAATTAAACACGGGACCGCTGGGAAGCGATTAACGGCGCACTGCCTATCTTTGTTGGGGTGGGGTTTTTCTTTTTCAAGCTGTAATTAAGCATATTTAAATTTGATATGACGAAATAAACGAAGGGATGGTGGAACTGCATTAAAATAATATAAAAAAAATCTTTGTTTCTGTATGCCAGATTGATCAAATGCGTAAAGAATACAGATATTGCAATGGAAACAGATATGAATTAAGGGTTTAAATCTTAAGAAGAGTTTGTTTTTCAATCTGCAGTTCTATTTGTATAAATGGAGAAACATGATGAACATTACCCTGAGAAGCTTTTGTCTCCGCTTTAAATTGTATTAAGGCCGAGGGACATTGTCCGTACTCGTTAGTGTCATTTCGATTTTCATCAGCGCATCTGGCGGCGGCTAGTGGAAGCTTTTTTGGTCATCGAGGGAATAGCCTCATCGAGGGCCCGATCTCCAATTTAAATAGTTTTTTCACTGTTTTTTTTATGCGAAAACGGCTGAAATACTTGCACAACAAATTTATCTATCATTTACAAAGCTTTTAAAGTCCAGTTAAAGCAAAAAACATGAAAAAATAACGTATTTTCTGAACCGGCTCCAAAATGTTTGGCAAAATGCTTCAGTCAGCCGCCGTTAGATGCGCTAGTGACAATCGAATTTACACTAGCGAGGACGGACAATGTCCCTCGGCCGTAATACATTATCCATTACGCTCTTATAATTAATGTTGAATTTCTGCTTTTGCTACCTTTCTTAAAACTTAGGCATAGCCGTTGTTGAAGAGTTCAAAATATATAAAATATTTAAATAACATTTCTAAGAGAGACTTAGAGATGACTTACAAAAATGATTGTTTTGAAAGGGATTTAGACGATGTAACGAAGTCAAAGGAATTCAAAACAGTGTGCCAAAGTGTATCTGATTTGCTAAAAACTCCTACACTTGCATTGCTGTGTAAATAAATAATGCCAATTTTTTAATACATGTTTGTGAAGACCAAACGATGTTCATTGAATTTCTTTTATTCTTGCCATACAGCAATTTGAAGGTATGACTGTACTATTGTTTGTTTGTTGACCAAGAAATGACATTATAAGGAGCTAAACGGATAAACTTTAGTCATAGACTTACAAAAAAAAACACACACACACATATTCTCGAAACGGTAGCTGTTTGAGCTAGCATGGTTTTTGAAATACGTGAAGCTCTTTGTCTACGGAAACCATTTACATTCTTGGGAAAGCGGCCCACGCTCAACAGCATGAAGTGACTGTAAATTGATCTTGACATTGAAAGTTTATTCTTGTTGCTGCTGCATAAGCCCTACGAGTCCTGCACGAAACCGATCCGCCGTCCAGTGCTTTCTCTACAACCTGCTACCTTTATCCTACGCACGATCTGTATGGACGGTCGAACGCCAACTCGTGCTGCACCAGTAAAAAAAACAAGGTACCGTGCGTTGGTGGATGCATAAAATTCGGTACAGCGGATGCATCTTGCTCCCACCAAAGTCAAACATTCGAGCGCTAATGGAACACAGCAGCCATGGTGGCAGCATCACAGCCGGTGCCCATACTAATGCACCTCAGGATGCAAAGCCGGCATCCCACAACATTAACAGCCTTCGCAGCATGTGTGTATGCAGGTACCGGCAAAGGTCACATGTCGGAGCCGTAACGGTTGCCGTTTATATTGTGGCCACGCAATATATCTTACGCTTCCCAAGCCGCCCAAGACCAGCGCGCGTGGAAGTTTCCCATCCAAGATAAAACCCCAGACAAGACACACTAACCCTTTCGCCCCGTGCACTGTGTACAGGTGCACGATCGTGAGGGAGCTACGGCCGTGATGGCTAGTAAAGCTTGAGGAATCGTTATTTGGCCCTGCGTGAAAAAAAAACCAACATTCACGCTGAATAAAATGCAAAGTCTTACGGGACTTTGCATTCCACGTGCGCTTGTCCGTAAAAAATGAAGCTCGGAGTAGCGAGACCGAGAGCATGAAGCATAATTCACCTGGTTTTATAGCGGTTTAATATCGAGCCAACCTACACGCAGTTGATGGAACGGTTGACCTCAACGGGCCGGATTTTCCGGCATTTACTGGGCCACACCTGGAACTGAAGTTACTGGAAATGAGTTTTTCCCTTCTCGCTTTGCGTGTCACGAAAGAGCCGGAAAACCGGTACATTAATGTGTATGCTTTTATTACTGCCAAGATACCAAATGTACCTGGTAATTGGATTTTCCAATCGCTTTCGTCACCTTCACACCTACCTTCTTTAATTGCCGAAAAAAAGTATTTCATTATGAAGAGCGAACAAAAAAGGAAACATATTCTTAGGTATTTCCCAACCAAATATCTTGCATAAATGTCAACGTTGAAGTTGACAGCGAAAAGTGGAAATCAAAATGCTTCCATCGCAGGGGGTTTTCCATCAACAGATTGCGCAAGAGTGGAAATAGTTGTAGTGTTGCTTTGTCCATAGATTTGATGCAATTTGTAGAGTTAAATACAGTCAAAATTAATATTCATCCGCTGCAGCAAATGCATACACCCAGCACCATGCTTTGCCGCGACCGACAGACAGAGGTCCAAAAATAAAACAGTCAGACACACCAACACTTATCTGCACACTGGTGTGCCCTTTCATCACCGGCCCACCGCCGCGAACATCCCCTGGTTGGTGCTGATTTAGCAAGCGAACGTTCATTAAAATCTCGACACGGTGTATAATTACCAACGAGAGCGTTTTAACGTTATTAACACGCACCGCAAACCATCTATTCTTTCTGTACTCTTCCTTGTGCGACCCGGCGAATGGACCCCTCTCCCAGGGAAGGATTTGCGTGAGTGTGTGCATGTGTTGCGGCATGGTGCGGTAGGGTATATTACAGGAAAATGTGTAATTTCATTAAGAGCCCCGTGTGTTTGCCCACGACGCTGAAAGGTCCCTCCCTTCCCCGTTGTGGACAAAAGGTGACGCAGAGGCAAATTTACCGAGCGACCGAAAATGGTCCGTTTGGTTTACTTTATTCGGTGGAGGGCGGTCGCCAGGACACGCGACAGACTTTGTGCGTGTGTGTGTGTGTGTTTGTGTGTGTCTGCGTGACATTGTGTGGGAGTTCTTTTTTTTGTTGTAATGCCGGTGTCTGTGAGCAGGAATCATATTTCGACGGCCGGCGGATATTAACGAGGACACTTTGGCTGCGGCGAAAGCGAGCCTCAGCAGCTCGTAACTGTAGAGTGATTTTCGTTAATGAACGCGCGCCGAGTTCTCGGAAGCAGCGAAACCATTGCCCATCTATCGCTTTCGTCATCGGTGGTGGGCAGTGGGCTAGTTTATTCGAGTGCCGGAGGCGCATGTGGTTCGCTCACCGTATTTCACACTTAAGCGTGCAGTGTTTTGGGTGGTGCGGTTGGTTTTTGGAAAGGTTAAAGGTCACTTTGTAGAGGCTCGTGCAACGGAATTGGAAGTGGATGATGCTTCAGTGTGCTGTGCTGCGATTGAACGATCGTAGTTAAGCATAGAATTTTGTGATTGTGAGATATTATTAGCACACTGGTGAGTGGATGAGAAATAACTTCTTATTAGTTTTAAAAGAAATTTTGTTCTATATTTTGATAATTAATTTCAAAAATCAAAAAAATAGATCCTATAGATGTTATAGGGTGAATGGAAATATTGATCAAAGGAAAGTGGTTTAAGAGTGAGGTTAATTCCGGGGTTTGGATTCGTAAATGTGCAGCTCCTAAGCCGAGATAAGTCGGAAACCTTACCCAAACAACCCAAGTGACATTTCCCAAGTGACATTTATTCTTAATGTTTAACCATGATCTGCTCGAATGGTGCTCGAGATACCAAGAATTGTAGATTTGTGTGTGATAAACCGTGTTGAAAGCACTGAAATTACGTTTGTACGTGTGTGTAATCTTCTTCCATCGGATGATAAAAGTCCCTTAAACTGGTGCAGTTTAAGTGAAGTTTAAGGTGACAGTTTAAGGAAAACAGCTCGAAACCCCAATTTTCGAGGTTGAAAATGTCAATTGGAAAAGGCTCTATGAAGCACATCCACGACGTCCATCTGACTCCGATTATTGGTAGCCTGACTCCGACTCCGGCAAAATGGAAGACGACCTAGAATGGGAGTCGTTCGCAGTCATCCGGAGTCGTCCGGGTCTGAAACGGTCGGAGTTGTCGGGAATCAGCGTCATCCGGAGTCGTCGGGAGTCGTCCAGAGTTGTCCAGAGTTGGAGTAGTTCGGAGTCGTCCGGAGTCATTCAGGGTCTCAGAAGGACTCCGCGATTCCGGAGGGCTCCAGACGATTCTGAGCGACTGAGACGAAATTGTCGGAGTCGGATTGTAGTCTGGTTCTAAATCTACTCCAGATCAGCTGTTTGAACTTGTCAATATGCAAACACCTGTCAATATGCAGTTTCCGGCGTAGGCTTAGTATGAGCTATGACTTAGTATGACTGCGATATGATTCATGAGTATCGTGATATGAAATCCAGATCAGATTAATTCTAAATCAGACTTTGTAGAGCGTTATTACTATGCGTGTGACTGCTCAGTATCAATTCCAGAACCGCGGCAGGTTCACGATTCGTGCTACGATACACGATACATAATCAGTTCAGTGTGGGTTTAGCATCAGTTTCAGAACCGGCATGTAATCAATTCCAAGTAATGATTTAGAATAGTATATTGGTGTTCCTTTTGGCTTAAAAGCGAGTTTACGAGCGTCTCAATGTCATGTAACTGTAAATAACCAACCCTTAAGTCATGTAAGTGTTATGAGTTTTTTATTCGATTTTCATTCCTTTATTCAAATATCACAGCAAATTGTTCAAATTATTTCATTGAATGGTAAAATTTTACCCAAGGACAAATAACATCCCGAAACCTTATAAACCCAAAACTGTTTGTTCCCCATTGCTGCACAAAGCAAACACCATAAAGCACTTCCTACTGATCAACAGCAACAATTCCACGAACCAGTATTCCCCAAAAACAAGGAGCACACTCTTCAATCGAAAATGGATTTGCAATATTTGATCTAATTTTCCCTCACTTTGCCCCTCCCCTGATCTATCATCCCATTTTGATGGTTTTTGCTTACTCTCAACCTACACGCAAATTGATACCTGTAGTGGGAACAATAATATAGCTCCACACTTTTTTCCCCATTTTCTCCTCTTCCAACCACCTCAGCCACTGCAACTGTACCACCAACCTCGCGGAATGGAAAATTGTGCATGGAGAACGGAATGCGATCGAATGGAATGCTGCTGCACGCTCACTGAGTGCTTTCTTCGAGCGGTTCCAAGAAAAACCACGAGTTCCGGGAAACTCGCTCTACTGTGTTCCTTCGGGAGATGCAAAGTTCCATTCCGTTCCGCTTGATGCATTCGTCTGCACCGTATCAAATGTCCGAGAAAGTGGATACATTTCCCTGCTACACCATGCTACCAAACACATGTGTTTTCAATGTTGCAGCAGAGCCGTGTTTTTCTTTGTTTTTTTTTTTACTTTGTCCTTTAATCGAATCGGAAACCGAAGGGCAATGGAATGACATTGTAACGGTGAAGAGCTTTGTAAGCAAATGTTCTCCGGAATAATGCTAGGTTGCATACTTTCACAAAGTCTAGCCATGATTTGTGTCGCTTCCCGGCAAGCATTGGAGTGTATGAATGCGATGGGTTTTGTTGTTTGTCAAAGGGTTTTGTAGGAACATCTTTGAGTTATGCAGCTATGTGAAGTGAGCAGCGTTTCTAGGGATTGTTTTGAATTTATAGATAGCTAAGTAACAATGTTTGATTTACAGCGGAATGTTTCCTTTCAATGTCAATCAGAAAAATCAAAATTTCAAAATCAAAATCAAAAATCAAAATTTAATCATAGAATTGAATTTGCAGAATGCTTGAATTTACAGCTTATTTATTTCTTTATTTATTTATTTACTTATTGATTAATTGCTTTATTTCTTGTTGTTTAATGATTGATTGGGCCGGTCTGGTGGTGCAGTCGTCAAGTCGTACGACGTAACAACATGCCCGTCATGGGTTCAAGTCATTATTATTATTATTATTATTTATTTATTCATCTTCAACTAATTAAGATGTAACAGTTCATTAAAAAAAAAACATAACAAAACATGATTTGCAGCGCAATTCACTGCGGCCATGGCAAAAGCCGGAGACGTTCCTTGAAGCACTGAGTTGAGATGTCGAAGTCGAAGCAATCCGAGACAGTGTTGAAGACAGCCGACATGCGGAACATAGGGTCAGACCGACCAGCACTGGAACGGGGTTGAGCGAGCCGTAGAGTTTCTCTCGACCTAAGTGTTCGGGATGGTGCATAGATATCGACTCGATGCAACAAAGGCGATGAATCGATAGAGCCATTTAGCAATCCAGCGATGAAAGAACACTGTGCATTGCGTCTTCTAACCGAAAGAGGTTCAAGGAAGATAGAAGACGGCACCGCGCAGCATACGGAGGAAGATTATTGCGATCCTGCCAGGGAAGTAGGCGTAGGGCATATCGCGTGAGTTTACGTTGAATCGCCTCAAGTCGGGCAATTGAAGAAGCAGTAGTTGGGCTCCAGACTACGCACGAATATTCCAGAACCGAACGAACGATACAGTTGTAGACAGTTTTGATGCACATGGGGTTGCGGAATTCATTAGTTGTCCGGATAACCACGCCAAGTAATTGATTTCCTCTAGCTACAACGTCATCAATATGCTGTTTAAAGTTCAAACTAGAGTCAAGCAGAACTCCCAGGTCTTTGACATGATTTTGTCGATTAATTGCAGTGCCGTCTATGAAGTAGGTACCAGTGACTGGGCTCCTGCATCGAATAAAAGACACACAGTAGCATTTCTCGATGCAGATAGTCAGTCCATTTCGCTTGCACCACGAACAGAAAATTTCGATGCAGTCTTGCAGCAATGTACAATCACCTGTGTTGTGAATAGGCGCAAAAATTTTTGCATCGTCGGCAAACAGACTGATACTGTCGGGAGGTAGAGCGAGGGTAACATCGTTGATGAACAGTATGAAGAGAAGCGGGCCAATATTGCTTCCTTGTGGCACACCCGAGCTGCTGACTATTTCTTTGGACATGTGCTTATCAATTTTCACGATGTATGTGCGATTAATTAGGTAAGACTTAAGCCACTGTACGAGCGAGCTGGGAAGTCCTAGCTTATCGAGTTTAGCGAGAAGAATTGCGTGCGGAAGAGAGTCGAATGCTGCTTTCAGATCTGTATAAATTGCATCGACTTGAGCTCCGGCATCAATTTGACTAGTGCAATAGGTTACAAATTCAACCAGGTTCGTGGTAGTCGACTTTTTTGGCACGAATCCATGTTGATACGGGCTTAGGTAGCTGCGGCATGCATGTAGCAGATTTTTGTATATCACTAGTTCGAACACCTTGGCAATGGCACACAAAGATGTAATACCCCGGTAGTTGATGGCATCTGTCCTGTCGCCCTTTTTGTAAATAGGAACCATCCAAGATTTCCTCCATGTTTTGGGAAAGTAGCCATTGGCTAGCGATGCATTGAACAATTTTGCAAGGATAGGGGCTACTGTCGTTTGACAGCGTTTCAGCACGGTAGAAGGAATTCCGTCGGGTCCAGGAGCGAAGGAAGGCTTTAGTTGCGCTAGGGCAGATAAAACGATCTCACTGTCGATGAAAGGAGTGCTCATGTTAATTGGGCCAGCCGGAGTGTTGACGAGAGCAGCATCAATGGTATCGGTATCATTCATGGCCGGTGAAAAGCAATCTGCGAAGCGATCCGCGAAGAGATTGCACATTTCATTAGTGTTGGCACTTGTTGCTCCTTTGTACGTAATGGATTTCGGTGTATGCGTGGATTTTGTTTTGCTGTCATAAATAGACCATGCTCCCATACGTAGGACTGACTATCCTGCAATGGTAACAATAAGTCACTGAAAGCCAAGCTCCTCACTTCACTAGTGGGTACTTGGCAGGCCTTGACCGACAGCGGTTGTTGTGCCAAAAAGAAGAAGAAGAATGATTGATTGATTGATTAATTTGTTTATTTTTTATTAATTTATTTATTTATTTATTTATGTATTTATTTTTTATTTATTTCTTTATTTATTTGTTTATTCATATATTTATTTAATTATTTATTTATTTTTTTTATTTATTAGAATGGATTGAAAAAAGGTTTTAAAAATTTATTAAATATCAATATTTTTTTACAACAAAAAATAATACATGTTATGTGGCATACATAAACAAGTATGTACAATTTTGCTAAAAACATCTTTACAATTTAGGCAAAAATGTCTTATATACTGTTTATTCGGTGAGTTTCCAAAGCATTATGGTATTTTAGGAGCATTTTAACAACAACATTATTCAACGATCGCGAGATGATTTTCAGCAATTGTCATACATTCGTGACAGCTGAGTTGTTGAAAAACATCTCTCAATCATTGAATAATGCCTTCTTGCCATAAACGTTGGAAATCAAAACGAAAAAAAAGGTTTAATAGTTATCGTGAGTATTGTGCTTCATCTCAACGAATGTCATTGATTTATACCAAAATCTGAGAGGAAGGTCATCGGCCTGTATGATTAATAAAATAAAAGTTTAAAAGTCTTTGGTGTTCTACACTCATTTTACGAGCAGTAAACATAATTAAACCACAAACAGACACTCTCCCCTTCTCGATGTTTCAACTCCTCGGCGCTCTCGAACGACGCAAACAAGCAAACAATAGGAAACATTTCGTCAAGATTTCGTCATCAAATGAAATTCTCAGTTGAGTTGTCTTTAAACTAAAGAACTACACCCTACCACACACACACACTCACAATGCCGACCGCACACAATGGCAAGGAGAGGTGAAAGCAAACGTAACCAATTTCCCGTCAACCAAAAACTGCCTGCGGCCCTACATATCGAGGGTCGGTGGTGGTTGCTTCTTTCGCATGAATGAAATCACCATCACAAGCACACACACGCAGACACACACACACACGTGAGCACACAGTTTTTTCCTCATATTTTCAAAAGAAGTAGGAGGAGGCATAACACAACACAGTAAAAAAGAAACACAGGGACAACCTCATTTTGACAGTCTGATGAAGGCTTTTCGCGATTTCCTCCAACAACAAATAAAAAAAGTGAGAAGGAACAAAACGAAGCAAACCAACAACAGAAACAAGTTAATGATTCGTTACATTGACGGTAAAAGGAATGAAAGAAAACGAAAGAAGGAAAAAAAAGAATAACACAACAACAGCTCCAAACCCCTGCCCATACACAGCCAACACAAGCAAGCACACTCACTCGAGCCCTCGGAAGGATCGCCATCAAAAGTCGGCAGAGCGCAAGCAACCAGTGTGGAAGCTTCCTTTTTGCTGCTTTTCTCACTCCAATGGCGCCTAAAAGAGAAGAAGAACAAAAAAAACAACAAACATCAGCAGCCCGGGTGGGCGAGTGAGCGTGACTGAAGCGGGGCAGGTGCGATTGGAGGTCGGGGCGGGGAAAAGCGCAATTGCTGTAAATATTAGGAGGGGGAACCCGTTTGCTCGCGCGAATGGCCTGGCGTGCTCGGAAGCGTGTGCGAACGTGCAAACACAAACAACAAAAGTGTGCGAGCTTTTGCTTACGTCAAACGGGCAAAAACCGGCAAACTCATGCGTTTGTGCTGGGATACGTTTCGCCATTCTCCGTTCCGAGCAAAAAAGCTTCCCACAATACCAGTCGTGTTACGAAATGTATTCTAACCATTCCACCCGACCGCGTCCAATTCTCGCGAACTTCGTTCATCTTCGTTTCGGGACGGGATTCTCTTTCTCGTGCTATTGCTATCTTGCTCTCTACTCGGCTCGGGCATGCATGGAAGAGAGTGGAAAGTTTTAGGATTCTACGGACGTACAGTGCTTGTTGTAGCTGTGTGCATCTCTGTGTGTGTGTTACATTGGGAAGGAGGGATTGCGGATATCAGAACGTACGTCAGCTTGGGGAATGGTTCGGCAGCAGCGATCACCTCAGAACGTTGCGTAGGCGTCCTGTGGCGAAAGCTTTTCCCCCTCTCTGTGTGCGATGGAAATTCTCAAACAGCCTACACCGTGAGCACGAAAAACCGGAGCGAGAGAGAGAACGAAAGAACAAACCCACCATGCAAGACGTGTTTGTTGGTTGCCATCATCCTACCCAGGCTTTTCGTCCCCGTGAGAGAGCGTGTGAGCACGTACAATTTTCCCCACATCGTGCCGGGAAACTTCGTGAGCTTTAGAACGGTAAGGGGAAAGCGCTCAGCAATTTCTTTTTAGCTAGTTCCAAACAGTCTACCGGAGCGAACTAAAAGGCCCTCTCACCCTCCTAAACCCTCCTAATAAAAAACGGTCTTCAAAAAGGGGAAATGGAAGGACAGGTCCTCCGGTAACCTCCGTTGGTCCTACCCCGTTTGCATGTTGCGCTGGATCGATGGGAAAAACAGCTGAATGGAAGTGTCCCGCTCGACGCTCAGCTTGGGCTGCTCACGAGTTACCTGTTAGTCGTTATTGTATCGCACCTTCTCGCCGGGCTACCGGGCTTTCACGCATCGCATTTCGCTAGCCAGCCACAAGCAATGGGAAAATCGTGCGGAAGGAGTGTATCACCCGGCAAGGAGCTGTGGGGAGAGGAGAGAGGAAAAATAACAAAATGAAATAACCCCGTACACCAAAGAACAAAAAAAAACCGATGCGGAGGACTGGGACGTGCTGGGTACGTTTATCCTTGATAATATCAAAACAAAAACATTACAAGTCTCCCAGCTCTCTGCCACCGTTCCACGGTTCTACCACAAAAGCATTCAAATGAGGTGGTGCTGTTTTTGTTCCCTGGTTTGTTTGCCCTGGTTTATGGCGCACACTGGCCAGCCCACACGTGCTCCTCGACGACCTTTTCCTCGACATATGAACGCGTCGTTCCTTCCCATCACGGCGCTGCAGAAGGATTTGTCGCGGTATTTCCATGACAAATCCATCGGAATTAATCATCCAGCATGTGTTCTGGGTGACGCTTTTTTTGGGGTTTTTTTTTTTACGAAGCCCCTTTTATGTTATGTTTCCTTCTAGACTCGAGTGCTGCTGGAAGCTTCCCGAGCGCAGGCAAATCCCGCTGATGAGGTGGAGGATTTTCTGAACACCAGTTTTGATTCGCAGAAGGGCTCGGATTTGTTATCGTGGTGGTGGTGGTGGTGATGGAGTGTGGTGCGAATAATCGGTGGATAATCACCTATTTTGCAGGGGTTGGCAGGGGTTAATGGGGAGCCGAGACCGCAATCTGGATCAAGGCTGCGCTTGTATGATGCAGTGTCGGTGGAAAACCCCCAATTCTGCGGCTAGGTAAACATTTACGGGAAACTTTGTGCTGTTTGTCCTAACTTGTGATATGGATCATACAAAAAACGTGTTTTACCTACACCAGAACAAAATGTGACACCAGCACGTTAAGCTAGATGACGCTAAATTGATTTAATCTTTGAAAGTTTTGTGGTTCTTCAAAAGTAGGTTTATAATTACATTATATTCTTTTGATTTACTTATTCTTTTTGTATTGTTTTATTAAATGGGCTTCATTTATGTTTTTGCATATTTCTTTTTCTTTTTTACTATTTACTGTTACTTTGAATTAATTATTTTGAGCTATTTTAAGTTTTTCAACATCACTTCTATCTTATTTGATAAAAACGCCTTTAAAATGTTGTTATTTTATTGCACAAACATAATTTCTTTCCTTGTTTACGTATTATCTTTTATAAATCTGCAAAAGTATTTATTTTATCTGTTTATTTTCGATTATTAATGAGTTCTTTTCGACATTATTTAATTATGTCAGTTTCTGCTTTTTTACCTCACTTTAGTTTTTAGTTACTTTCTGAGCTCAAATAAAGTAGTTGACTGTTTTCTTCAAATGTCTTTTTCTTAAAGTTTTTTTTTCATTTCATATCTTTTATCAAGTACTCGTTGGATTTTTTTTTTACGTCACTTATATGTAAAATACATTACTTAATATTTATGTAATTTTTTTGATGCTTAATATTTGTATAACTCATTACGATTGATGTTGATCATAAAATATAAAATTAAATTAAAAAAAAAGTTGAACATCATATAAATGGGGAATGCTGAAACGATGCAGGAAATATGTATCGAATAAAACTTTACAACCCGGAAGATTATTTGCATTTGCTGATCGTCATACTGTGACGTAGATTCTCATTCCTCCCTGTACACTAAACGATGGGTGAAGCAACCAAAAATAAACAAAGCAACAAACAACGCAACATTACGGCAGTAACTCACTTTATAACGGCCTTGTAAAAGACGCTAAACTTTACCAGAGCCTTGTTTATGGTGCAAATGATAGGCGAGAATGATCATGAAATTCCTTTGCGCGCGGGAGAGAATAGATGCGCCATTTCGATGCTCCCGCCCTCTTTCTACGACCGGATGTACGTCATTCACAGGGGGTAGAATTTTTACCTTTGCTTCGCCATTTACAGGTGTTTACCAGGGGAGAGGGTGGCAGAAGCAGACCTATGTACTCAATCAGTCACGGGAGAAAAACAACTCTTACATTATTGACACCCGCTCCCAATCCCTGGGATGGTGGCATGAGCTTTGCCAAGAAAACATATCAACAGTCGCTTGTAAATATTGTTTTTAATTTCTCAGGACTTAATTTTAATAAACACCACAAAATGCTTCAATTTTGTGGAGCAATGATGCTAAATTTTATAATGTTTTCTCGCCATAAAATCCCCTTCCTGACCTTCAGCAAATCCACAAAAGGGGAAAAAAGAAAATCCCCCAAATGGAGACGCCTGGTGCCTCACGTCCCGCTGCGAAGCGTTCATCCGCATTCCGGCCACGGAATGCGTTCGGTTTGCAATGGATGGGTCCCATTTTCTCGGCTCGGCTTAGGAGGCTTCTGCTCCTCCACTTCAAAGAAAGCCACACACACACACACACACACACACACACACACACACACACACACATACACATAACGGATAACAATTGGCAGTAACAAAAAGCGTCACAATCGCTAACGAATGAGTGACACGCCGTACAGGCGGATGGGTTTTGGACAAAACAGCCCCAACACACTCCCAGTTCCAGGGTTCCAGGGTGCGTGACGGGACCGCGGAAGCATTCCCATTTCTCAGAAGCAAACCAGGCGGCGATGACGATGACGACACAACGACATGACGACGCGAAAAACGATCGTCCCGTTCCGCTCCGTTCCGGCTACCGAGCCGGCCAACCGGTTTCTTCCTTCGGACGGTCCCGGTGCCGAGACCTTCCTGAATGGACCAGTCCCTCGGTGGCGGCGCGCAGGCGCCTACTAACGCCATCGTATGCGCTTTTGCTCTGCTGCCTACGCTCGGCAGCGACTTCCTGGTCCATCTAAAAACCCATCCTCGAGCCGTCCACCGAAACCATTCACACACACATACATGGATGTAGTGTTTTGCTCCCTCTCTCTCTCTCTCGGTCTGCGTGAAACTCAACAAAACACGCCACCGTATCTGGGTAGCTACGGCCACTCACGGAAAGCTCCGAACTCCGATGAAACTCACTCAGTGCAAAGCGGAGTGGGCGAAAATGACAACCACGCGCTTCAAGGCGGGGAGCGAAGTTTGGCCCGAACGCCCGAACGCCCGAGTTGGAGCCCGATTATCTCCCCCATCCCCACAGGAGCTCGCTCCAACGCCGGGGACCAGGCCAGTAAAACCGACACGAGCACCGTTCGGTTCCGTTCATTCGCGTTCCATCCCTTGACGAGGCTAGTAGGGTGTTCAAACGGTCCGATAAGCGCGCGTCATGGCCAAAGCGGCCTCCCAGGGTGGTCACACTTACCCCCTACTGAGCAGCAGCAGCAGCAGCAGCAGCAGCAGCAGCAGCAACACCAGCAGCAGCAGCAGCAGCAGCAACACCAGAACCAGTAGCAGCGTACTATTATTAGTTCACTAAGGTGCCCTCCATTCCCGCTGAAAGCAAGCAAACGAAATTCCCCGTGTGCCGAGATTCCCGTGACGCGTCCGCTAGTGATCGATTCAAACTATTTCCACTACTCTTCCCCCATGAAAAAAAAACAAAGCTCCCACAAAACGGGGGACTGTGAAAACGTATGAAGGAAAAAAAAACAACTAGAAAGAAAGAAAATAGGAAAAATAAACGGTGAAAAAGAAGTGTTGTTATTGCCTAAGTAAGCGTTGTTTGTTGTTGCAAAAGGATAACTAGATCGCAGCAGGCTGGTGAGACGAGCTGACGACAGTGTTGTACAGTCTGTGTGTGAGTGTGTGTGTACGTGCGTTATGCACGCAAACCTTGTGGAGCTGTGGTGAAAGTGTCTACCGCAAAAACTACAATTCACGCGAAAAAACTCTCGAAGTGACGAAAGCAAACCAAAGCAAAAGAAACAAGGCCATTCCCGTTGTGACAAAGCTGCACGGCTCCCAGCGTTAGTGCTCGCACACTGTCTGTCGTTGCGTGATATCGATCCCGAAACGGCAAACAGGCTGGTGGTCACCGGCCTCCTGCCTTGCCGTAATCTGTAATTATCTCGGCAAAGCGTGTTGAGTGCTGAACCACGCGACATTTCGCCTGTGACGTCCGCGGGTCCATGTGTGTGAGTGTGTGTGTATGTCTCCCGCTAAAGCGTGTGCATGTGTGAGAGTGTGTGTCTGTGTGCAAGCAAGTTTCCTATGCGTGCGTGTCCTTCAGGTGCAGTGAACGTGCAATGAATCGTGCCAACGGTTGGGACAGCAACCGTTACGACCTCACACGACCCGAAGCACGCCCGTGTTGCAGTGTTCTGTCAGCCGCCAGCAAAACTACTAGCCACCCTTACCCAACACCACACCTTTGTGCGTGTGGCGGTGTGTGAAAGCGCACCGAGTGAAGGGTTGAGCCGTTTATCGTTCTCCAGTGCGAGTGAGGTTGTGGTTGTTTTCCATTGCTTTGGAGCGCGAGACTAGATCCTAGCGGATTGATCGAAGATTCCCAGGCAGACAGTAGAACGAGTGTGTGTGAGAGAGAGAGAAAGAGTGCATGTGAAGAAGAGTGTACCCTACTGTTGCTCGTTCCGATCGCATCGGTGTGCTATGCACGCAGTCGGCTGCTAGTGTGTGACGTGCGTGAGCGTGCAAGTGTGCTCCATTAACCCCAGTGCACCCCTTTCAGACATCCGACCTCTCGTCGCGTTCGATTTCGGGACTGTCGTGGTGCGGCCTCCCACGGGAATGGTTGCCGTGCGAAGGTAAAAAACCCTGCCGAGCGAGTGGTAGCGAGTTCCTATTCTGCAGTAACTCCGGACGGTACGGACACTGCGGCGCAAGAGGGAGAGCAAGCGGACCATAGGGGACATTGTCTTCGACCTTTTTGAATTTCTTTGCGAAGCGTTTCGTGACTGGGACTTTCAAACGGCCCCCGTTGACCTATACGCACATATACACATTTACACACACGCGGCAGCACACGCGCCCGGCAGAACCTGCTAAAGACCTGTTGAATATCGGTAGCTTGTGGCAATAGAACCATTGGCAGGAGGTGTTCGTGTCTGGATCCATCACCGACACACAAACATACACACAAACACACACATACAAAACATACACACACGGGCTACACGGTGAGCCTGCACGGACAGGTCCCAAAGGTCCCGGAAGTACCACCCGGACGCGACGCGGCACACAAAAAGAATCATCCATCTAGCTCGGCATCCTCGTGCAGCCTCCAGCCGTCCCCCTCCCCCCTCGCATTACCCCAAGAACACTGCCCCCTTCCCCATCGGGTTCGTGCGTGTGTGTCCCCCCATCGGCTAGTTTGCGTTTGCGAGTGGGCGTGTGTGGCAGCAGCAGTGGTGAAAAATGATCCGACCGATACTACCGATCCTGGCGTACATGAGCGTGCTCTCGAGTACGTACTCGCTGCACATGGCACGCGATGCCTACATCAAGCCACCGCCGCCGCCCCCGCCCGCACAGCTGCTCGACGAGCTGGACGACATGTCGGAGCTGCTGGCCGAGAACGGGGTCGACCTGATGCGGCCGCTGATGGGCACGGTACACCAGAAAACACACGCCGGAACTGGCACCGGCGGCGGCGGTGGCGGTGGCGGCAGTGGAAGCATCATCAGCATCGGCAGCAGCAGCAATGGTGCGGTGGCGCTCGGCACCATCAACCACGTGGCGAGCAATGAGCTGCCGGAGCTGAGCCCGCCGCCCGCCCATCTGCCGGCGGCGATGCGCCACGGTCCGATCGGGCCGCTGGTCGGGCAGCCGCCGCGCGGCCTGCAGGAGCTGTTCGGCGTGCAGACCAACTTCGACATACGCGCAGCGCAGCAGCAGCTGTCCCACGGTGGACCGAACGGGGTGGCCACCTCCTTCGACCTCAACCAGTCCGCCTCCGCCAGTGGTATGGACGATCGGGATGATGATAATCGTGTCGGTGGTGGTGGTGGTGGTGGTGGTGGTGATGACATCAACGGAACTGGTGCTGGTGGTGGTGGGGGTGTTGGACAGGGAAACGGTAATCTGCAGCGATCGGCAGCTAGCAGCAAGCGTGCGTCACCGACCGGCAGCCGCAACAAGATGATGGCCGACTCCGGCCAAGATGGCGGCGGCGGCAGCAGTAGTGGTCTGCCCTCGATCCCGCACGGCATCGCGAACCAGATGATGCTGCGCAGTACGCGCGGCCAGCGGCAGTACGATGTACCGCAGATCGGTAAGTGAAGTGACCTTTACATTTGTTTTGTAATTGATAAGGAAGAAAATGTCTTACAATGTGACCTTTGAGTGGGTTCTATGCGATTCGTGTTCTGTCTCGAATTATCGAAACATGCACAGCTTAGTTAATGTATGTTACGAGCATATTTGGTGTGCATTTGTTTGAAATTTTCTGATGAAATGGTTAATGCTAATGTGTTTCATTTCATTGGTTGTATCGTATCAATTTTCTTCGTGCAACTTGTCTGAATGTTTAGCGTCATTGTAATCGTTGTGCGTAAGTGTGGGACTATATAAACCATGTGTTGTAATCGTATTGTAAATTGTAGATATCGAGTGGGCTTCGAGGTCCATCGATTAATTAATAAATATATAAATATACATACAAACTCATAAGAGACATTCCCGTGGCACAGTCGTCAACTCGAACAACCCAACACAGGGTTTCGAATCATATAAGGGAATAGTTCAATCACTTGCAAATGTTGCAAATCGATAGTAGAATGTTGCACGCATACTGTGGAAATTTGCAATCACATAGTGGAGTGTTGCAATCGACTAGGGGACTTTTGTAACCACACTATGGAGGCTGTAGGTGCCGCTGTAAATACCCAAAAATATTTTTGTCTGTTTTACTAGTTTATCATGTTTAGCTTTAACTCCGGTGCAGGATTTATTTAGCTTATCATTTGTACTGCTGAATGCCACACGAAAACAACTTCAAATGATATTTTTGAGAAACCAGCATCGGTATCTATTCGAAGCTTTTTACACCAGTATCCACAGTCTGATGACAGCTCCCCAGTACGATGGCCAGAATTCTCCTAGTCGATTGCAACGCTCCCCTACAAGAATGCAAACTTCTACAGCATGCTTTGTGAAATGGTTTTAAACATTTGATCATAAGGAAAATTATTTGGCATTTGATAATTGATGTGTCAAATCAGTACAAGTTGCTCAAAGAACACTCAAATAGAATTCTGGCTAATTAAACGTCGTATGCCTAATTTCGCATCGAAAATGTTGACAAACTAACTAATTATATTGAATTATATCTAATGCCTGTACTTTTTACTCGTACGTTATTTGTGTAAGTCATGAAATCTGACCAGAACAGAGAGAGAGAGAAAGAGCCAAGGTGTCCTCGTTTATAAAAGTAACTCTTAGCTTAACTCTCGTATAAAAGATAACACTCAAGGAAGCATATTTAAAGCTCCTTTGGGTTCAGTTTTTATTGAATAAACATAAAAATGTCCGTAACAAATTATTATTTACTTATTTGTTTAGCTGTTTTAAATGTGTCGCAACCGAGAGTTAATTCATTCTTGCCCAGGGAGACCTCACTAACATTAATTTTCTGAAACTTTATATTATATTATATTTAAATACTCATGTCCAACACACTTCTTTGATAGAGATTTTACTGACTCAAATATTTTGTTATTTTGAAAACTTTAATAATTTTGACCAATAAAAAACATTTCTCAAAAAGAGTTGGAAATTTAAGTGAAATATTGCATTACAAAGTTGTGTATCGTGAATATTTCAAAACATTTCTATAATACGCTTGATTTCCACTGATCAACAGATTGCAATTAATTCGCTAAGCTGCGTCATTACGAGAAGAAGTTATTTACATGAAGTTGCTTAAGAATCATTTAAAGATAATTGAATATACACATACACAACTTGTTGTTTTCCGGATCAATGTTTTTCAACAACAAATCTATTTCCTATTTATTTCAATAATTCAAAACATATGTTCTATTCTATACAGACATTCAGCTTCTAACAATCCATAATTCAATTGAAGAACCTTAATTCCTGTGTTCCCAAAACTGTCGGTCTCTCGCACAACTGTTTGCTCCATATTGCGGAGACAAATGCATCACAATGCAAAGCTTGCTGAACTTCAATTGCATTTCGTTTCGTAGAAACCGGCTCAAAGAGTTACCGTTCTCTTGCGCCACCAGTTCGTTTCCTTTCATCCATCCATATCCGAGATGCAGTGCGAGATGTGACATTCAAAAATGTTTGGTGCAACCATGCAACCATGCCCTGACTCAAGGGCGCTTCAATTTCCCTGTGCACATCCAACAAGTGCTCACTGTGTGGAGCGTGGTGGCCCGTTCATCGACCGGGACTCTTCCGTTCGTTGGAAATTAAATCAAACTACACACTAAAAATTGTTACGGCAATCAAATCAAAATAAATGCCATCGTCCATACCGTGACCGATTGTCCCTTTTGCTTTTCCTCGCCGGTGCCACACAAATCCGACCAACCCGTAGACCGTGTGTATACGTGATACACGTCGGTTGTCCCGTAGAATGTCGAACCAGCGTAGAAAACCATAGCAATCCGCGCACGGAAAACCGCTCGTTCGGGACCGGATGGGGTTAGGGAAGCGAGCTGGGGACAGGTTTTTCACTACCAGTGTACGTGTACCCCGATGCGGCGCGATATCTCTCTGCTTTGATGATGGATGGGTAAAGCGAAGCATTCCGAAGCACTCGAGCACGGTAAAAGCAAAAAGTAGGAAAATTTCCCCACGGTAAAACGAATGGTACGTTTTGGGTGGAAATATATGACCGTCTTCCCACAAAGAGCAAGCGTTCGATACGCCCCACACGGTGAGCATAATGTAAATTGGCCCGTGTGTGTGTGTGTGTGTGTGGGTGCACCTTTTCTGAGTTGGCGATATTTTATTTCCACATTTAATGATCTGTTCTCGGTGTGGGATTCTGCCACCGGTCGTTCTCAGTTGAGCTGATAAAAACGAAAAGTATGTCCCTAGCCTAAGCCTGGAAGGTTGACAGTTACCATCTGCACACAGTCGACTTCTTCGACCAAACCTCTACAAGCTGGCAGAAGGAAACGTGAAAAGTGAACCCTCCCACCGCAAACCGTAAGCACATTTGCGTCGGAGGCAAAAACGCACATAAAAGCTTAAACTGCGAGCGAGAGAACTAATACGAACCACACGGTAAGCAAAACATCGCTGCCCGCAAATCCTACAGGTTCCGCGGCGGCTTATTGGCTACGTGCTTGTGTAGGCTATGGGTGACAGCGTGTGCATTCCAATTCAGAAATGGCCGGGCTCGATCATTTCTTTTTGTTGCACATCCTTTCTCTCCCGCTTCGTGGAACAACACCCACCAGAACTGTGTAAAGCCGAAACGTGACGGGATCTACTGCTGATTGCAGGTAGTCGCTCAGGTGCTCCTTGCGCTCCTGAACAGCCACACTGCACTGGGACGCTGCGTTGCGGTGCGGACAAATTGCGGTCACATTAAGTCGATTTGGTGTGGTAGGTGGATTAAATTAAATTGACCTGTCACTTTCACGGCTGCCAGGGTTGACGGACCGACGGTTTCGATGGTTCCGATCGTGAGGCACATTCAAAAGTAAATGACGATTTACATTCAAATCAGTAAGTGTAAATTACAAAGCATTGAACCAATGGGACGGTGGGACTTATTGCCGTAAAAAGACGGTTGAAATTAAAAGAAAAACAGGTACAGGTTAGGATGTTGCCAATAACATAAAGATACACGAATATTTCAACTTTTTGAAATAACAGTACGCTTTACCTACCAAAAATTAACAATGATTATACTTGAAAAAAACAAGCAATTAGGATAAAAACCATTTTTCTGCTTTCCTTATTCTACTTATATGGATTCCTATAGTAGTTGATCTGAATGGTATATTATTGTATACAGATAGTTTAGAAAACTTCAACTCAAATCAGTGGTATCCAACCTGTCGTTCGTGGACTACTTGTCGTCCGTAGCGTGAACAGACGTGGTTAGCGAAAGCTTTGATTTTTGAAAAAGGAAAGCTTATTACGACACATTTTGTTAATTGTTTTCCCACAATCAAGGTAAAAATTTTCAACACGACAATAACTGAGAAAAAATTGAGTATTTCGTGTATAAAGCAGATAACGCGAATATAATTAAGATTTTTGTTATATTTTATCGTCATAAATGTTGCATTTTGATTATTATGTAAACAGAATTTCATCGCTTTACAAGTTATATAGGCGGAATGATGAAAAATTTCTAAAAATATGAAAAAAGAACACAATTCTTATAAATTAAACAAAATTGACTATTACAATCACTTTAGTCATACCTGAAACATTTTTGTGTTTTCTCTATCACCAAATTTCGATGAAATAATAGTGAAAAGATAAATGACATTAAACACTCTTGATACGTATTCTCATTGTCACAAGCACTGTAATAGTAATATAAACTGCTATTAGACATTCTTAATCAATAAATAACTTAACATTAACTTAATTTTACGAGTGAAACATGCGAAATTGCACTACAAATCATCAATTCTTAAGCCACACTTGATTGAAGAGCTTAATCGTGTTTTTACATTTGATTTGAGAAACTACGCACACACCATTTCATCTATCATTGTCAGCACCGGCCCATTGTACAGCGGCAGACACAGTTAACGGCCCTGTCGGCTCCGGGCACCGTTGGCACAGGTGCGGCATCATTTGGAGCCATACATTATAAGCACGGCGAAAAGAAAAGAAAAGAAAAAGCGTTTTTAAATTTCCAATTTCCAACAGACCTCCAACTGTTTGACATGTGTGCGCGCGTGTGTGTGTCGTGTGCCGGTGGACGCGCAAGCTGTTATTCAGAGGAATGGCTCAAAAGCTGGTGTGCAAGCCCGTACACGCTCATCGCTGTATCATTATCGCAACCCCCGGGGGGAGAACATTCCCAAGAAAATTCATTTCCTTTCGCCTATGAATAAAATTGGCAAAAGGTGTTTTTTTTTTTCATGTGCGCTTACCTTCCAATCCTCCTACGCAAGCACTCAGGCGGTAGCGTGGTACGGTGTCAAAGCGCAACACACTTGAGCGCCAACGAACGGTGCGGCGCTGCTGGAGCTCAACCGAAAATCGTCAATTTTCACTAATGGTGTAACGATGCCTTTTACATATCATTTTTCGATATAATCCACCGGCGTGGGAAGCAACCCACAGCGGTGCACGGTGGGGGACGCCTTTTCCCAACCCCTTGGTCGAATGAGTCGAACAGCAGGATTAGCGGGTGCGAGAGAAAGTGTGTGAGAGAGCGAGAGACACGAAAAGCCGTGAATGAAGACACATACACAGTGTGCGCGAAAGAGCACAACAAATGGGAGACGAAAAAAGAGAGAAAAAGAGCGAGAGCATTCGCATTTGCAGAGCGTCCATTTCCGCCGCGCGTTGTCCTTGGATGCGTATACGCAGGAGCGAAACAATCGCCTTGTTCTTCGCTACCTGCCACGTAACCTTCAGAATTGTCCGACTGGCAGGGAATGTCAGGGATGTCAGGGTGTCGGCCGGTCGGGCCGTTCTAACCGTGCTCGGTTCGGTGCTTCCGCGAAACTCACGCACCATTTGTTCACACTAACACACACACGCACACACACAGCGGCCATAGGCCGCGCGTTTGCTGCTTCGCTCCGATCACCTCACCTGTCAGCCGCACGCAGGCCACAGGAAAAGCTCACCTGTTGCGCAATTTCCTGCCGTCTGTCGGCTGACGCTTGCGTGTGTGTGTGAGTGTAACTCTTGCCCCGCTGAAACAAAGCAATGTACACATACACCAGCTCCAGCTTTTCCCAATGGGAGTGAAGATGGAGAAGGAAGAAACAAAGCGAACAAAAGTAAAGTACAGGCGCCGTTCTGAACCTCTGAGCTCCCCCTTAGCAGGAATCATTTTCCATCAGCTCGCAGTGCGTTGGGTCCACCTTTGCTTGCTCTGTGTCATGAAGCGGTCCACCAGCCACTTTCCAGGAAGCGCGTTCCACCGGCTCCAATTTTTGGGACATGACAAAAAGGGAGACAAACGCCATAAAATGGTTCATCTAGCAGACCGTTGGGTGATGAGCGAAACAAAGGGAGCATGGAACTCACCGAAAAAACAAAAATGCGATAGAAAAATGGCTATGCTACGCTACGTAAAGTTGTCCATTTTTATGTTTCTGCGGCTGATGGGACGATGACGGTGCGGTTGCTTACCTTTAGGTGGTTTCGGGAGGCCGTTTTCGGATGAAAATAATTCACTTCCTTCCGGGCTTTTGTGCTAGAGTATGTGGTTGTGTGTGTGTGTGTGTGTGTGTGTGGATGTGTTTTTGTGATGAAAGTTTCGATAGAACATCCCAAAACATCACGTTCCAAGGTCCAGCATGAATGCATGTACATGTGCGCCTGTGCGGCGGTGCGTTCGGTGCGTCATTGTATAACGCTGCTTTTTTTCTAGCTCTTTAAACTCGATGTTGTGTTGAATCTTTATTATGGTTTATTGCTTAATCAATTGCGAAAAGAACATACATACCAATAAGCAGAGGGCACTAACAGAAATAAACACAACCATTAAAATATAATACGTCATAAAAGCCAAAGAAGAGACTTTCGAAAGCCATTAGAATATGTTTTGTCGAATAAAAAGGAGATACAGAACACAAGTTGAAGTTTTTTCTGCTTTTTTCATAACCTTTCTCCTAACCGATTCACGTGCCTTAACTATAATAAAGATAATATTTTCCATACTGTTTCACATTCTGCCACACGAACGAAACGGCAACATAATACGAAATTCAGGTCGGCTTCCCATTTACACCCCGCGGCATTGCGAAACGGCTAACTTGAACCTGAGCGCACAAATTTCACCTCGATAACGGCAAAACTCATTACCGCTGGCGGTACGAATCATTTGCAAGTGAAATTAATTCTCGCTCATGAACGTCACATGTTCGCAATCGGATGGAGAAGGGCGCGAGGGGGAGAGGCAGCGTTTGTGGGGAATAAATATTCCTACCTAGAACTGTTTGCGTATGGCCACGTTCCCTACGCTCATGCAATATACATTCGCGCAACCGTACGCCATTCGCAACGCGCGCTCACACACACACACACACACACACACACACACACACACACACAGAGGAGCACGGCTACGCAGATCCACACGACATCCGATAAACTTCTCGCAAAGTGTTACAAATTATAAGCTCATCTAACGCCCGTTTTACCAACCGGCAGGGAAATCGCTTTGACTCCAAAACCTATCTGCCAGTTGAAACATTTACCCCGCACACACAAACACACACACACTCTGCGGCATGCACTGCATCTGTCATGCACTCACGCCGCAAGGGGTCGGGCAAAACCAAGCACGGTGCTAAGTTTGCAAGGATCAACCTCGAACACTTGTCAAAAGCCACGTACACAAGCTGGAACGGATCGACGGCGCGTCGGGCGTGGTAGATTAGCGACACGACACGTGGAAAATGTTCTCTCACGACGTTCAAACACAGCACGGGAGAAGAAAGGAAGTGTTTCCTGGTGCATCCTTTGGTGTTTTTGGGACACGTTACCGTAGCGCTGCAACATACGCTTGCTACCGTGAACGCTGCTTTTCCTTTTTGGCGAGGAAAAGATTATCACTTGATGACGAGGGTTTGGAAAGAGCGATAAGGTGGAACGGCAGGGCGATACAAGGTTGGGTTGAGCGCTCGAGCGGTGCAGTGTGGAGATTTATGTTGCCCTTAACTTTTATGATCCAACTATGCTGAAGCTATCAGACAACAAAGGCTTGCATCGAATGAGCTATGGATTAAATTGTCAGAAAGTTGCTAGTGGCATAGAAAGTACAAACCTAAAGCATCAAACTTTTCAAGCTCATTATTCAAGTGTCACTCATATTTAAGTGACTGTGTAAGTGACAGGAAGAATTGGTTGTCTGTTGCGCGTACTTGAAAGTAATAAATTAAGTAATGTCACAAACCATTGATGACGGTTGTCGTTACAACGCTTCATAAAACTCGAAATAAAAAGACTAAAACTAGTTTTAAGTCTAACATTTTGCTTACCCAAATCTTTAACTAATGCTAATGAATTTACTGCGCTCAGTTGAAAATAATAATTGCTCAACAAACTGCATTTATTGCCCTCCAGTAAGAGTATGATTTACAGTTAATAAGGTAATTGAATATCTTCGATTTAAGTTTACTGATGGTTACATCTTTTATGTGACTTTCACGTTTTTTGATAATCACTGATTTGCATTGAATTACGGACACTTGATTTACTTTTTTTTATTTAGTTTATTCGTGAAAATATAAACTCAATTTGTCATACTTCTGCATAACCCACTTCACTGGAATTTTAAAAATCACAGAGGATTTTCAATACTTTGATTCCAAACTGCGTAAAACTATTTAAATTGCAGCGACATTTTGATTGAATTTTTGAACTGTAGCATAAAACGCAATTGGCTTCCATTGATAATTACTTTCGCAATGGATATCGATGTACTCTAATTGATCTGGACTAAATTAGTAGGAATTCCCATATAAATTACTATGGAGTTGCTAAACCGAAGCAAAACTTTCAAGATTGTGAACTTATAGAAATATTATTTATGGTGACATTAGAGCAAATCAGAACTCATACATACTTTGTATTGATTTTAGTACATAATTGTACCTGTCCTTTCTTGAACATGTGAACTTTCGTGCACGTAGTTCAATCCTTAGGCAAAGACCATTATTTTGTACTAATTCTATATTGACAGAGTTTAGCTCAAATGACCCAACTTCAAAAAGGATTAATGCCTATTCTTCTACAAATTGCATTGTCGATTTTTATTTTAGAGTGAACAAACTTAAATCACTAATGATGCGAAGCGCATTTCAACGAGAATATTTTCGTTTTGATTTTGGTTAACACTTATTTTGTCTCTTTCGTTTTATTAGTTTGTTGTATAGTTTGTTGGACTAAAGTCGCTCGATGACTCTTTTTTGTAAATTATATTAATAAAAATAAATTATTTTACCCTAATAAGCAGTATGGGTAGCTCCTAGATATGGAATAAAAAAGCGCTAGATTTTGGACATTTAAATTGACTTATAGAACTTTCATTGCCTCAACGCGTATATGGGAGATATTTGCACGCAAATACCGCTTTCCATCCGATGAATCCATTTTTCTAAGCATTAATCCACTGTGCGCTGTTCCATTTAGTTTCATTTAGTGTGATGAACAAATTACAAACAATCCGACTATCAGCACGTAATGGTTATCGATTGTGAAAAAGAAACAACACATTTCACTAAAATTGTACCATTTATTGCACGCACACAACACGGAGCTGCTGTGTTTTAATCCATCTCATTTTTTGGATGATCCGGTTCGGCCGTCAGCTACAGGCATTTTAAGCCATCTTATCTGATGTGCTAAATAAATTATCCTTATCACCATTTCCAGCCCAACTACCGTGAGAGAGGGGGCAGCATAATCCTCTCAATCATCAAATCATATTTGTTTCCCCTACATTCCTGCTTCCTCTTAACCCTCGGTGCAGTTGTGTTGGGGCTCGTTTGGCTGTAACATCATCGCCGCCCAACCAGTAGTGCACCCGATTAAACGTAATTTGGATGGTATCCTGGAGCCAAAATCAACTAAGCCGTTTAAATTGATACGCGGGCAGCTCTTTTGGCGGTTTGAAATTAGCTACGCCTGGTCCGCGTTTCACGCTCCAAACCCCTCCCCATAACTCCATCTGTTGCTGCAGGATTCCGGTATCAATCTTGATTAAAATGGCTCCACTCTTTAATCCCTCCCCAATAAAGGCTTACCGAAGGGATCTACGCTATTTCGGGACATGATTGGGAGGGAGGAAAGAGCGATACACCGGGGGAGGAGGAACAAATGCTTCTATCACGTGGCATTAACGTTTCCGGACGGCGAAAAAGGTTTATTAAAAGATGAAAGGAACGTTAAATTAAGACACTTTTGTTGCACGATGCTGCATTCCATTTCATTCCATCGTTCCGGTGAGGGTTCAGCATAATTTGCTTAAAATGAAGCTAATAATAACTTACCCAAACTGCAGTGAGTACCTACCACCTGCTAAGCTCGGGATTGTATGGCATTCTTAGTATCGGGACGACAACGATACCCCGCGTTTGAGTCTTTTGCTCATTTTAATAATGGAAAATAAAGACTATTCCTACAATTCGCGCACACACACACACACGCTGGCATGTTTCCATTGTAGCCTGTTACTTAATTCTATTCCAGGCTTATGAAGCTCATTTCATCATCCAGCGCCCTGCCATTTCCTGCCGCTTGCCGATATGCGTACCAAATGGCTCTGCCACAGACAAATGGTAAACAAAACGGCCGGCCCCAGAAACTTGACACCTACGTGCGCCCGGAACGGACGACAACGCGCGTGCAAAGGCAAGGGCGTGAATGAGTTTACGATGATGCTGTGTGTAGGCGAGTGAAGGCTTTTGTTCGCTTCCCAGCCCCCTTTCTGTAGGTTCAGTGCGAAAGACGAGTCTTTCTGCTTGTGCTTGTGTGACAGTATAATCATTTCTTCCATCCTTTTTTTTCGTGCAGGTAAATAGCCCTTATTGCCATATGTGTTGTGTGTGTATGTGTGTGTGTGCGCTAGGTTTAGGGGTGAGCTGACAGGACGATAAAATTTGGACAAGTGGCAGTTCATCCTCGTAGCAGTATCATCTTCGCCGGTTGCCTTACGCGTTGCGCTACTATCAGCCAGAATTTATGGCCCGCACCGAATTTCATTAGACACACCGCCACCTACACACACACACACCAATTTGTACAAAAAAAACACACACACATACACGTTAACATATTTATCTTGCACTGTGGGGAGTGGAGAAAAAACAACAGAAGGGCTGACCCGTCCCACCGATCCCAAAACTGTCAGCGAAAGTAACGTCCAAATTACGTCCTGTTGCGCGTTTGCCAGGACCCGGAGACACACCGTGTGGCATGAGAGCCAGGGCACACTGGCACATGGGACGAGATAAGTGAGCAGGTCACTTGTGCGATGATGCCGCCGCATCATGATCGGTGCGGAGGCCGAGCGGTACGATGATACGGTGCACGGGAACAGGATGATAATGAAAGCGATACACCCTCGTCGTCGTCGTCGACGATCCCTTTATCGCCTGACATCTCCACGGAAGGTACTATTCTTCCAGCAACAGCGCAAAAAAAAAAAGAAGTCATCGGATCGCAGTTTGGACAGTGGAAACCTGTCAACTTGTTCGGGTTAAGTCGTGTAGCTTCTTTCCTTTTTTATTGCTGCTCCCGGGGCGGGTTTCAGCACTGCCCGGATGACCCTAAATGGGGCAGAAATTGGAGCCCTCGCAGTGCGGAGTCGGCGCGTGTACCCGTTCGTACGTCAGACGGTGATATATTTATGGGGCCCGGGGCCACTAGGGGACTCCGGGGCCATTAGGCATCTGCTACACTGCCATCGCGCGGCGCCAAAAAGAAGCATTTGCGTCGCTTTGAATCGAGGCTGGGCTGTGGGTGTCTCGTCCGCTGGTACACGAGAGCGCGTTTTGATAGCCGGCCGGCCGACGCAAATCTATCACTGCTTACATCATCTCCACCGTCTGCCACAAAAAACTGGCGTCCAAAAATCAGACCCGTAACTCATGCACCCGTAATGTGCGCCTTATAATTCATGCTCGTGGCGATAAGAAAATATGCCAACTCTTGCTCACCGAACAATCACAGTGCATTGCGCCCACGCAAAACACGCCGGCATCTGAAATGGCACTTAAAGCTGCGCCCCCCCTAAAAGACACCATTTTATTGGGGGGGAGGCTGGGTGACCAATGTTACAATGCAATGATTCATGGCTTCCATTCCACGTCCGGCAAATGGCAAACTGCGTCTGTCCGCGTGGGAGCGTTCTATCATCGCGCCGCTTCAAAATCCACTTCAAAAGCTGGAACTAGAACCTCATAAAAGTGGAGACCAGCCCGCTCTCTATCGCCTTCCTGTCTTTGTAAGGGACCGCGGGCCTAGCGGCTTGGTCCCCGTTTGGCCCGTCCTAAATCAAAACGGCCGCTATTGAAAGCATTCGCCAATACGTCAAGTACGCGAGCCAGTGGCACCGATGGGTGCGGAGAGAAAATAAAGGAGAAGAACCGCCACCCCCACCCACACACGCTTGCTATCTGCACAATCCGGAAACGCGTCCATCATCGCGTGTGGACGGAGTGTGCAATCTACAGTAGAATGGGGGAGGCATTTAGCACAAAAATTGCATTCAACATCGCTCAACTGGGAGGACTGGGCAATGAGAACTGAATAATAGAAAGCACTCCGCAGGGGGAAGAAACCGCTTGCCAATGGCAGTGCACTTTTGCACACCCACGGGCAAAAATGTTTCCTATCCTGTTTCCATCTGTCCTGTCCGGAGGAGGACATGGGGACATAGTGGGTGGTGTGGGTGGGACGCCCGGGACAGTGATTTGTCACAAACAACAACAAGCGAGCGGCAGCAACAGCGGTACCGTTTCCTTGGCAGGCGGCACAGTTAGTTTTGTATAAAATATCAATAATACCGTCTCGGGTGGGTCGCGTTTGGACTTGCTCTCGATATCGTTGGTGTGATTTTATTTTGTTTTTTTTTGCATCACACATGTGTGTTTTTTATACTTGTTTTTTTTTTTCTAGAGAGAAGCGAGCGTCGAACTCTGCAGTGTTCTTTTTGGTGGGACGCAAGAAAGACGCCTTTCAGTTTTTGATAATGGCGAAAGATATGCTAAAACACAGCATTCCCCGCCGCATGTTTATTAGTAAAGAGACAAATATGTTTCAGCATATCTTTGATTTTTTACAGAAGATAAAATTCTAAGCATTTGAAGCTGTTAAAAGCATTAAAGTGCTTGCTTTCCAATAATGCAAAGAATTTCTCTTAAAAATCGCACTAACAGCAGCTACCAGTGTAATTTTGGAAATAAATTGCATACTTCTAGGCGTTTGTCTTTTTATTTGCATTACTGAAGGCGCACTTGTAGAAAATCAAACAGTTTTATAATGAAAATACAGACATGAACCAACCGAATAACTCTTTCATCACTGATTTATCTGCTTCGTTAGTCGCTTTTTACTTGATTTTTCTAAAATTTCGGAGAAAAACAAATAAAAAAACAGCTTTTTTGTACGGAACATGCCAAACCACCCAGCCAGTCAAGCCACACACAAACAAGGAAAAAGTTTTGAGGTTATAGTTTGGACAGAATGGTTTTGCTATTCTTTCTGTCTTGTGGTTTCTTTCTTATTTTCTTTGACATGCTTTATACGAGTTGGAATGAGTTGAGCTGCTTGAGTTTGCAGACACTTTTGACTTCGTGTGCTGCTCCATAAATACCTTCTTCCCCTTCTCTCTCTCTCTATCTCTCTCTTTCCCTTTCTTTTTCTCTTGCGCTTTTTCTTCCTGCCCTCTCTCGTGCTCGCCGTTTCGACCACTGCTGCATCGCGCCACTGCTGGAAGATTGGAAGTCTTTTCAATTTTTAGCCGCTCGTAAGCTCGTTTACGGACGAATAGGTTCCGGATCCTTCCCCACATCCTTGTGTTGTGCTCGCCGTCCAGTGACGCCAGACACCACCTGGGAAAGGCACATGTAGTGGCTGCATCTGATTTGTATTCACTTGCACTTGCATCGCGGGCGTGTGTGTGTGTGTGATGCTACTACGTCTCTTGCATGAGAACAGACACAAGACATCCTCCCACCGTGGGCAGAGATAGAGCATGAAAAGCAAATCCCGAACCGTCCGAACCCTCGCAACAGTCTCGGATAAGTGGCATAACGTCTGGAGAAGTAGAAAGTTTGCAATGGTACCAGCAGCCAAGCAGTCCGAGTTTTTATCGTTCATTGCCCCCGCAGGACTTTGGCGTTTATCGATTGTAAGTGCAAGGGCGCCATCGTCGTCGTGTACGTGGTGTAGTAGACAGTGCTGTGGTGGCCGTGTTGCTGCAATGGTTTCCTTGTGCAGGCGCGTATGAGCACCGAGCTGAAACTGCAAGCTAATCGCGCTTGCTCGCTGTCATCCGTGGTCCTGCGAATGACAGGCTACGGCTGATTGATTTTATCAAGATGCAATTTGTTGATTGTGGTGCATGCGCTGAATTTTTAAAAAGGTGGAAAGACACTCGCCATTTTCTGCAGGAGATGTTTTAGCTTCTCCAACAAAATATTAGTTACTTTAAAGAGATACTGTAGAACACTGGGCAGATTTTTAATCTATTTTAATGAATCATGTTTCTGTGAACATCCATCAGCGGAAACAAATGTTAATATAACAACAAGTACAAAAAATTCAAATAACATGTTTCACAAATCTAATACGAACAAACACACTTCCAGGAATGCCTATAGCAAATACAATACAATAGCAGAAACATACAACGTACCTACGGGAATCAACATGTAATATGAAACTATTTTTTAGACGTTTTTTATCCTATACTTATTCGAATTCGTGGAACTCGGGCATTACAGTACGGTAAAAACTCTGAAAAACGAACACATGCATTCGTATTAAGTAAAAAAATAAAGTAGTAACAAACAGCGGCAAAAACTTAAATTCATATTACTGGCAGCTACACACATTGGCGCAATACTTCCATGTGATCCTCTCCCTCGGTACATCACTGCAATGAGTATCGAGTTACGTACACACTGTTACACATCAATTTAAATAGTGGCAAAAAACACACCGACGCATCTGATCCTAGCATCGATTCAATCCGACAGATAATGACAAACTAACAAACAGCACAAAAACTGTGTGCATATTGGTTCGTTAGTAACAAAAAAAATAGAAGCATCACCATACGTGTAGTTTTCACGTCAGCGGATACACTACTGCTGTTGATTACATTTTCGTTCCCTCCCTCGGAGCTGTTCCCAGCCCCAGTAGCCCAGCACCCTATTACTTTTACTCATCGATCGGTTTTTATTCTGATGAAGCTTTGCATAAATTTCACACTTTTTCGAGCACAATCTGCATGTTGGTTGGTGATTGCATTTCACCCGTGGGAAAGGTACAAAAAAAAAGCAACCGTAAACTTTATTTCGAATGTTCACGCGTCGCACGGTAATTCTCGTTAGCAACAGATTTTGATTGCACTAATAGGGATGTACAAGCTTGGAAAATTGTTGCTGTATTTGTGTTTATTTTATAAAACAATGTGTGCTTTTCCATGACGCATTCTTCTATTGATGTAAAAATAAAGCTTATTTTATAGTATAACTGTTATGAAACCATAGCCCACAATCAAAGTACAATTCGTTATCGTGGAAAACCACATTGTAACTCGTTGGATAATGTTTACTGACAGAGCGAGCGCCAAGTGATGACGCTGTGATGAGTTTTTTGCATTTATTCATGAACACACCAACCCACGTGCATAGGTCAGTTAATTTGCATTTTAAATTCGACTGAAAGTAGCGAACGGCACTATTTCACCATTAAATTGCTACATCTGTTGCAATTACAGTTGGCTTTTACCTTCGTCTGTATAATGATAAATCTGTCCAAAAAAAGCTCACTGGACTAGCGTCTGATTAAGACACTATTTGAATGTGAAGGCACACAGCAAATCACACTGAATTATTCATCTAAAAAACATAAGGATATAATGTGTTTTATCTCTAAATAACGTTTGTTTCATGTAATATACTGTAAGTTTATTTAATTGATTTTATTTAAAGTTATTTTGCATCAAAACTTTATTAATCGGAAAACGTGTTGCTTGAATCTTCATTTGAAGGATATTTGTAGAAGACTTCATTTTTAATTTTTTTAAATATACCTAAAAAATCAACGACTTTGATAATTATCACAACGTTCCATTTTAATTTTAAATTGCTTCGTTTTATCGTATTTACGTACAACTACTACTGCCAATCTATCAAAACACATGCATCAATTAATCTTATGTTGCCAAAAAACCATAACATAAAACAAAAGATTATGGTCTGACAAATCGTAAAACAAGTTAATACAGGGTTTCCCACGATTTATTGGTCAGTTCCCATGATTTTTTGGTGCGTTCCCACGATTTTTTGGTCGTATCCCATAGATTTTTGGTTCGTTCCCATAATTTATTGGTATTTTCCGATTGGATATCAATACAATTGGACCAAAAAATTCTGGGAAACTATCAAAAAATCGTGGGAACGCACCAAAAAAATATGGGAACGTACCAAAAATTGATGGGAACCAACCAATAAATCGTGGGAAACCCTGTAAATGCTTACATCAGACAAGTAAAATTAAACTATCAAAGAGTGAAAAATTTAGCCTGTCATCAAATGGAAAACATAACATCATTTTAAGAAATTTTAAAATGTACAGCCCTGTTGCTGTTATTTTCAATAACTTAGTTTTCGATTTTCCTTTCTTGTATGTAGCCTCTTTCTAAGGACGTACGATCTCAAGTTTTCTCAAAAATGCCTCCGTTTTAACAAGTGAAACAATTTTCCATTACCTTTCCTCAGTTTACAAAAGCCCCAACGTAATGCAAATATTTGTCGTTCACGTTTTTGATGGAATTTTTAAATAACGAATCATGACAGTGAGTCCACCTCAAACACCAAACACAGCAGGGACTGGCAGTTCTTTGGAGACGGTTTTTTTTTTCTATAACTGTCATCCTCGGTATTGTCCACTACCAAGTGCGAGTCCTCTTTCGATCGAACCAGGTGTCGAACCGTCCAACGGCGCTTTGCTACATTGTTTGGCACAGCCAGTAGCACGCGTCCTACCTTTCAAGTTCACGCCGGACTGATGCGTGGCACAATATTTGCAATAAAACCCTCGCCGACCCTCCCGGGAGGAGCTTTCGGTGGAGTTTGAAGTGTGGCAGTAAAAAATGATAGAACAAAAAAAAACAGAAAATAGGGAACGAACATTCTCGTCGCTAGCATGACAGCGGTGATGGAATGCATATTTATAGTACAAGCGTGCGACCAGTGTTTGTGGCTCGTGAAGTGGATGGCTCGGGGTCCTCCGCACCTCGCTGTATCCATGGTCTTCCATGAATGCGCCATTCAGCCAGGGTTCCAGTAGTTCCTGGTAGTTTTACTATTTGCTGAAAGGTGTCGTCCCCATCAGCAGTTCTCGGAATGCCAGTGTGAACGTAGTACGAGAGTGTCGTTCGCAAAGCGAAAGGAGCCCAACTCGTGATGCTTTTCAAAGGTAATTTAAGACCACCGGTGGAAGGGGAGCTGTTATCGTAATTAAAATCGAATGCAATATGATCGTCCCTCTAAAGCTCTGCTTCTGCCAAAGAGCTATTTCCACTCCCGTCGTCGGAATGCAAAGAAACCGAAAAACAAACGCATGCTTCCAACCACGTGACTATCCTTAACCGCTGCGCAAACCGCTCCCACTCCACTGGTACGGGGTTCAACGGCTTGCCCTTGACAGTACCACAGCTTAGCGTGTGTGGCCGAGCGATAGGCAGGGCGACCAGAGCGCGAACAGAGCAGCGACACCGTGACTGCGGGTGTCTTAAAATAGGCTAACCATTGCCAGGCTAATGAGCCCACAGCGGCTCAAGACTGTTTCTGGTTGTTACATTACAACCATGCACCTGCAACGGGAGGACACGGTGTCCGCTCCAGGAGGTCGCCGCTGACGTCAGTCGTAAAGGAACAACGTAAAAAACACAGCACAGCTTACCGAATGTTCTGCAGAAGCGAACCGAATTCTGCATACGAAATAATACATCCAACATCATTTACTTAAAGCCAACAGCAACCTAACATTAGTCCCGGATCCATCCCCGGACCACCAGGTGAAGCTTCTGATGGGTGTCGCATTCCCATCCGGCACCGGGGGCAACAGCACGAAACGTGTGGTCTTGCCGACCCCCGGTACGAAGCGTTTGTCACCGGTCCGACCGATCATGCCTGACAGCGCACGGAACGGGTGCAATTGATTGGTTCCACCGGTGGGACCTGCGTCAGACTTACGTGCGATGGTCGTTACACCACGTGGTTTGTGGTTTGCCAGTGCTGCCGGGCGTCCCCGGGCAAAGGTTGGCCCAGCACCGGGCGTTACCATGTTCGATTGCTGCCCCGACTCGGTTTCGGTTCGTTGAACGCTTGTCGCACTGCAATATGGTGATTGATTTATTGCGGTTTGGTTCGGTTTACGGTTACTGCCCGGGCAAGCTCTCCTTGCTAGGCCAAGATGCATTTGACACTCACAAAACGGGATGCACACTTGCAATGTTGCTACAAATTCCCTCAGAATCAGAACATCTTGCCAATGAAACTACAAGCAAGCTACTGGTTCCAGCAACCGGTCGCACTTACCTTTGAGCAATTCCCTAATTCAATGGTGAATTGATTCGTAAAGCTCCCGAAAAAAACTGGGTGGCAGCAGTTGTGGCATAATACACCCCAAAATAGAACGAAGTACTGGTGAATTGCTTAACGTAACAGTCGCCCAAATATAACAAAACCCCCCGGTTTCAGGGCTCTCTCGATGTCACCGGTGGTGGTGGTAGTGTTGGATGGCAGTGGCACTTTCGTCATTAATCCTATATTTAGTGGCGTAAAAGTGTGCCCGTTTTGTTGCGTGTAGTGGTTTCGGTTGCGTCTCGAGTCAAGCTCCGTTTCCCGCACGTTGAAACAATCGGTTCTTGGGCAGGACAACTTAACGCAACCAACCAGCGACCAAGGAAATGTGATACCCCAGCAACAAAATAAAAGAGCAAAATCACTGCACCACCTAACGAGGACGACGAACTCACCCTCCCTGTGACGGAATCGCATCACAGCAGGTGAATCGCCAAGTGGCAACACAAATCTAATCTTGGTGCTGAAATTAATCAGATTAAGCGTTATGATTTAGCTCTCGCCCCATTCGGTGCCGTGCGTTTTGCGAGCGAACAAACGTGCGAGAAGAATGATTTTCCAAACTGTCTTCGGGCAGCGTGCGGTGGTTTTGCTTGTCCGTGTGACCATGCTGAGACTTTCCTTCTCTTTTAAGGTGCTGACCGACCTCCCGGGGTCGTTCCGGGGTTGTTTGTGGTTTAAAGTGACCAGCACTGTAGCGGTGGGTGGTTTCTTTTTACACCGCCATGACGCAAATCGACCCTCCCTGGACGAGCATACTGCTAGGAGGCAATTATACTTTGCTGAGCCTTCGCACCACCAATCTGCAGCGATTACACCGCTTGAATCACGTTTTATATCATGCTTATCAAGGCAGAGACGCAAAAGAAGAACATCGCACAGCTTTAGAACTGAAGCGTACTGATCGAAGATTGTGTTGAAGCACACATTTTACCCCTCATCCCCTCTCCCAGTCCCCTCTTTGGAATGCGTCGGTAATGGCATGGCGTGCCCGCTCGCATCGATCGCCGCATTTCATTTCGCGTCAGACAATTGGCGCTGGACAATGACGTCGTGTGCGAGCTAATTTTGGAATTAAATTGCCCTGCCCGGGTGCCTTTGTCACGCTTCGCTCGCTGACGTCTAGCGGCGGCCACTGTTTAACTCTGGTGAGCCGCAGGTTTTACTTTCGCACTGCAAAAGCGCCACAACCACAACTAGGTTCTGGGCAAAGCCTGCTTCACCTTCAGCAACGCTGTTGCCCTTTGAATTTGAACTGTCTTAAGACGAGCCGGCGTAAATGGCAGTTGAAATCGTCGTTTTCGACACTGATACTGGCACGTGGTGTACCCCTAATCGCCCTGCTGCCACATCTCCCTCCCGCATAAGCTTAATTGAGCTTCGTCCTTCTCTCGGACCGCCCTTCAAGAGCACCGGCAAGTGACTTTCATAGCAGCGATTGATGGAAATTTATACCCAAAAAACCACACTCTCATTCATATCTCCTCCGCTTCTCACTTTAGGCACTCTCCACACCGGGCGGAGGGGAGTGGGGCAATCAAATTCCGAGCTTCACGGCTCAATTACTGCAACTTTCCGTTTCGGCTAAATGATAAAGAAAACGGAAGCCAATTGGCCCTAACCCTTGCGCTTTACCCCCTTCGCTTCAAAATGCTGCCCCAGCTAACCAACATTCCGAAGCAGAAAGGCACTCGTTGCTCCTCCATGGACCTCCCGATCGTTGTCGCCCGGCGGAAAGTTTTGTGCGGCAAAGCGAGCCGGGACGGATATCAAAAACTTTTCCAATCCCTACCGAAGCCGGTAATTTGCCAAAGTTCAACCAGTCTGTCCGTGCAGGCGGGCAAGATTTTGCCACTATAGCACTGTGCAAATAAGTCCCCGCTCCGTCAGCAGCAGAACCTGTAGCGCGACACACTCACCGTGCGGTACAAGCACGCTCTAGCCCGCGCTCACACTTCACGCAGGCTAAATGTCGCAACCACTCGTCCTTATCCAGGAAGAGTTTCCCGACCGTGGACCGAGGCCCGCACTTGGTGGAAGTTTTGGCATCACCCATTCCGTAACCGCAGCTATCTCATTTGGTTAAGTTTTGTATCATTAAACCCATTGCGGATGTGTGTGTGTGTGTGTGTTCGTGTCGAGTTGAGGCGAAACATTCTAATAGGGAAGGTGTAAGTGAAGCACACACCTGCGCCTTCGCATGAGCGCATAACATGATTGGGAGGTAAAATTTTATGCAAACATGTACATCAATGTTGCTGCATATTTTAAAAACACACTCCAGCTCCACAAACTTTCCACTATCGACTACCCGTGCTTCCACGCCGGTACACAGATGATTGAGAAACTTGCTCCAGCCTGCCAAAACCACTGTACATGCGTTGCGGAAGTCGTGGGATTTGTGGTCTGTCTCTCCTTTTTTGTTGTTCCCTCAAACCTTAGGATCCACACGCTGGACGTGTGGGCGATGAAAATGTGTCATTATCATACACTAATCGCATTAATGTGCCTTCTGCCTTTATCCTGCCATCTTACTCCTGGGCGGGTACCGGAACGCGAACCCGGGGGCTGCCAAAACCAATCGATGGGTCCGATGGTTTGCTCCATGGATGGTGGATGGTGGCGATATATCCAGTGGGCGAATGATACGGTCACGAACTCACACACACACACACACATGGATGCACACACATTTGATAGAGCCGTTGACGTTAGGGATGAACTAGAAAACACTAGACTAGATTAGAACATTTTCACTACACGCGTGCGTCCCCATGTGTGTGTGTGTGTGTGCGTCAGTCAATCATGTTAGCGTGTCAGGCCCCGCCGGTCAACGTGATAAATGAGCAACTTGATGAATAATTTATCACGGCCGCATGTGTGACTATGTGTGAGAGAGAAAAGCCCGTACGCCACTGTCCGGCCAATCGCTTCCACAACGGCAACGGCCCAGAAGGGATGTTTTCAGGGGGTTTTTTTCCGGCGGCAGTATGTGTTTGTACTGCTGTCCTCTGCATTTTTATGTCAATCTTGGTCTTGCTCTCTCTCCCTCTTCAGTGGTGGGTGATGGATATTTTGTTTTGTTTTTTGTTATTAGCAGCACCTCTAGCAGCAGCTCTCCGTAGGCGTATTGGAGTTTGTGTTGTGCCTTGCAGCACTGCCGTCAGTTTCTTTCCCTATGTCTATGTCGAAATTAACCCCGCTTATTGTTTTGGTTTTTGTTTTCGGAAGGAGAATATGTCGGACGATATTGGCAAGTGATCTCCATTACCCTGGCATGATGTATGACAGACCGGTTTCGTCGGGTTTGGTACTCGAGAAACATATGTTTGTTCACACAGAAATTAGTAAAACATGTATTTTTCCCACATTTTTGCACGACAACGCCAGGAGGAATTGTAAAGCTGCTTGTTTAAGAATTGTATAAGTTTATACAAAGACAGATATGTTATTTTAGCTCAATTCTGAGAATGATCAACTCCTGTAATTGTAATTCCTTTGGTTTGAAAGATTTATTTGCGAAATGAACATCACGGAAAACGAATATCAAAGATCAAATTGTGCATCAAAAGCAAATGGTTGTCGTTTTCTGATCGATGTCTAGGGACGTCTTCCACAACTTCAAACAATAACATAATCAAGGTTTTTATTATGTTTTCTTTAATTTGCGTTTTATGTTGGTCTGATGGCTTAACAGTTTCAGAGTTTTTAGTTGTAGAATCAAAGAAGGCGTTTACATTCTATTTTCAAACCACACGTTGAACGTGTTGAGCATTACCATTCGCGTTTGTACCAAGAACATGAAACTAGAACAGAAAGTATAATACTAGAAACAATAGAATACAAATTAGAAAAAGTAACTTGTTCTAGTGCTTCAAAAATATAAACACATTTCTCATTGTGTGCTACTATTAGAACGGGTAGCGAGCCTCTATCAAGGTTGCTTACAGGAGAGTGCATGATGGAATGGATTGATTGCATGAACTGAATTCTAAAACAAACGACCAAAGAATATTGCACGGATAATTCTTCATGGTGAATGTTCCGAAAGCTTAACAAACTTCATCATACAAAGATATTTTCACGCCGAAAAGTTTAACATCGCCACCTGGACATCCAAACTAGGGGCGCCTTCGAGTGATTCTAGCACGTAGCAACATAGCATTCCAGCAACTGCATAGCAATGTTCATAGCAATACACCAAACCCAGTTTTCTCCACCACAGATTTGCATGTCAATCCCCTCAAATCTCGTTGTTTGTGTTGTTGCGTTGCCCAGGACATCACTGTAGCGACTTCCAACTACAGCAGTTCCGAAGTGACAAGAAGTGTACATTACAAGGACCATTTGTTTATAGAACGTTAGCCACTGTGTCCAACTCTGTATGCATTCGGAAAGGTTGAAGCATCATCCCGGAAACTAAATGAGAATGGATGGAACCGGTGGAGCCGAGCCCGGTGTGCATAATGATGGCATGCAAGGCAGGTCTCGCTCCTGTGTGTGTAGGCTGCTGGCTATTGTACGTATGAACTAGCATCATCTAATAATGAATCCCAGCATCCGAAGCGAAACCGGCCCACATATCCCTTGCGGGACATTCCGGGCGCATATAAATGCGCCACTAGCAATGTCCTGCACTGTGACTGTGTATGTGTGTGTGTATTCTAATTTGTCGGTGTTTTAAAGCACACAAGACGCATGTGTTCAAAACGCCCGTGTATTGCCCGTATGTTCACACGCCAATGAAAACATTCGTGGCATGTGACAGTTCTCGACAACAACAGTGTGTGACAGCAGACAACAACTGGGGACTACTGTGCCACCGGGCAACAGCAACAGCCTCGTATCCGGCCACTGAATACCGAGCCAAATGTCAAAAGTAAGCCTCGATGTAGCAGCAAAAATGTGCTCCCCTGGTGCAGCGTCCGATGGAGCCTGCCAACATCCCAACCGACCGAGGTTTGTTTTCAAAGCCTCGGAGTTTGTCGGATATCCGGATATGACACTCAGCGAGGCTGGGCCTGAAAGGTTAGGGATTGAATCGGAACACGTTCAGGACGTACTTTATGTGCGTGTATTTGTGACTGCAGTTGCTTAACGTATCTCAAGCTGTCTCATTCCTGTCCCTGGCAGCAGCAGCAACAGTAGTTCTTACAGCTGAAGAGTTTTATTGGCTTACCAACGACGTTCTCCCAGCAGTACTTGAAGCACAGTCCTCCACAGTCTAGCAAAATCCAGCATGGAGGTGGCTTGATAGGATCGAAATCCTGCATAAATGTCACACCTACCGCACCGCAATGTTGGGTGTGGAAAGGCACAGTGCTACACCGTTCGTGGCAGCTACTAACGCAATTTCGAGCCGGGCTTAAAATTTAATGCCAAACTAAACCCTTTCCACACAAACACATTCCGAAGCAATCTGAGCACCTTTTCCGGGTTTTCGAAGCGATCGGTTTCTGTCACGGAATGGCACTGCTGTTTTCACAAAATGGCACCCAAGAGTCTACAGTGAATAAAAGAGAATCCTGGACCACCCCGGCCCAGGATGTGCATTCAGTCACATCGATGCGTCACATCGTCTGCATCCAATTCCATTAGTTGGCCATTAATCTCACACTTCGAGTGGATACACATCTGGGCTCTACATCTTGCTCGGCCGGATTTACGTGATGATACACCTGGCGACCCGGTTTGCCGAAGCTTTCATCTCGAGCGATTGTGAAGCCGGGCCACTCTCGGCAACACTGAAATATGTATGCTTTTCTATGAAGTAGCCCTCCACCAACGAGCGCCAGCACAGGGTTTACCAATGAGATTGGACCAGTTTCTATCCTCTCCATGCCACCAACAGCCCGCCACAAACCGACCCCCCTGGCTGTGCAGTTTCCATCAAACGAAGTGTGTCATTTCAACGGCACTAAGTAGAAGGTAATGAGAACGAATGTTGCAGTAAACTTATTTAATTCTAAACCAACAATTCATACTCGCTCGGGCCCGATCCGGCCAAACCTTAATTAGAATTTCTGAACTGCGTAAAACATTTAGTACGCAACGCTTTTCGATCGAACGCAGCGGGGAAGGCGAAACTTTTGCACCCCACTGTGGCACCCGGTAAACCGCGCAACCAGCAATAAACCTCTCGATAATTTCTGTCCCATAAATCAGTGCAGTTTGCCCGACTCCGCACCCCCATTCGCTGCCCACACCGCGGGTTTGCCGAGGGCGTCAGGAGGACGTGCCGGATATGATGGCGGGTTCCGGGCGGGTGTAGGCGCCGTACCACGAGATTCCCACGGGCCGAACAAGCATGGGTTCGGGTTGAGCCCGCCGTTTGAAGCACCGCTTTTAGGGGAAGGGAAGGGAAGGTTCCATTTGTGGGAAGGGGAAATTGTTTGAACTAAAAATAAATCAAAACCGAGCGCGCCTGTTTTAGCCTTGCACAGTTTCGCGTGCGGAGATTTCGTGAGCGCGGGTGGAGAAAACCGTCCGAGGTCAAGTGGACCGTCCTAGCGTACGTCATCAAAAACTAGGCAAAGCTGAGGGGGTTTACTTGTTGCATGAAAGGCTCGGTGGATCGTTGGTAAGGTAAACTAACCTTTTATGTGTTTGGTCACAATGCAGTGGATTGAAGTCGTTTAAGTAACGTTTAACTCAAAACTTTATGGCATAAGAAAGGATTAAAAATACTTTTATTTTAAATCCTTTTTAAGAGATTGACTAAATAGGCAAATGGTCATGGAAACTTTAGCAGATTTCGCTTCTCGAGACTTTTTTGTAACAATCTTTATAAATTAAACAAATTAATTTTAAGCCAGACCATATTCCAAGGATTGATTTATAATATCAATAATTGCTACATTTGCAGACATTATAACATTTGCAGACAATTCTTGCATCATGAAGTGATACATTATGAGGCCCTTAATAAACGAGAGCTAAAGAACTTCAAATAAATAAATAAAACGAATCCGCTTGACGCATTACGTACACTCTGCGGCCACCGGCAAAGAACAGCCCTTGCAGCCGGGATGCAAAACGCAACATTCTTGCCCCACGATCGATATTCAAATTAAGTGCGCGAAACGATGGCCACGGCTATCGAAGAATCGATTGCAGGTTTCCTGTGGCAGGGCAGCTTCCGTTTGATTTTTTGTTTTCTTTTTCTTTCGAACTTTGTCGTTGTTTGCTGCTGTTGCTCGGTACAACACTGTTCCCGCTGCGGTCGCTAAAGTGATTGCGCTATCGATTGCGCATTGTCTTTATAATTCATTCGTGCACTGTTGACGTTGCTCGACCGTTTGGAAGGGCTGGGAAGCACGAGGTACACAGAGGTGTGCTGCTGTGATGGGTGATAAAACTGTCACCCCGTCACTGTGTGTGTGTGTGTTGGTGTGTGCAGTAGTGCTAATCATAAGGCGATCAGCAGAAAGTTATGATTTTCAATTTACGCGTCCTGCGAGGTAAACGAACGAGGGGATTGAGCGTTACGGGGAGGGGAGCGCAAGGCAAAAAATGAGTTGCAAGCAGTAGACGAACTCCAAAAAGGAAGTACTAAAGCAAGATTCTCAGTATTGTTATTCCTTTTCCAGTGGCAAACGCACCAGTTTGCCCCGGGTGTGAGAAACGAAACCGAGCAAAAGATAATGAAAAACCCCAAAGAATAGGAAACACACACACACACGCGTTTGCAAATTGTCCATAAAACGGTGAAGCGCGCACACAAAGACACAAAACCTTCAAGCGCCCATCAAGCGAGGATGATGACTAAAGCAAGTATTTATTGCCGGTTGCACAACGGCGGTTGCGGTGTGCGCGATTGCGGGGACGCCCGGTTGAATGTTGCCAGCCGTCGCCAGGGGACAGATACGCGTTTTATGCACCCGCCCTACCATCCCCCCGTACGAGCCCGCCCGTTCGTGATGCACTATTTATGTCGTTTCATTTCCGTCCACGAAGCATATCGGAAGCAGGAAGCTCGTTGACGGCAGCAGCCAACCAATCATCGTGCAATAACTCCCGATGCAATAACTTCGCTTCGGTCGGGGGTTTCTTTTTTTTTTGTATGGGGGAGGCAATAAATGTCACACAAAAGCACACACACACACACTCACAAAGCGAAACCAACTGTTTGTGGACAGTTGGATGAATTGAATTTTTGCTAGCCCGAGTTTATTATCGATTTTATTGCCCTCAAAAATCGGTTTTTGGTCTTAGGTTTCTTTTTCCACGTGAGCGTGGGAAGAAACCGACCAAAACAGTGTTAAGGATTTTAACGCAAACAGAGACCCCACTTTCAAACAAACATAAATCGAAAAGCAACATGATGTAGGAGGGCTAAAATTGGTCAATCTATAATTTGAACCGCTCAGAACAGGCTAAACCCATTTAAAAACCAAACTTTAAACGAGTGAGCGAACAAAGCAATCAAGCCGCGACGGTGGCAGCAAATACGCAATCGCACCCCTACCGCTGCAAACTTCTCGAAAAAAAAGAGGAACAATTTGATTAAAAATGCATTAAAAGCACCAGAAGTCAATGGCAACTAATTTGTCTGCTCAATATAAAACGTTTAAAACTTGTTCTCCTTGCTTTTCCACGATTACTACACACGGCAACACGGCTTTGCATGGCTGGTGGGTTGCGTTCCATTGTGAAGGGAAGGAACAAATTGCTTTGAAACACTACTACTACTACTACAGTATCAGTTCCACTCGGAAAACTAAACGATGCAACGATGTGAACAACGAATGCATACGAAACTAGTTTCCAGCAAACCCTTCTACCAACTCAAACGAAGCGAGCCAATCGAACACACAAAACCGAAAACAAACAAGTTACTGGCTAGCTTGCATTGCTATTTTCACTTGCACAATTGTCCAGAAGTTTCTATTTGGCAACACAAAAACCAACAAAAAAACAGCTCTCACAGCTGCATCCGTTTTTTTGGGCGAAAGTTTGCTGGGGAAGCTTTTAGCGAGCACCGGCCCTGGCAGCTAATTTAAATCTGCACTGCAAAGTGCGAAAAGTAAAAGTGACGGGTTTGTTTTTCACTCCCAAAATGTTTCTTGTTCCTTTTTTATCCTTAAACTTTCGCCTAAAGCTTGCTAAATAGCAAGAAAAAATAAAAAAAGCGTCTTGTCGTAAAAACTACAACATTATTTGGCTTTTAGCAGCAGCAGCAGCAGAGGGGCAAACAAATTAGAAATAAAAATCCGATGCAGCAATAAAGTATTCCTAGAGCCTTTTTCCCCTTCCTAGCTTACTTTTGCTTTGGCAAGCCAATTTTCCTTCCCACCAATGGGGTGGAAGCGCGGCATTATGTTATCGTGTCCAGTGTTTATGGTAATTTTCTAAATGACGCGAAAAAGAAGTGACCCCCAAAGCACACCGATCACAGAAAAAAACCATCACAACCAGCAAAAAGCTCACCCTATGGTTGACGGCCCATGCCCATTTTTCGCACCCCAAAGGCACCCAGTGGCAGGTGGCACCCTTCCCTCGGTCCCCGAAGGATCACCGGTGAATGTGAAGTAAAGTGGCGTGGGAAATAATATGCTAAACTATCACAACATACCATATCGCGCGCTGTGCGCTTATGTTGTGTAAGGCAGGCGCCCGGCCGTTGTGACGTAAAACGCGGAAAATGGCCAAAGGACATGGAACGGTGCCGGACACGCGAGAGAACAAAACAAAACAAAAAAAAAGCCCTTACTTGAGCTGGTACGTTGCGCACGGAGCCTCTTCTCGATGGCACCCACCACCATCGTGGAGTGGTTGCTTCAAGACGGAGGCACAACCGGGTGGAACAACTTTGCCCATGAAACACTTGTTGGGCCCGCTCTCCGTTCCCCTTTTGGCTGGGTGGTGCCCAGCACCGAGTGGGGCTGGTGGATCGACCCCCTTCACAAGCCTTTGACCTTGCCTGGTACGCTAATTAAACTTTCGCGTCAGCGATTTCTTTCCATTTCCAGCGTTGGCGCAGCAAGACCAAGATACCTATTTTTAGACCCACAACCCGGGACAGCCGCGACGGAGCGATGAAAGAAACAATGCGTTTCACAAGCGTTTAATATCCCCTTCCCCTTCCCTGCTCCACCAATGGAGCAAAAGGGTAACTTGTTTCTCTTTTTCCCTTCGTTTGCCTTCGAAACAGCAGGCGGTAAATTAATCCCTTGCGAAAAATCATTCATTTTTTGTTTTGGTGTTTTGCTCTGTGGCCCCGGTAAGATAGTGTTTGGGCCGGCCCTCATGGGGAGGGTGAAGAAAGGGAATTTCGCGCAATCATACACACATTCCCACCCCGCCGGTCTTAATACATTCGAGGGAAAGTTTTCCGGCTTGCTTGGCGGTGTTCTTTGCATTTTCGAACGATTATTTCGAGCCTTTTCCAGCAGGCCAGCCCAGCCCAGGTGCAGGATCGTTCGCGCTGACGCAAGCAGGCCCCGGGCCGGCCCATTCCAAGAGGCACGGCCCTGGGAAAAAAAGACAGCAATACAAAACGCTCCACCGTGCACAGCGATCTCCTCCGCATTTCAGCCATCCGCTGCCACTACTTCAGCCAGATTATTTATTTATTCAGCTCGCGCAAGGTGTGCTGGGGATTAGGAAAGGGGGAAGTAAGGTGCGTTTTTGTACGATTGGGACGAAATTCCGGGGGAAGATTGTAGGCGCAGGCCAGGTGGGAAAGCTATAAAAAGAAAATCTATGCCACATAACGAGAAGGAGAAAAAGAGTTTGTTGTGAGTGTATGTGTGAATGTATGTCTGTGTGCCTACGTTTTGTTTTGTGTTTTGTTTCACTCTCTTCAATCACTAACCGCCGAACCGATTGAACGCGACTCATGCCAGTCGAACCATGTGTGTGTGCGTGTGTGGTGCCTGGAAATCACACAAACTGATGTCTTGGGCGAAATACGGACTGATTTTGTGTAGCTGCTGACTTGCCGGACAAATGATGCGCAATTTGGTACGCGTCCTTGTCGCCCAGAGTCCATCCGTCCCACTTCTGCCGCGCAGTGACTACATTGGAGGGAACGTATTGGCTGCGCCCGGGGGAGACATAGATCCAGTGAGACAAGGAGTGGGTGAGGTCTGACGGAAACACGGACGGAATGGTGAATGCAGAAGCACGACCTACACACTCCAACAGCAAACAACAAGCATAAAATCTATTTTTAGCCATGCGAAGTGAACTCGACGTTCGATGTGTTCGAATTTTGGCAAAAGCTTTCCAAACCGTGGAGGCATAATACAAGCGCCCCGGGGGGGGGGGGTCACTCCCGGTGGAATCGTCAAACGAAGTCAAAAGTCGTCAGAGTCGGGGCTGGGGGGTTGGGAGTGGAAAACGGAAACGGACGGATATGGTCGGCCCCAGAGAATCGTTCGAGGCTCGTTAGGGCTGATGGCGCTTGTTTCGCTTTCGATATGGTAAATTCCCTTCCCTTCGTTCGAGAAATCGAACACGCGGGGAAAGTAGAAGAAGCGAGAAAGAGAGAGAGAGATAGAAAGAGAGAGAGAAAGAGAAAGACAGAGTGCGAAAGGAGAGTTCATTTTGATGAGGGTAATCCAATTGGAAAACAAAATGTTTTGCTCGTCCTACGGCTGCATCAAACTGCTGTGCCCAATTTCCATGCCGAAGCGTTTTTGTGCCACCCAGTTTGAAAAGTTAACAGCAAAATAGGAACAGCGCAAACTTATTGCTGCGAAGTTCAAACATGCCCTCGCGTCTCGGGGGAAATTGTATTCGTTTGTGTAATTAATAAATTTTCGAATCAAATATGCTGGGAAGTGGGGGCGTGATGTGAGCAAAGCATCAACTCCCAATCATTACCATGCTGCAAGAGTTGACGATAATTCATTTTTTTTAAGGACGATTTGCTTAGCTTATTATAAAATGATGCGAATATCAAAACATTGATTATTAAATCAAAGTCTAGTATTTTCTCTTGTAACATCGTAATTCTGATAAAAATCATTATAAACATTCGAATTGGAACGTTTAATGCAGAACGTTAAAAGGAAATCCAATTTGTAAAGCCATAATCCTGTTTCCACTTCGAAAAAGCTCTACTTATTCATAGTTTTCGTGGTTCATCTATTAACCTAACATAATTTCTTGAAATTGAGAGAAAATGTTTAGCATGCCTGTATAAAAAAATCAACAATCAAATAGAAAAAAATGTACAAATTCAAATAAACACTATTGCATATTTGGATGCCCATCAACAACCACAAAGGCAGTAAAACGAACAAGAACTAAGACTTTCAGCTCTCTCATCAACAACAACAACAACAAAACAACGTTTATTGCTTTGAAATAATGAGCGTTGAGTTTGTTGTTTCACTGGAAGCGCAGGTTAAGGGTGTGTTTGTGTGTGTGTGTGTGTGTGTGCTGTTTAGTCATCGCGTTTTCGAGTTAAGACATTAAATTATGGACGAAACGGTGCTCCAATTCGTCTCGACTACCCAAGAATCTACGGGTAAAAATAGCTCCACACACAGACCATCCTCACTACAATCAAACTTACCCCGCCACCGGGGTTTGGGTCTGAAATCGTCGCCTCAAATCGGTTTGCACCGGTTCCAGCAACTCTCTTCTATCGCGGAGAGCTTCACACAACACAGAGTGAGTGAAAGAACCACACCCACAACTACACACTATCAGACACACACACAGTCACAAAACCGTCAGGCAGCCACCACCAAATGCCGGAACAATCAATGCTTTCCCTTTTTTCCACAGTTTAATGCTTTATTCAGTGCGGCCCGGGCCGAAAATAGCACACCGCGCACAGTCACACAGTTTTCCGCCGTGTTCACCATTTCACACGAAACCGTTCTGTGTCTTTCGCCGCTGCTGTACCGGTAACTCTTCCTTTACCGCGCACTGTACCGGCATGATCAATATACACAATCATCAAGCCCTTTATTTGAACCCCTTCCCCTCGCGGTGTCGGTTCGGTACTCGGCACTGCTTGGCGTTTTGCTGCGCCCGGTCCGTTGTTCATTTTGCATTCCCGGCCCCCGGCCTTACAGAAACCGGGTCCGCGCAAATAGTGCGCGGCGTGAGCAGCGCAACGAAAGAGCGGCCGGCTTCGGCTGCGGAGACCTTTGTTGTGTCTCGTACCCGGTAAACCACCCTTTCCGCCATCGTTCAATTGTCTTTTGCTGAGAGGTCGGTTAGCTTTTGGCCTTTTTGTTTGGGAAATGGGGGGCTTTACCACTAACACAGGGGCTTTCCAGGGTGCATGCCACGGGGCAACGGCAGGCAGGGGCGTGTGTGTGTGTTTTGTGTTTGCGTGGAAAAAAAAAGTACCAGCGAGCATGAAATGAAACCCCGACGGGTTTTATTTTTAGCCCCGGAGGTGTATCCTCGGCGCTGATTGTATACGTGTGCGCCAGGACCAGCCGGCGATAGTCGGACCATTCGGAACGGCGCAATTTGAAGTGTTTATTTTATTGGTCCGGTACGCTCCGTGCCGCTGGGAGTGAGCCGATGAATGGTATGTAGTATTTATTTCGTTCCTGTTGTAAATTCCACCCTGGCCGTGGCTGGAATAGTTGTGGCTTTTGTGGGTACTGTAGCAGCCTCGCTAAATGCTGCTCGTGTTTTGGCCTAGAGCCTAGACCCACGGAGTCGGAGCGGAAACAAAACTTGCCCAAAGCCAGAGTCTTGGATTGATTTTGGGCAATGTAATTAATTTAATTACGCACAGGCAAACGACCCGGTACCCGTACCGATGGTTCATGTTTCTGTTCTAGCGAACAACCTACCCGTTCTGATAAATAATCCGCAAAGCTTGTAGCTGCCGCTCTCCGTAACATTTGCCCGATAGAAAGCTTCCGAGAAGGACAGCAGCAGAGCCGGGAGGGTGGGCCACGACATTCAACCGAGAAAAAGCGACACCGACCTTATTTATCATATTACTTCCACGCAACGGAAAAAAAACGTGCCGCAAGATCAATAACTCGTGCGTCGTGCATCACGTACCACGGTCCCGGGGCTCGATCCATCTATGGTCACAGCACAACCGACACGCTGTTCGTCGAATTATTTGAGATGCAAACATCATCATTCTTTCGACGAACGGCTATATATAAACTTTGCTGCATGAATAAGTGATAAGACGAGCGGCGGGCTAATGATATTCGACCAACGCCACCAACGCCCCCTGTCCGGGTCCGAGTTTAATGAGTGCAGTTAGCAGGGGCACTCACTACCGACCGTGGCCTGGCCGGCTGTGATTACTAGGTGGGTCTAATAATTTAATCGGAACTGAATATTTAAAAACTCAATCAAATTAGCCCTAGCTCTGGCACCACTGGGGCTGGATGCTTTAGCTATCTCGCAGGTAGCGCTTTCGGGGGAATTTGCAGACTATCATAAAACAGTTCGCGTTAATTTGTTAATTCAAGTGAGTGAGTTGCGTACTGTTTCAAAAAAAAAAGCCTGTCCATCTAAAATGAAGCTATTCTTGTTTAACAGCAAGTCCTGATGGTATTTAATAGTATTTTTCTGGGAAATAATAACAATAATTCTGGGTAATTACGATTCAGATTCGCTTTCTGTAATGGAGTTTGACATTTGACAACTGAACTGATGTTAATATTAATATTAACTTTTGAGTGAAATGGGAGATCTTTTCATTTCGAAACCATTTGCAATGTTTGGTTTAGAGGACAAAATGTTCAAACGTAACATTTAGAGTGACCTTGGAGTTTGAAAAATAGCTTTTAAAAAATATTCCAAGCAACGAAAAATCATTATTTTCTGAAAAGAAAACCAAGTCCTATCATTACAAGGTTTTCGAGGAGTTCTCATAGTTGTGGGACACTTTCTTGACCCTTTCTTATAGGAGGTGAACTTCATTGGTTGGAAATTACACTCTATGGTACCCTGTATGGACAGGCCCCTAGAAATTCATAGTGGATTTGTGAAATAAGGGTCCAATTGAGTCCAATTCCTATTACATTAAATTCATTTCACTTAGGAAAGATTCAATAGAGAGTCCCACAGCTATGAGAACTCCTGGAAAACCATGTAAAGTGTGAAACCCTATAATGAAAGGAAACACATTTCCGGGCGAATCCAGAAGCAAGTGACGAAAAAGCCGCATCACAGTTGATTTTAAAGGGCTTTCTCTAAATTCCATTAAACTGGTGCAGGCACTAGTTGAAGGAAATCTACTCGAATTCCCGATCACCCGTGCTCGAAAATGTCAGTTGGTAATAAACATTGAACTAAACCAAAATCTAACAAAATAATATTGAACATTTGTTAAAGCATACGAACCTGAAACCGCTATTGTAAAACCTTATGCCACTTTGTCATCGCATTGTGCACTTCACCTCTGTGTAACCTTTGCAAACTAACCGCAATACCCCAAAAAACGGTACCAAAATCAATTCAAATATGCCACCCAGTTAAAATCGCTTTGGCGCTCTGTTCAACGGCTCTGTTCCCGCAACGGTTCGCATACAACACACTCTGCCTTTACTCGTTCTCCCAAATTGTCCCTTTTTCCAACATCCAAACTCTTTTACTTAAGCTTTTACGCCTTCCAGTACGGATCATTTCACACAATTACACACAGTTAAAGGATTTACTCACGTTCTGCACCGAAGCTGCGCACATCATAAAAGAAAAGACATAGCACGTCGAAAAACGAAAAAAAAACGGCAATCACAAAACCTTACCATACCTAAAAAAATACACAAAACGAAAAAAAAAGGATTTTACCTTCTAGTCCCACCACGGCGTAGTGGGTAGATTATAGCAAGCTTCAGTTTTTACCCAAATTGCAGCTGTACGCGCCTGGACTGACTTGGGCGGATCCGACCTCCGAGCGCTCCATGGTCGATTAACTCGAAAGTTTGAGTTTCGGATAGAAACGTATTTGGCTTCATGGGATTTTTAGCCGGGGTTAGGGGATAGAACCAAACAAGACGACGTCGTCCCCTGTTGGACAAAAATCTCAGCCCCCGTTTACTCTCGGGCTTTCTTCTATAACTCCCCGGAGTGCGAGCTGCGAAAGCAATGGTCCTAATGGTGTCTTTAAACGGGGGCGGGATAAACGCTGATGTCGCCCGTCATCCAATGGGTGGCGGAGAAAAGCGAAATGTCTCTGGGAAATGGGAAAGACTTGGGAAAGTTAATGAGGCACCGACGGACGGTTAATGTACGTTGGGCGGAAACTTGTATGTCCTCTGCCCCGGGGGGCCTGTATCCGGAGGGAGTAATGACAGTACCGCCCTGGGGAAACAGGTCACCGATTTGGGGTAAACAAATGTGTTATTCTCTTTCAGTGCATTAGCAAGTGCAATATCGATTTTAAATGGAAATAACATAATTCTAATATGTAGACATTAAAGACATTTATGTTTAAAAATAATAACAGTGCCAGGCGCTGTTGATCTCTTCAAAAGTAAAGATGATATTAAAGATCTATGGTTTTATCCCGCTTAATAAGTTCAAGAAAAACATCTGCAAACTCTTGCTCTGTTAAATATAACTCTAAACACACTGGAAGATAACCTCACAAAACAAATCCAACAACTGCCGAGGCGCTTTCAATTGGCTAAAGTATTTCAATTTCAATAACTACAAACAACCCAACAAACCTATCGAGCCACCGCTCAATTGGTTCCCATCATCACATATGTGTCCGGAAGTGTCAAAAATCAATTTGTCCAAACGACACCAGCATATGCAGATCGTCGACCGAGTAGGTTAAGTGAAGCCCAAGTGCTCACAACCTTCCCAGCTCGCCCACTCAAGACAATCCCCCTCTGCGGCCAATAGTATTGCGAAAGGATGTTTCCGTTTCGTTTTAATTTTCGCCAACTCAAACTTCTATCGATCTATGACACCCACGCCCAGCCTGGGACAGGCAACATGAGGATAGTGCTAAAATGTCACTTACTAAACGACCGGTTTTCCGGGCATGTCATACACTCGTCGGCGAGCGATATGGGAAGCTGTGTAATGTCGTTTGTTCTGTTGCTGCTGGTGCTACTGCCACCTGGGCGGGTTAAACTGCAATTGCATTGAACCGTTCCTAAGCGGGAGAATGAATACAGTGACTGCTTCCAGGAAACTGCTTTCTTCTCGGCAAGCACACACACACACCAGTTAGCCCACGAGCAAACGATGCGATGGAAAGCTAAACTCAGTACCGATCCAGTTCAGTTGCTGTTCGAAGTAATAGCAATGCTTTGCAATCAATTTTCATTTCCACTAGCACTCGGAAATGAGATGATGCAGGCGCTCTCTGTGTGTCTTGCAGGTGCGGAACTGAGAATACAAAAGTAAGAGCATGCAACAAACACTTTAGTTTCTGCTTTCATAATGTGCATCTTCTTTTTTGTATCTCAATTGAACGAGCAACTGCATTTCCGTCAGCGTTTCCTATTCACGTGGTAATGTGCCCAGGATGTCCCCGGGTACGGTCCGGTGACAGCCCAAGTAACGACAGCTGTCGTCGGCTGTCGAGGGCAAGAAATTACAACACCTCCGTGCGAACCCTTGGGTCGGTTTAATCCCAGTATGACATTTGACCTTCACGCCCGGGATGAAAATTTATCGACCAAGAATAAATGGGACGAAGGGACATATGCATCTTGCACGGTTCCGGGTTCATGTTTGCCCTGCTGGGCCCCGAAGGGGATCAATTTCCGGGAAGTGAAGCGACACCCGCCGACGCCCGGCAAAACCCCTGTACGATCGCGCGTGTATCGAACGGTGAACCAGGACAGGGGGAAGTAAATCAACCAACACACGTGCCATGACAACAAGCACACACACATGTACACGCGCGGATACGTTCTGAAGGTTGAACGATCCATGCACATTGACGCCCGCTCGCCGTAATGGTACGAGACAGGCCATGATGAACAGGGCAATCGTGTTCCGTCAAAATCGGTTGGATGAGCAACAACAACAACAGCAACAAAACCGGCGTGTGGAACTTACCAGGTTCCGTGCAGAGCCCGCCGCGTCGCAGTAAGATAAAAGCATGAGCAGGGAGCCATCGTTCACAAAAAAAGGCATGCCTGGAAGCAATTTGCTGGGCCTGCACGGCCACCGCACCAAACGAACGGCACGAACCGGGGCTACGATAAAAATGGTAAAGCAATGCGTGTAAAGCCCGCACACCCTTACCACTGTTTGTCACGTGAAATGTGTGCGTTCGCTTCTGCTCTAAGGCTCACGGAAAAAGGTGAACAAAAAAAAACTCGATCTCTAAAATTGTTCAACGCGCCGGGAACCGAATTCTTGGAAGGACCCGGCGTGAAGCGCCCGAAATTTATCTGCCATGGTTGAGTTTCATCAGCCGCCATCGCTAACAAGGTGTACGCGTGATGCGATGATGGAAAATTGGACATTGAGCTTCACTATCAATCTACAGCAAGCTTCTTGTATACATTTTTTTTGTGTTTAGAGATTTTCTCTGTGCCTTTGATTAATATGCAACACCGTGAAATGTAAACTTGCTGCTCCATTATGGTACCAAATCGCGCAGTGGATCATTTGGATTGCATTTGTAACGAATCAGCGCTGAAAACTGAAATTTTAGAATTATTTTGTCAATTTGCAGTGGTTTAGAGATGTCGTTTATTACATGAAGTCCTGTGTTGAAACTTAGCAGACTGATAGCCTTTTTTCCTAACATATAATGTTTATTTTTCTATTATTTTGCTAAACACGATATGCTAATTGTTGCGACGGGTGTAGCTATCTGTTTATTTGAGTTGCTTAGAAAGCTTAGAAAGAGAAAGAGATATAGGCTGTCAAATACAAGCCTACTATAGCATATAGCCAAGCTTCTGATTAAAATGACAATCACATCATAGGAGGACAATGCTAGAACTTAACAAGACAGCAAACGATGTTTGTGTTTGGGAAAAAAATATTTATTTTTTTTATTTCAATTGGTTTTCAGATTTTACAATGAAAGATAAATGCCATGTTTTGAGGCACCTAGTACTCATTACGTTACATTAATAAAATCATTAGAGTATATTGACGAACAAAGTGACAGTTAAATAACTCGTAAGGATTATTGCAATTTGATTGAAATTAATTCATTTAATAGTATTGCTGGTTAACGTTTTGTCCCTTGCATCTTAATAGGAAACAAACAAGTTTGCTATTAGAATGTTGTGCTCTCGCTTTCGTTTCGTAATAATTTCTCAGGCCTGAAACTTTAATATAATCAAGGTTTAGAGAACAAAACTAATTGTTTGGTGTGTTGTACTGTAATACTGAATGCAGACGAATGCGAGGGAAATTTAAAAAATTAAAATTAAAATGGTATTTCAAGTTTGTTGGACACCTGCACAGTTTATATCGGTGTTGCTCGCTTGATACGAAATAATCCCTTTAAGCATAATTTTTAACTTGATTCTACTGACATCTATAGCTGCACATCAAGTCCAAAATCAAATCCACTTGCAGCGGATGACGTAACGCACCGCACACAGCAATGTATTAAAATCATTTCCCATAAGAATGCATTCAATACCAGTACCGTATCCACCGCCAGAGCACTTTTACCGAACCCGAGCACCTTTTCCGCCCCATGCCCATCACATCCGAAGCTTGACCGAAGCTGAAAAACAACAACTTTCCCATCTGTCACAGCACGAGCACGAACGATCCGATTGTTGTCCCACCACCTTCCACTCCTCCGTCTTTGGACTGATACTTATGACTTTATCAAACCCTCCCCTAGAAAATATCCTCCCACCGTCCCAGAAGCGGAACTCGAAACCGGATGCCACAAATAAAACAACATGTAGCGGTAGCTTCCCCCATCGGCTCAAGCAGCAGCAGCGGCTACACACAGGGGGATGATTCACGTGCAGCAGGTTCATCCCAGGACAATCTAATAACCAGCAGAAAATAGAAGGCCCCACATTCGCCCATTCGCCCCAGAACTATGGCTACCAACAAACACCAAAGTCAAAAATGGTATGGTGGCATGGTTTTCGGTGGCAAATGTCATCATTTTTCACCTCCCTCCCCCCCCCCCCTCCCTTCAGTCACGGATGCAAGAAGTTCCAAAACACCCCACCTTCCTACCATATGTGCCGGGCGGGAAAGGTGTTTTCTGCTTCCCGTTTGTACCGTGAGCTCGAAAGTTCCCACGAGGTCTTTGACTTCCCGGGCCGGGTATCTAGCGCGGTCTACTCCGCCACACCCAGCGCACCACACCCTCTCTCTCTCTCTCTCGCGTTCCAAACCACACTTCAGCAGTTGTTGTTGAAGAAACACCGGAAAATCACCTGCCAGCGGCGCTACACTTTACGATGCGCCGACATTACGACACCGTCCCCGGGAGATAGCTGTGGGAGAAGGAAACTACACAAAAAAAACCCCTCTACAGCAACACCAAGACACCGGGAAACGCTTCTGCACGCTGCTGAAAACCAAACCCGGAAAAGCTACAAACATCGCACCGAAGGCGCCTTGCTGGTGGCTTCAATTCACCCGCCCCAATCCATACACTCTCATACTACTCTCTCCCACACACACACACACACACGCACACTTGCGGAGATTTGCACGGTGCAACGATGACGAAACGGTTTTGCACACTGCACACATACACACCGTGCAGCAGCAGCAGTATCTCGGCAACAAAACCAGCCAAGAAGTACCCTGAGCGTACCGAAAAACGGTTACGCAAACAAACCACTCACACACACACATGCGCATATCGTATTGGGACGTAAAAATATGTCCCATTCCCAACCTCGCCAGAACATTCTTGGCGGAAGCCACCAACAGCGACGCGCTAACGTCTTCGTTCGAGCGGTGACGACAAACGCGCGACCGCACACCGATGACGACACAGCGACAGAGTGTGAGAGGGAGAGAGAGAGTGTGCGAGGGGGATGAAAAATACATCCTCAAAGGGCGGATACGCTGTCGACACGACGGAACGGTTTTGGGTTCGCCTTCCCCCCCCCTCCCCCCCCGACGAGGGGAGGGATTATTGAAAACGCGCGGGAACTGAGGCAAAGGAGCAACTGAAACAGCACACAGACACACACACGCACAAATAGAGCTGGCAAAAAGGGAGAAGCACACACACAAACACAGTGCAATGCAATCTAGAAGTATGCCCGGTTTGGCGGGAGATTCAAACCACGTGGTGGGGGGGGAAGCAGCTTCCGAATCATAATAATAAAAAAAAAAAAACAGAAAATCCGGGACGCAATCGCTCTGGCGCCACACGGTCCAGACAAATTGGGGTGGCTGATGTATCATTTGATTTGTTTTTCCACCCCCGTACCGAACGCCGAATCCGCAATCCGGAATCCGTTCCCCGGTGCTTTCGGTAGGTGGGTGGGTGGATGGGTGGGTGGGTTTGGTGGTTGGGAAAGCTCGGCGACGGACGTTTGGCTTGGGCACTTGGCACCGATATTTTTACCACACACTTTGGCGAATATACTTTGCGCCCACACAAACAGACACACACACACACATACACATTGTACCGACGACACCTTCCTGTGTGTTCCCCGCCAGCTTTCCACACACGGTCGTCTTAAAGTTCTATGGGGGAGAAGAAAAAAACACGCAAAGCAAGACGCGATTGAGCGTAAGGAGCGAGCTAAGCTTAGAGGAGCGGCTGCAAATGCTGGCCATTTTCACGCATTTCCCACCCACCCAACCGCACAAGACGCAAGGCGAGAGGCGAGAAAGAGTAGAAAACTCATACACTAACACAGTGAACAGCAAAAAAAACGTCACAGGGTAGCAAAGATCGATGCAGCTTAGGAGAAAGTTCGGAAAGTTGGCAAACGGTCCCGCGCCAACGGCGCTCCGAATAAACATCCCGCGATCATCCCCGGGGCTGACACGCCGGGAAGAGGGTTGAGCGATTTTTTTAATCCCCCCCATGCATCCCTCCTCTTGGACTCGACGCCCACGACACTACCCAGTGGTAGTAGTAAGCTTATTGATGGCCACGTCTTGCCCGGTCCCGGGCCAATGTTTGCCACAAAGTGATGCTGATTCTGGTAGCACTGGAGAAGAGAGGGGATCCACATTTAAAGCGCGCACTTTGGCGTACAATTTTACCATCGCTGTTTGTGCGTCAATCCTCCACCGGCGGAGAAGGAGCAGGCAATAGATGGGCGCACGTATTACATGAAGAAGCACAATGATTTGCGCTACTGTTTTTTTGCGTTGCGTTGCTTCCAAACTATCAAAGAACCGTTCCCCGTGGTGGATGTTTTCCAATGTGTGTGTGACTGTGTTCGATTGGATCGAATAAAAATTCGAATTACCGATAACTTCGTTGCTAGAGCCTTTGGGTCGTCCTGGAAGCGTCACGCACACACGGGCACAGTTTGCGCTCATTTTAAAATTAATCGTATTTTGCTTCACATTGCAGCGAAAAATATGAGGAGCAATGGGAATCTGAAAGTTAAAAATATGCTCGCTTCATAGTTGTTAAAAGCGAGTGTCCTAACGACTGCCCTAATAGAGAACCGGATAACCTTTAGAGCAATAAGCGGCAGGATTTGGGACGAGCCCAAAAATCAACCTTTAAAGATTAAACCTCCGGCAACATGATTATAATTCGTATGGAATTATTTTCCCATAAATCTCCAATCATTCCTTCCCACAACCGATGGATGATGACACACACACACACGCGCGCGCGCACACATGAATCCATTTGCCACCCCCAATCCAGTCTCCATCGGGCGGGTTGATTTGCTGAGATTGAGCGAACATGACAAATCATGACGTGCGTGTGATGCCTCGGTCCATCGCAATCAATCATCTTTTCCGCTTCATCTGCTGGTTGGGATGGATCAGACGCTGCCACCAAATCGAAGTGAGCCGCTGGCGGTGGTTCTCTTTTTTTCTCTCCTAATCCTTCCCCCCCCCCCTCTCCTTTTGGTCGATGACGTCTGACAAACGGCGGGTAACCCAGTGCCGAACGGGCTTCAACAGTCCCGTCGTTTGGGAGAAGCGCTCCATCATCTTGACTGTCTTGTAGTCCAGTTCCCAGTTCGTCGGCTTAAGATTTCGGTCAAATGATTAGACTCCCGTTCCGGTTTGGGTTGATTCCCACTTCCCCTCCCTTCCCACGCTGGCAAGTATTGCGCCTTTTGGAAGGAGAAGGAAACCTTGCGATCGAATTAATTGGATTGGACGTGAGCACAGGCCCGGCGTCGCAGTGGCATTGAGCGGGCCGCTCGCAATCGGAAAGTAATACCGGGGCGCGGGAATTAAATGACGTATTCCGGTCTATTGCATCCCGGCATGTTTCCTTTCGCCCTATGGGTCACGTTGCTTTTTTTGGGACTCTAGAGGGAGAGCCTGAGGTAGAAAATTTACTTTCCACTTGGATGCCGCACAACACACCACGTGTACAAACGATTCTAGGTTTGAATACAGGTGCCGGAATGGGGGAAGGGTTGGAGGGGAAGGTTTCCAAAGTTTCCAATACGATGGTGAAGGTGGGCGATAGCATGACCGAGGGCGAGGATTGACGGAATGGTTTCGATTTCAGTGACGTACGTTGGAACCGATGGTTGTGCAAGGTAATAGTGTGACGTCAGAAAAGTGACCCACAGGCTAGAAATAGTTGTTGTTAGCCTAATCTGGGTATCCATTCTAGAAATAGGGGATAAGGGACGTATTTTCCTTTCAAGTAAGCATTTTAAAAACTGCAGCTAGAGACGCAAAGAGGAGTTTCTTTTGCAAGTTTTTTAGAAATGACGTGTCTTGAAAATGAATTTTAATTGATATTCTACGAGTAAAATAACAAGAAATTGGAGAGGATAAATGAGAGCTTCAATGCAGTTATTTCAACGCAGGATGTAATTGAAGATGCGTTAATGGTTTATAAATTTAATTGACATTATTCTGGACTCAAAATCTCGAATATTTGTCCTCATCTTCATGATTCCAGAAAAAAGATCTTTTGATTCCAGAAAAAAGATCATAACATTTTATATCCTGCTAAGCAATTGGCTTTTATGTGATGCAGTCATCAGTTGAATGTGATTTTAGCTATGGAGGATTTCACCGTTTCGATAACTTAAAAGTATAATAACTCATTTACTGTCGCAAAAGTGGCACAAACTAATGTTGCTGCTGCTGTTTTTAAACTCTTGTCCAAATCCTTAAAGGAGGTCCGCAAAACCATTGATGTTAGGTGTCAGTGTGATGTCAGTTTGAAACATCCCAGTAGATGAATATATCTACAATGTAATTTCAGCTATCTGATTTCTTCACATCGAATTTAGGCCCCTGTAGCTCTCTAATTTAGAGATTTAACAACATGAATGAAACATGAGATGAATATATCTACAATGTAATTTCAGCTATCTGATTTCTTCACATCGAATTTAGGCCCCTGTAGCTCTCTAATTTAGAGATTTAACAACATATCTATGACCTTTAACCTATGAAATGACTAGGTTTCAATCTATGACAAAGTTCCGCGTGGACCAAGCTCTTCCCTGTGGTATCCAGGACCACAAATTCCACAGGACCAAGCAGCCTGCCACCTCATCGAAAGCCATGTTGCCCAAAATTGCAAATTCTTTGAGAAAATTTGCAAGAAACTATTGCTGAAACGAATGGCCACAAGACCAATAGTGTGTCTATCTTAGCAACTGTTTGCCTTGGTCTGCAGGTAGTGCTTAAAAATAAACGATTTAATTGAACATACAGTGCCAAATTACTTAAATTCGCCTTTAAAACGATGCACTCTAGGCATCTACTTCCTTTTTTTTTTCTTTTACCACACGCCTCGACCTTGGCTAGAAAGTTGACGTTCGAGGTACCAACAACATTACGGCGGCTTCTATCTACCTATCTTCCCGGAGAACCATTAATATCAGTTAGAGAAACCCGTGAAGCTTAACGTTGTTTTCTCTTGGTTAGTTCTTTTTTTTTTTTGCTTCACTGTGCACTCTTCTGCAACAGTTCTCTCTATGTTTATGGGCCACCTAGGTTTGAGTGTGTGTGCGTCTAGAACACAGAAACCAAACGGCCAACCATGCACTCTGCCACCGCACGGCCTCGGCACAGGAAGTGATCCCAACTTTTGTCCGAGCCAACCCAGCACGACACTAACCTCCCCCCATTGTGGTCATCATCCCGTTTACGGTCACCATGGTGAAAAGGTGTGGTTAGTGCTGATGGAACCCCAACCCATCAGCAGTTTGCCGTTCCCCTCTAACCCCTCTTGTGCCCGGTGTGGGAGGTCATGCTGTGCGTATTTCGTTCCACAGAAACAGCCATTCCCCGGAAACAGCGAAACGAGAAACAAATGGAAAAAAAGCAAGAAAAACTTCCTCACTGCGATTTTCCTCGGTGGGATAGGGACACGGTGCACGATGAATCACGGGGCGCAAGAAAAATGTGTTTGTGTGTGTGTGTGTGGCACCTTCCAGATGACAGCGACGGTGGGCTGCACTATGAAACCATAAATTTTCATAACAAGTCCGGGCGCGCTTACTGCGGCGTATCCTTCACGACGGTACCCTTTCCTGGGTACGTCCGGTTTCTTGTTCGTCCAGTGCGCGGGCGCTGTGAATGTTTCTTTGTTGTCTCGTCCCGTCGTACAACGATTACCTTAAAGCTGGTCGCACCAGTCGCACATGGCTTTGCCGTGGGGAGGGCCAACACAGCAAACCACAACAGCAAGGAGAGTGACAAAAACAACACACAAAAAAACGGCATCGCCTGTTCCCGGAATGCAACAATAAAGCTACACCCAGTACACGGCTACACCCATTTGATTGCTGTTCTTCCCGTTCTCTCACAGCTCACAGCTGTACCCGGCCTCGCTCGCACGCACATGCACAGGTTAATTAAAACTAACGCCGCACACTAATTAATACTCGGTCGGTTTTCCACAGCTTCGGCGTTCCGGAGTGACCATGGAAGAGGAAAACCACGCTTCGCAACCAATTGCTCATTACCGAGTTCTGCTTATTACCCTGCCACCACCTTCCGAGTGCGCTGGTATAGGTGATTGAGCGTTTTTTTTTTTTTTGTATTGTAGTGAAATTTAAAACAAGCTTATTTTTTATTGCCGCTTTCGATGTTTGACACATCGCCCAACGTTTATTCGCTCCAAGAAACCCAACCAATCGACCACCGCCGCCGCTTTCAGCGTATTCCCGTATTCCCAGCGGTTTCAGGGGAAGCTCGCTAATGGTTTCCAGGAAGTGGTTCCAGCGCAAGGAAAATGTCACCCAGACAAGGGGGAAAAGGTCTAATCCGGCCAGGCTCGATGGTTCGATTTTTTACCTTCAGCGGCTACCCATGCTGCAGCGGGAATTGTAAATTGGTTAAAACAAACAAAGGAATTAAATTGAATGTGAAACGCAGAGGCGGAGGAAGCGGAGAGGAGCGTTCACCTTGAAGTACATTTGCTGGAATTGAAATTTGCAGAGCTTACCGAGTCACTTTGCGCACGATGTAAACTGCTCACTTCCTGGCATTTGAGAGGTTTTTCTTTTCCTTTGTATTTATGCTCCATTACAATATATTGTTTTTTTCTTTGAAGGGCGTTCAGTATTGTTCTTCAGACATCAGACCATATGGTTTTTTAAGCTGGTATTAAATTGCAAATTCTATTATCATTGCTATTACCATTACTATTTAATCTAATAATGAGACAAAATTCCAATTGGTATGTTTGGTACTTTAAAAATAATTAAATAAAGTAATATAAAACAATCCAAAACGTTGTTACCTAAATGTTGTACTGTAAGTTGTTGTAAAAGTTCTGCTTCTTCTTGTATTTGGCGTAGCGTTCTAAGCGGACATGTCAACCTATACAGGCTTTCGAGACTTAATTCATTATCCCGCACAGCCGGATAGTTAATCCTTGCTACGGGATGATAAAAATAGTAATTTGTAATATTTAAAAACAGTAACGATTGTCAAAGATTTATCCTTTATAAAGTAGCAATACTTTAATTTTCCAAACAGTATGTAGTACTGTCTTATCAAACACAAACAAAACAAAATACAAAACAAACAAAAATTTAATGTTAAGATTTGTAGCCCTGTTATAAATCGAACTTATCAAACAATATTTGGATAAAAATAATTATGTAACTCTGAAACTGTTGCACTTTTTCAACAAATACTTTACCTACTAAAACGCTCGTAAAAAATCCACCCAGAAAGCAACCAACAGGAGAAGCAAGCATGCAGCGTAAAATTAGAAAATGTCACCCGTGGTTAACCAACCGCTAGCGAGGGACGGTAGGAAAATTAATCCCTTACCACCCGTATCACCCACTCACGGGCTCGTACACACATATCGCCTGCTTTCCAGGAAAAATTGTCGCTAAAACGACACGGTAAAAGAATGTCTGCCGGATGAAAAAAAAAAACGCTCTTCATCGAAGCTAAACGCTTCCACGAAATTCGTTGCACCCCATCACCACTCGGGCCGGGTTGTTTGTGTCGTGCTGTGGGTGCCGGGTTGAGTTTGATTGGTAATTGTTGCAGCATTTGTCGCCCGTTCTCGGCTCGTTCTCTTTTCTGTGCCGCTTGGATGTGTGACTGTGTGTGTCTGCTTTTTTTAATTGCTCATTTCGATCCTGGTTGCAGACGCGGTGCTTCGACGCTAACGAAGCAGTTTATAGCCATAATTGTTCGTCCATTACGCATCCATTTTCACAGCGCAAAAAAGCGACAGAAGTGAACTCCTCTGAAGCACTGGTGCTAGCACCAGCACTAGCGGGCCAGAATACATTTAATGGCCATTTGCACTGGCAGCACAGGGCGTCGAAGGAGCGCGTAGGAGTTATGCGCCAGTTTGAAGGTGGCAAATGTGAAATTGACCAGTGCGCAGCGTTGCCACCGTGGGAATCAAAACACTCCAACATATGTGAGTGTGTGGGGCTATGCTGTGTGCGTGCGTGTGTGTGTGTGTGTGTGTGGGCAACTTTCCGATTGTGCACACACATAAAAGGGTAACATAATGGCGAAAAGTGAAATGGTCTGCGAAGATAAATGCATCGCAGACGACGCCAATCGGTCCGCGCTCGCGCGCCCCCGGTGCACAGAACTGGAGCACTGAACCCTGCGTCGCCGAGGCCGGGGCCAAAGCGGAAGCAAAATATGTGCCACATCGAGGAGCAACACATGGACCGGAGCTGGGCGCGGTGATGCAATCCATCCCACCGTGATTTCACACGATCCTTTCTTCCGGCTGCTCCCGCTCCGGTGGCATTTTCGGCGCCGTTCGCGTACCCGTTACGCTTCGCACAGTGGGGACAGCAAGAAGCGAGCAGGTATTATGGAAGGTGGATGGGAGGATGAGGGGAAGGAGTGCTGTACAACTTTGGTTGACTTGGTTTGAGATGTTTCTGCGTGGGACAAAGTTTTCTGCAAAGTCGATAAATTAGGAAAGATCCTTCCGACAGCTTTCCCGGCCAGTGCTTCCCAGCAGCAGCAGCAGCAGCAACTGCCCCGAAAACGCTCGCTCGATAGTGTTTTGGGCGAAATATGGAATTTAAAAGCGAGTGAGTTATAGAAGCGATTGGGAGTAATATGTGTGGGTGTGTGTGAGAGAGTGTGGGAAGGCAAGAGGGATTCGCCACTGTAAATGGAATCGCCCCGAAAATCGCCAATCTTGTCGAACGATAAACGTCCACCATTGTGTTCGTTTTGGGGGGGGGGGGGGGTTCACAGTGAGGGTGGCAGAGGGCGCTGCGAGGTGGTCCTGCACGTCGTCTACCATAAATCTTGGCGGCGCTAGCCAGCAGGGATTTGATGCTGTCGAAGTTAGAGATCACTTTTCTTCTTTTTTTTTGTCTTTCTGTTGTTCTTGTTGCTGCTGTTATCTTTTCAACTTCCAAAGAAGGTTCATAAATAATTCGATACCGTCGTTAAGCAGCGATAGCTATTTTCTGTAGCCTAATTGAACCGCCGTTCCCCTTCAGGCTCCGGTTACCACTTTGGCGCGTATTATGAAATTGAAGTCTTCTAGAAGATAAAGTTTGATTCGCTAAGCTGTTGTGGTTTTGGCCACTTTTAATGTTTTAAAATTGGTTCTATTGTTTAATATTAATCTTTATCCAACTTAATCATACTCTTTGAAGGAACACGTTTAATGTTTCATACCGAAAATATTATAGCCATATATAACCGTGAGGATAATTGTAAAAACTTGTTAAAGGGTTGAGCAAAAAATTGTGTTTTCTTTGTCTTTCAAAGGAGACTTTTAAATGTTTTAGATTTCTAAAATATAAACAAAACATCTTTTTTGATAGATTTGGCTGGTAGACATTTGATTGATTCTTCTAAAGCTCATCGTTCTTTTCCTAATTTCTTCACCAAACTCTCCACTTCCTCTTCGCATGTGCTACGTCTTCACCGTGCCGTTCATCAAAATTCATACTGTCGATATTTAAATATCAATAAAATATGCAAATAATTATCTCCCGGCACGAACAACCAATGCGGGGAGGAGTGCAGGCAAGCTGACAGGCTGCCCGGGGGGCGTTTCCTCCTTCGATTTGGCTCGGAAGTATCGGGTGTATCGTGTCGGGCGAGAAGGGCAGTTAAATTGGTTGCCTGATCGACGAAGCATGTTGTGCCGATAGCCGTTCAACAGCTCGCCCATTGTTCGATGCTAACAGCTGTGTCGAGGGAGCTATTTAAAGCGAACAAAGCGGGCGTATTATACACTTGAGCACGGCACTTCGCTCCGATGTTTATTAGTAGATTATGTGGAAAACAGCATGCCAATAAAAGCTGCACTACGTGGTACGGATGGAGCGAAATTTATCTTATTTTCTGTATTGTTTTGTTTCGATTTATTGCATACAGCAGTTTTCAAAATTGCAATTGTTTTTGTGCGTCTTGAAACAGCTCTGAAACAGTTCTCCAATCCCATTGCTGTGGTGCGTTAAGCTCTCAAAGACATGATTTCGGTATTCAATTAAAATTAAACAACCCTTTCCCCTACCCCAACTCACACAAACCAGGCTTTACAGGCAGCTTCTTTGTCGGAGTCGAAGTACGGAATTGATTAATTTCGACCACCAATCGATCGAACGCTTTCATCGGGCGCCCTTCATAAATCACAGCCGACTCGATCACGTTCCACTGTCGCTGTCTCTCGCTGCCCGCCACAGAACCAGACTCGCCGAAACGGTATCGAAATGGAAAATTATTAATTCCCGTTTCCGTGCCCTACTCCAACCCTACTGTCCTCTACGACAAGCGATACAAGCCCAAGGTGGAGGTCGCCATACAAAGGGAAAGGGTCACACAATAGGCGTGCCGGCGTGCACGGCTGTACGGCACGAACCCGGCTCGGGGCGGGCTTGCAAGAAAATGGAAGTCTGCCAGCACAAAAATCGTCACGTCGCAGCATAAATACTGGCATGCAAAAGGGACTTCCAGATTGAAACCCTTTCCCCCTGTGCTGCTAGACTGCCGAAGCTTCGCCGTGCCAACCGGGAGAGCATCGCCCACTGGCAAGCCTCCCCATTCGTTTGCCACAGTTACCTGTGTCTCACCGCTGTAGCGCTGAGCGTGTTAGTCAAGCGCCACAAGAAGCCCGCTGCAGGCCATCGTTTGCTTATCTTTTGCGTCTGATCGGCACATTTAGGAAAATTGATTTCTGCTACCCGCCCACACACACACACACACACACACTAGAATGGGAAGAAAGCTTTCTTTAGATTTGCCGTCTCGCACCACTGCCCCTACCATCGTCGTCAAAACAATTTACATAAAAAAGCAACTCTTTCGTGCCAACTGCGCTTTAGTTGTCTGTCGATTTATTTAAGCTGCTTTTTTACTGTCTCCTTGCTATTTGGTTGTACTGGTGTTATAAGGCAAATGTGTATTATAAGCCGAAGTCTGCATGTAGAATGAAATAAACAGCTTTGGGGTGATACGATCTTAAGCCATCCCTGAACGCTCATTTTATTTTTTGCAAAATAACATTGATCTTAAAAATTGATCAAAATGCTACGTTCAAATTTGAAATGGTAAATCAAAGTGCCAGTTTTTTAATTGTGAATTGTTAATGAAATTGTATCTGAACTTGTAATCTAAACACCACCCGCTTCTCTTCCTTCCCGTTGCAGAATGTCCACCCGCGATGGATGGTATGGAGCGCTTTGCCTGTCCCACGCCAGATCGGCAGGGCCGGTACCGATGTATAGACGATCACGTGCTGTGCGACGGTTTCATCGACTGTCCTGAGGGCGAAGACGAGGACAGACAGGCCTGCATGTTCTACAAAACGGTAAGTTTGATGAAGCACTAATGGACGGTGTAGCATATTTCTTCCTCAAAGTGGAATCATGCTAGACAACATCAACATATCAAGCGAAGCCAGCATACTGTACCAGAACGTTATGTTGTCAATTTCACATGCCGGATGCGAGATGCAAGCGAACGAGAGAACGACTAGGCGCCTCCACCTGCACTGAGCGATGGAGAAGCCTGGTGTTTCATGAAGTAATGTCGAGAATTTGCACATTGAAAAGATAATGCCGTTTATAAATCATCTCCATCGGGCTTCATTTTGAGCACTTTTTCGGAATGCAAACAATGCGAATGCTCTCAACACAAATAACATGTCCCCTGCTGGGTGGAAGCCTATCCATCACACAAATCCCACATAATAGAACGGATTATAGTTGTCTGTGTACTTCAGACTAGTCCTCGTGTGAACAAATTGGAGTGTGGCATGGTACTGCTCTTGTTGACGTACCTTTGTTTCTCCAGCTAGAAATGTGAATTCCTACGCCTCGTTTTGTGTGAAAAATGAGCATTTAAGTTGAATGATGCGGAGGCTTTCTCATTGGTAGATGATAAAGAAACGTTCCTCAGCTGTCTATCAAACATACTCTCATCAAAAACCATTCCATTCCCCTCGCTCGTTTATTATCTTCGCTTGAAAGAAAACACTACACAAGCCTGAGTAATCCAGACAATCCCCGAAAATGTGTGCTGCATGCTAACCGATCGAACCATTTCTGCTCCCTTTTTACAGACGAAAGCGCATCTCGACGTATTAGCGGACGCCTTATTGAGATGGGCTCGTGGCCGTTAAACTGTACATTTCACATAGCTCTTGCAAAGTCACGCTGTACTAGTGCTAGATTGAGAAAGTGTAAAGAGAAAAAGGAAGAGAAAGTGACAGAGACAAGTGTTTATGCGAGCAAAACAAAAAGCAAACAGACAGGACAGGAAAGGAAGAAAGATTACAGACGAAACCACAACACAGTTTCAGGCACACGTCGTAACAGATGCTATTTTACATTACGAGAACAGAAGAAGAAATAAAACATCCACCAACGAAATAAAAAAAAAACCCAAAAGGCACAATGTCCCGGCAAAAGTGACAGTCCAATAGAGGGGATGAGAAAAAAAACATACCGTACTACGAAAAGGATAGGACAGCAAATGAGTACGGAGAAATCGTTAAACATTCTCTCACATCCTTACCAAGCAAACAGGCGTTGCGTTGTAAGAGTGGCAAAGAAAAGAAACAAAGTTAAAGTTGTAAAAATAGGTTTGAAGCAAATCTGTACATAATTGAGAAAAAAGGAATCGAGAAAACGCAACGCAATGTCACTGCAACATGTTCACAACCCATTGCCGGGCAGCAAGCAAAACACTTCTACAGGCCAGGACGAAACAACTGCACTAAGATGTGAAGGGAAGTAAAGTAGGGAGGGAAAACAAAAACAAGTCAAAACTCAAAGACAGCAGAAGACAGAGAAATCTTACTATATATATATACATAGATCTATATACAAAACATATATTTACCTACTAAGAAATTAGTGTGTAAAAACAAAACATCGGCACAGATAAACAGCATCATTCCGTACTTCATATGATGAGTGTGAAGCAGGGCAGGAATGAATGTGAAATCTAATGGCTGAGCGAATTTAATTCGATGTGAAGGCTGTTGACGAACGTTGACTGTGTATGGCCCGGCCGATGACGATGTGGGAGTCGGATGAGCGAGTGTACATTGCAAAGGTGGATTGTTATACGAAGCGTTTGTGGAGGAAAAGGGTCTGCAGGTGTGCTAAAGCGGTGCGGAAAGTCCAGTAGCACGAGATACGAAAGCCAATACAAAGATAAGCCGTCAAAGCAAAGCAAAAAACAAAACGGAAAGTGTAGGAAAAAGAAACGAAATGGTTGAAGAGGCAAACCAATACTATTAAATTGAGAAACAAAAACCCTTCAACACACACTGCACACATTTCACACACACACACACAAACCAGAACACGTTCAAACACTACACTCAAACATTGATACAGATCATGTAGGTAAATAGGTGTATGAAATGGATGTACATTCTTTTCTTCTACACTGTAAAAATAACAACAATAACAACAACAACAACAACAATCAAAACAAACTGTAAACAGCCTCCACCCAGTATCCAGCAAATAGTGGAAGCAGAAAGAGCGACTTTTAGTTTAGTGCGTGAGCGCGTTTTGGGTTAAGTGTATCCCTTGTCATGTCTAAGTTGTCTAAGCCCATCGTTTGGTTGCACGATTCATTTCCGGTTTTTTTTTATTTGCATCCAACGTAAATCATATTGTGGAACAGAGAGCGAGAAAAAAAACAGGCCATTTCACGTGTAACCCAACAGCTCAACCAAACAACCTTTTGCAAACGTTTTATCTAAGGGATACACAGGTCCACCTAAAACCATCCTCGTGTTTCAACCTCAAACACACACACATATACACATACACATACACACATATACATCACAAGAACATCGTCATCATCACACAGACACTTGAGGAGGAAAACTATTCTCATGGACAAGGCAGCTATATTATTGTATAGATAAGTCAGGAGTTTAAGAAACCAACCAATAAGAGCAACACAAACAAGTAAACTCTTTAACTAGATCCTTATAATGCTAGATACCGTAGCCGGTGTAAGTGAACGATACAAGGAGGCTACAGCCCGGCCCAAACCCCCGGCGAGAGTAGTGAGCTGTTGGTGGTTTGGGTCGAAACAGAAAGGCCGAGGCCGTCCGGGTTGACGATTAAATCGCACGAAACCATATACACACACACACACACGAACGCCCGGAGCGGGAGCATGAAGTGTACCAGAGCTAACGGAAAACAATGAAGAGCAACTAAAACACACACACACAAAAAAAAACAAACAACTATGACTGAATGATATCAATATTTCTAATCGACCATCAGTGAAAACGCACGCGCACACCCACACTGGAAAGGAATGTTGATGTTGTTATTTTTAACTTGTTTTGGTTTGATTCATTTCTTTTAACTTGTTATGCTATTTGAGCGTAGCGTGAGACTCTTTTTTATTTATCAAATCAAATTCAGGAAAAAAAACTTTGTTTATTTCATTTACTCTCAACAATGAAGCTCTTCAATGATTTGGTTTTTGCTTATGTCCTTGTATTTTATTTTAAATTTATTTATTTATTTTTATTTATAATTAATTCAAACACACTTAAAAGCAAACACATGTGTACGTGCGTGTGCAAGCGTGTGTGCGTGCGTGCGTGTGTGTGTGCCGACGCACATGTAAATCAGCGAAAAGCAACAATTCCACTAAACGTTAGGGTTAAAGAGTTCGTATCCGAACAATTGAACATACCGGGCACATCTTACCAATACACCCCTGCCCCTCCCCTATGGGTTGTAAACACACATAGTGCGAACGTCAATTCTATGTGTTCAACGCATACGCCGCAATTATCATTGTTTTATCCAAAAGCGAGCGAACCGTAAGGCCCCCTCTAATAAGTTGATTTTGGGTTAGCTACAAGCCTACTAGCCCCACCCGATCCCTCCCTCACTGCATGTACATTGAGCAAAGCATATAGAATCATGCGGATATGATACAGCTTTCATAAAGCGCCTGTAAAACGAATGCCAGCAAGCCCCGACAGCTAGCTCTCCCGGGGAGAGAGGTGAACAGTGTTTCAAAACGTTTTTACCCGCTTGTTTGTGGCACATTCAAACGCACACAGGACGATAGAGAAGAGAAGAATTAACAAAAAAAAACGAAACTAAAAACATATATTTCTTAAAAACCATCAACCACTGTGTACACATGTCATCCACTCCTAGGTTACGAGAGCAACAAAAAAAAGAAAGAAAGCGAACAAGTGGAGAGAGAGAAAAACGAAGAAATTAAGTAAAACAGAAAACCAAACGAACTTTACAAAAATCACGCTCACCAAAGCATTACTTATAAATGTCTATTTGCACAATATTATCTAGACACACATACACCAACACACACACACACACATTCAAACCAAACAAGAACAAATTATTAAACAGTAAATATTGACGATAGAGAACCATGGCACACTGTGGTTCACAGACACAGTTGCGGTGCGAAGGACTAAAGCAGGCAAAAGCGAAATAGATGCCCTTGAGAAAAAACGATGCAGCAAACCAAAGGGACAATGCACCCGCCACTGTCCAGTATCATCTGCTCTCTCTGTCTCTCCCCCCTTACACTAATACTGCAGAAGTTACAAAGTCACACTACAAAAGCTAGACGAATAGGATGCATAGGGCTTTGGTGTAACGGCGACAGGAGCGCGAGCCCATCGGCACTGCAGCAGCAAACAGGCACAACGAGCACGAGCCAGTGGTCGCAGAACGCAGAACAAACGGCTCAAGTATTGAACGGCAGCACATCAACGCGTCGAATCCAGGTGTGCCGTGCGCGTCCGTACAGTGTGAACAAGTGAACAAAAAGGCTGCGTCCGGAGGGAGTGCATCAGCCGCGCGCAGCCAAAGTGTCAGTGATTGCGACGGGAGCGACAAAACCAGCAACAACTCAACCCATCACCACCATCACCAGCGCCAGTGGTGATAATACGTCAAACGTTTCCAAGTGTAGCGCTACACACGGGTGATGAAACGTTGCGCAGCGCGGCAACAGTAGCGACAAAACAGTTTGCTAGCTTAAGACAGTATTTGGGTTAACTATTTTAATCTACCTATGAATTAAGTTGCGATTGAGAAGCGTTTTAATTTAATCGTTAAACCTCGTTAAAACATGCAAACGCACGAGCAAATGTTGAACGCTGCGAATTCATTCCACTGATGTGTCTTAAGTCAATGCCTGAACAAAACCAAAACACATACGCCTACGGTCCCATTCGCCATTCACTCACTCACACCGCATTCGCTGTCCCATATCATCTTCTGTTATTTGCATTTACGGCATTACAGCAGCAGCAAGAGAAGCGGGGAGAAAAGCATTACAACAAATCACATTCCACTCACCCTCATTCCACCTGCACCTGAATGTTCTCTTGTTTTACTGTAACTGTCTATTGGTTTTGCCTTCTCGTTTCACACTTATATCTTGTGTCTGTCTGTCTCTTTCTCGTTGCAAAACAAAAAATCACATTGTATGTTGCTGTTATCGATGTTGTTACTGTTGGTTGCATGAGGCATAGAAGGAGTTACTGCGAAGGTAGGAGAAACTGCGTCCTTTTTCTTCAATGTGGCTCACTAAATTGTTCCCCAGTTTTTTTTGTTTTGTTATGTTTCATTGCGTTATTGTTTTTTTTTGTTTAAGTTCTTCTAAAGAACCGTATCAATTGATAAAACTGCTCTAGCGATCGTGGCCTGCCTTGATTGTTGCGTTAGCCCTTTTGGACGCCATTGGAGCAACAACCACCAAAACGAACAAAAAATAAAGTCCGGCAGCATGATGAAACATCATTCTCGAGTGTGTATATCAGTCACACGTCTCGCCGGCTTTTGGAAAACTCTAGCGCATCTAGCTAGGTGCATAGGGGAGACAGAAGCAAACAAACAACGTGATTTCATTGCTTGGGAGCCCATACTGACCCGTGTGGATTGTTTTTGTGTTTGTTGTTTTAGTTTGGTCAGATAACCTGAGTGTGCTTCTGTGGAAGGAGATGAAAACGGAACCAGCTTCTGCGCAAGCGCATTAGCGATTGTACTGTGGATTAGTGCTATACAAAACAAAATGATTACCATATTCTTTTTTGTTTGTCTAGCTGGTTCCTCTGGTCTCCCTCGAAGTGAAAAATCATGAAAGAATGATTAAGCAAATAAAACAAGTAAAAATTATAATGAAAAGACTGACTTAGTAGACCCGCAGTTGAACGCGCAACACACCTACCCCGCTAATTCGCGAACACACAACACTCATGTGGGGGAGGGAAAAAGCAGAGAGAGAGAGAGAGAGAGAGAGAGAGCAACCGAAAGCGATGAAAAAACAATGTAGCTAGCCAGAGTATAAACAATAACCCATTATCTACCGTGGGTGTTTTTTAAAGCTCATCACTATTAAGTATTTAGCAAAAAACAGGAGGGGTCGAGTGCATGCTGGCAACACAGGAGACGGCGGGCAGGTTCGTCGTCTACGCTGCGCACATGCAATCACGCTGCCCCGGGCCTGATGCACGCTTCAACCTTGCAAGCATCCGAGAGTATTAGGTGGGGAGGGTTAAAAAATGCAACCCCCATCAATTCATGCGTCGCGCCTGCACCCTCAGCACTCAGCAATCATAGCAATAACGTTTGATCTCGTTGCGTGCGTTAATGAAGCGCGTTTGTTGATTTTTTTTTTTTGGAGACTGTTCCCTGAGACACAGCTTAACAGGCGACCTTAAACTCGAACGACGATGGGACGTTAGAGTTCTTTATTGATGGGCGCCTTTGCAGCCAACTGTGGTCGCAAAGTAACGGCATGAGAGATGGAAAACATCCAAACACATCTCTCATTTTGTCGCTTTGCACGATGGGCTCCCAAACAATGAACACACATAGGAGGGGGGGAGAAGAGGAAACGAATCACCAGAAGACTGGGTAAGCATTAAAAGTAAATGATTAACGTTTAAAAACAAAACACGGGAAAATAGCATGCATTGAAACACAAAACGAGAACGGGAACTATGTACGTTTAACTGTGTCTCATAAGGAGGAGTAAAAAAACACTGCAGGAGAAGGTTGGGAAACACTCTCTCCTGTTTCGTTTTTGAATGGAAATATTTGTTATATATTGACAGTACGGCAATGCTACTTATATCAGCGCAAAAGTGATTAAAACACGGTGTAAAGGGGAAAAACCAACCACTTCAATGCGGACACAGAAAAAACACACACAAAAACACACAAAATAAAAGCGAAAAAAGGAGAAAGTAAACTGCAACAAAAAAAACACAGAAATAAAAAAAAACACAAGCCAAAGGCAACCTACAATCATCGATACTTAAGTAGCCCTTTTAAGTGTCAAACAAGCGCAAAACAAAACGAACAAAAACTGATGCAACAATGTGAATGCGGTGAAAGTAGAGGAAAACAAAACGCGAACGTTACTAAAACACTAAAAGCGCATGTAAAAACTGGATGTGTTTGTGTGCAACGGTCGCGAACCAAAGGGTGAAGCAAAACAAAAAAAAACTAACAAACAAAAGGCCTAAGCTAACAAGAACAAAACACACACACAATTGCATACACATTGGAGGCTTGTCAACAAAATGAAGCACACAAACACACCCCCTAAAACGGTTCGCAAACAAGCAGCAAAAAACAAAAACAATGTAAATGCGAGATACGAGATAACAAGAGGATAGCAAAAGATGAGAGGACAATTGTTGCAATGGTGTGAAAAGGGCAACCCAGGCAGTCGGGTAGAAAAACAGAAAAGAGAGAGAGAGATAAAAAGAGAGAAAGAGAGAAAGAAAAAAAAAGAGAAAGAGAGTACTAGTAACAAGGCAATGGCAACTGGAAAAGAAAACATATAAACTAATTTAGATATAATAAATATATTAAAATAAAAATACGAAGAAAAAAAAAACAAACAAACAAACAAACATTACTTTCGATGGTTTGATTTCGTTGTTATTGTTTTTTCCTGTTTTTGTTTTGTTGTTGTTGTTTTTTTTCGAAAAAAAAACGTTTTTTCTCTTCTTTTTCGGAACCACTAAAACGCTGGACGAAGGAACGGGCAAAAAAAACGGCGGTCGCCTCAAAACAGGCAAATGGAAAGGGAAAGTCGAGCTTTACTTTGTAAATTATGATTTTGTTTTTCTCCGAGCCCATAAGCATAACTTTCCGGGGGAGGCAAAATGTTCCTCTTGTGCTGCCGCTTCCACCACCATCACCACCAACCACTACTCGTCCCTCTCACCCACCAAACATCAATAGTAGCAACGCGTACAGTAGACGCACTGGAGTCATCTCATGCCTCGCACGTTTGCCGGCGAAATGGGATGTGTTTTTGTGCCGCCTTACCGAACTGTCCACTCAAATGCACTTCTCTGGGGGTTTTTTGTTCTCTTTCTACCTTTTTCCGCTCGTTTCTATACCACGTACCACGCACCCAGCATGCCCAACACCACTGTATTAAAAGCACCAGCACAATGCATATGTTTGTACTGTACTCACTGTATTTCGCATTACATCCACCACCACCACCACCACCAACACATTATCACCACCGACCGAGACAATGATTGTGTAGATACGAACGAATGAGAAAACAAAATCGAATGAGAAGCAAACGAATGTGTCGAAAATTTAAACAGGAGCATCGAGGCTCGTGGCTTTACGCTGAAGTGTAATGGGATGGAGAGCATACGCTTCACACTTTCATACAAAAGCAGCATGTAACGGCAGCTTCATTTAACTCCGATGCTTCGATGGGTTGTTGTGTTGTTGTGAAACAATGCTGTAATCTTAGCCAAACACCGTCGACGTGGAAAAGTCCCACCAGGGGTAGATTGGAAGGGAACTGTAGTGGCACAATATGCACCGCAGAAAACACACTGGAGGAAGAAACAGGAGCGGCGTGCAACGCTGGATGTGCGTGCGTGTGGTTGTATGTGTGTGATTCGATCGGTAGAGAATTGCTGATGGTGCTCTTCACGGCGGGGAATTATGACGGGTAAGTGCAATATTTAGTATTTTAAACTTTCATTAATGTTTATGTTATTAATTATATCGTTTACAATTTTACGAGAATTGAAAATTATATAAAAACTCAGCAAATTTGAAGCAAACAGAACGACAATATTTGCTCTTCTTGACCTTTGCTGATTGAAGATTAAGATAATTGAAATATTCTTCAAATTGACCATACCTAAAGCCCTTCAATGCAGGGTTTTTTTTGCGTTCAAACTCCAATTTAGTGTTTGTCTTCATACTGTTACACTGTTGATGGTGAAAATATTTATAGAAACTCTGGTAATGCAAACACTCTGCGAGCTCTGACCGCTACCCAAAATTCCACGAACGCACCTTCCTCAGGGACTGCGTTCATCTTCAAATGCCTTTTCCGAAGAAATTGGCTTGCGTGCCACACAGCCGAAAGTGGATGTTGAGCTGACAAACGCATAAAGACTTTCACCATTATTGTTTTTATGGTTTCCTGGAATGTGACGATGTTTGGCAGCGGAATCAAGGACATCAAAAACAACAACAAAAAATACTCCAATAAACAATGGTACCTTTGTTACTCTCGTGTATGTCTAACGATTAAAGATATAACATTATTTTCTGGCCCTTTGATGGCATCAGAAATGATCCTTGCAATCACAGAACTACCTCCCCCCCCCTCTAATGAAATCCAACATTTTTATTCCTACCATCGTTGTAAACCCCACACCCCAAAAACCGCTGTCAACCCATAAATGACGTCAACAGGTTTAATTGATTCAATTAGTTTTCCCAAACGCTCCACGCTGTCGTCATTTTCAAACCTCACGAACGGTTCTCAAAACGGTCGGACCTCCGAAGCCCGAAAAACCCGCAACACACCCCATGTACACGCTGCAGCGTCCTATCACCAGAGATCGTTCTCCACCGTTCTCCACCGTTGCGCTGGCGAATCATTTTGCGCTGCAAAACATGCCAGCCAGCCAGTACATGGGGGGCGTCTTTGGCAAGCGTTGCTTGATGTTGAAGTGTGTTCTCGACCTTTCTCCCCCGCGTTGGTCCGCGTTTGCGTGCGTGGTGGTGAATACGGCACCGTACCAAGAGCAAAGGACTTCCGCAACCAGACGCGCTAAACGAGCGGTACACGAACGACGACCGGGAGACGTACTGATGAGAAGAGGGCGTTGGAGCGAAACAGCCCATTTCAGGGAGTCTAAAAATAGCACCAAACTTACCCTTTCGGTTGCACACCTTTCAGTGGTGTTTGGGTTTTACCTGCTGTAAGATGCAGGGTTTGCACGGTGCCAAAAAGCTGTAGCTATGGAGTTTTTATATGATTGGCGGCTCACATATGTTTTGCTTTTAATTTAATTTATGTTTAATTTAAAACATAACGAATCGAAACTTTTTATGTGTTACATTTAGGAACAATTTTGGAATATTGTTTAGGAGATTAATAACGATTCTCATTGATCTAAGGGGGCGTCCATAAATTACGTAACGCTCAAAGGGGGGGGAGGGGGTTCCCTGTAGCGTTACGGTTTGTTACATAGGGGAGAGGGGGGGAATACAATCCTATCACTGGTCACTGACAAATGATCGCCCACCTGGGTAAGTTTTGCACTTTTATTTCTTTATATCTTTTGATAGGGAATACGAACTTGACATTTATAAAATACCAAAACAGAGGTTTGACAGAAAATTGCCATGAAAAAATCCACCGTGTAATACAGGTTTAAGAGCCGTGTGTCTCAGGTAAAGACTGTAGTTTTCAATTTCACCGTCAACAAAATTCAAACAGTTACATGTCATTCTACGCTAAACGCATCGACCTGTATATTAATGTTGGTATTGTATTTGTTGATGCAAAACCAAATTAAGGGGGGGGGGTGTTCGATCATGCGTTACGTAATTTTGGAAGGGGGGTCTCCTCCAACGTTACGTTTTGTTACGATAGGGGGGGGGGGGTCGAAAAATCCCAATTTCAGCGTTACGTAATTTATGGACGGCCCCTAAACAGCTTTGATTACGATGCTTTATTTTGGATTTTATTGATTTTTTGTAGCTATTATTGTTTTAAGGATAATATTTTACTACGCAGAATTAAATATTACTAATTGCATGCTTTACTTCATATCGAATTGTAAATTAGCTTTCATTAATTTTTTTTATTTATTCAATTTTTCTGCCGAAAAAGCATCACATTACTTTAATGGAAAAACGATAAAGAATATGCTTTAAAAATTGTCATTATTATACAATGTAGAAAATAACTCTTCCGTCAAATGCCTTTCTACGCCAGTTTCCGACACGATTTGACTCACCAACCCTGTACCAATTCCACCCTGAACCTTAGTGGGGCTGAAACTTCTCAACCAATATGTACACTCAAGAAAGTTAGTTCTCCTTCGCCGCCACCGCCATGGGGGTAACGCGGGTAAAGCTGAAACGCTCAGCAATGTGAACGTGTGGGATCGCGATGAAGTGTGTTTTGGTTGGAACGGTGCGCTCGGGAAGGCACGTACGAGATTTCACACAACTTCAATCACACACAGACACACACACACTTTCTCGTCAAACAACATGGTTGCCCGGGCGCCGTACACCTTGCTGCGCCATTCACGCGAGCGCAGCAAAAAGCACAAAACCGTCCAACCATTTCGATTAATCTTTAACTAAGCATTTCCCGTGTCGTGTCTTGTGTTGCTGCTCCCGGTGCGATTCCCACACAGGCTGTGCTGTACCCGCTGGGCTAGCTTTCCGACTGTGCTAGCTTCGCGTTTTCGTAAAAATGACCCAACCGTTCGGTGCCGCTTGACTTTGGTTGACTGATGGGCCGGGTTAAGGCAGTACCATCTATTTCTTTCAAAGGCAGGGCAAACGGCGAGGAACACATCGAAACCGGGCCTGTGTGGGGAGGGAGTTTAGAGCCTATTTCTAGCATTGCACATGAGCTTCCCATCGTTCCGCCCGTTACACTATTTGCCACCCTGCATACTTGAGCAGCTCGCTGGGACGGGTCGGGATTTTGAGAAACGGTTCGCCACGGCGCTCCCCTCACGACTGTTGACTTGATAAAAGTATTTTATTTCACTCCTGAACTCCTGCCACACTGGAAACGGAACCACTGCAATGGGAAAACACGTTGCCTGACGACGCTGACGCCTGACGACCAAGCGCTTCGAAAGCGTTGCATGCGCCCGCTCGCTATATTTACACACGCGAGCTATATTTACCGAAATAACTATCGAAATGATTATTTTTATTTTGCATTCTGGCCCTGCCGCTAATAAGTGTTATCAATTTTGATGCTCGATGTAGATTTTCCAACAACGGCCCTCTGGCAGGTAGGGAAATTCACCTCCCGCCTGTCGAAATAGGAAAATAAAAGCTCGCGGAACAGAAGGAGGGCCAACACAGGCGTCACCGTGTATCTCGCGCGTACGAGCCCCACCAATGTGCACGAACAGTTACGCCTTGCTGCTGACGTCAGCGGTGGCCGAATGGGAACTCGAATCCGGTGGCGTTCCGTGGCGGTAGTGCATGTTTTTACCGATGGCTGCCATTTAGCGGAGTCTTTTGGGGTAACGCACGGCCCGACCAAAATGAACTTCGGGCACGCGATAGCTCTATCCAGTCTGCAGATAATCGCAATTACACCGAACGCACGCACTTACCGTGCCCGAAACGATGCTAAACACGGCGACCACGAGATCCTGGGATAGATTCTCGTCCACTGGCTGCAAGTGAAGTTATCGCACACGAACGGTGTAAGCCCCCGACTCACTGAAAGTCCAAACGAAACAATAAAAGTAAACAACAACAACAACAACACCAACTCTTTGCTGGAGCACACACTGAAAGCCACACAAACTAACCAAACGCTTTGTGCGAGAACAAAGAACTACACGGTGAAAGGCTTCCTAAAAGGGTGCATTCACTTTTGAAGTCCGATTCCTCTGTTGCGTCGGTGTGACGCTGCCCGCTGCCCAAAGTTTCGCGCAAAGCTTGCAGCTATCGAGCGAACATCAAAGCACGGCTGTTGCGTCGAAGGTCCTTCAAACCGGGTGCGCAATTTTTTTAGCTCAACTTTACGTGTTTCGGCAGCTCCCGTTTTTTTGTTTGTGAACTGGAGAGTCAATCAGTCCTGTTAGGAAAGAGTTCATTTTGTGCCCCACTAATTAAATAGTGTTGGATTTGTGTAGATGGACAAGTCAAAACATTGGACTGGGGAGTAAAAAATGAGGAAGTAATTATAGGTTCGGGTCATCACGGTCTACAATTACAAGTTATTATACTTGACTCTTACGAAACGAGCAAACATTAATTACTTCCAATTTGGTAGAAAACTTCTCGATAACGTGGCGTTCATACAGTTTTGGGGAGCAAGCAAAGAGGACCTATATTTCCAAACGCCATCTTAATGGTTGTTGGGTAATCTTATCACTATCATGGATTTGAAACCAATTCCGGTAGAATTCGGTAGAGGTTCTCATTGAGAACGTATTCTAAATCTGAGATTAAATCTGAATTGTGGTCTGATAGCTACCCAGGAGCCAATTTCAGTGCTCTGGGACACACCTTGAACCTGTCTGGGGAACGAACATTGGATCTCAGGCGGCTTCAATGGTTCAACGCATTACCCGGAGACATCAAGAAGTTGAGTAACATGCAAGATTTGATTAAACGTATGTAGTAACGGTTGTACATGTAGAACCAACTCTATACCGTGAAATATATGAAGTTGTTCTGTGAACGTACTTTTGAAGTCGTCCCATAATTCACCTATCTTGGGTCAAAGGTTAGCAACGACAATAGCATGGAAGCTGAGTTGCGCGCAAGGATGCTGGTTGCCAACCGGTCATTCTTCTTCTTCTTCTTCTTTGGCTCAACAACCGTTGTCAGTCAAGGCCTGCCTGTAACCACTAGTGGGGCTTTGGCTTTCAGTGACTAATTGATTTCCCCCCATAGCAGGATAGTCAATCCTACGTATGGCGGCACGGTCTATTTGGGGATCGAACCCATGACGGGCATGTTGTTAAGTCGTACGAGTTGACAACTGTACTACAAGACCGGCCATTCTACCGGTCATTCTACAGCCTGAAAAATCAGTCTACCTCAATGAACCTGTCGCGACGGACGAAGTTGGGACTATATAGTACCTATATAGTTCCGGTACTCACATACGCCTCTGAGACATGGACACTGTCCAAATCTAATGAAACCGTATGTGTGTAAAGACAATGGAGGAGCAGCTATAACGACGAGCTATACGAGATGTACGGCGACCTAAGCTATCGTGCAGCGTATCAAGCTCGCCATGCTCCGGTGGGCTAGCCATGTTGTGCGCATGGAATCGGCCGCCTTTTTAGGCCGCCCTCAAGGACAGAGGAGACGTGGTAGGCCCTAACTGAGGTGGCAAGATGGCATGGAGCTGTCCGCCATTAAGGCCGGGATAACGGATTGGCAGACGAAGGCGCGAGACCGTGAGCGGTTTCGGACACTCCTGAAGCAGGCCAAGACCGCAAAGCGGGTATAGCGCCAGATAAGTTAGTAAGTAAGTAAGTTCTGTTATGGATTGTATTATGGCTTGTGTAGCTGTAGTTGCCGTCACGATCTTTATCTACACGCGCCTTTTACAAGTTTACATTCAGCTTCTCCTTAAAGGTTTTTACACACTGTTTGAGACCTCACAACGACATTAACTCATTGATTTCATTGACTTGTCGATAAGTATTTCCAAATACATTAGGCTCTGTGATATTGAACATTAGTGAATCCACTAATGTCGGTCGTCTTTAATGTGTGTGTATGACCAGAAGGATCTTCTGACTGAGGTTCGATGCCACTACTCGCTCTAACATAAGGATACATACTAAATCTACGTAGTTGTTGAACCAATGGATACGCTATCTTTCGTTGTTTTTTTTATGCATTAATTTCATTACAATTTTTATAAGTATAAGTGTCCTTCCACATCTTCTTATTCATCACCAATATCAGGGTCTATCCTAGACTATCTTGCTAGGGTAACCAATAAGTTACAATAAGTCCATACAAGCAGGCGTTGACTGACAATGGTTGTTGTGCCAAAGATGAAGAAGTTCATCAAGAATTCCTTACACAGTGGTTAATTCATATCGTTCAGAGTTTATGAAATATTCCTCACAGCTTAAAACTAGTAAAGACATATTCATTCAACTGAACTAGCTTGTTCGTGCTCATTGGAATGCGTCCATAGCAGCACAGTTAAGTGAAAGAGCGTTTGTGTAATTCCAAATAATGCAGCTTTTAAAAGCTTACACTTGTGAAGTTCTTTTATCTTTCATTTTCTACAATTTAATTCGTGGTTATTTGTTAAAGCAACCTTGGTTGATCATGCCAAATACAGCTTTTAATGTGCCATACCTCAACAACCCCAACAAAACCGTAGGCCGGTTAAAGTCCCTTGCAAACCAACGCCAACAGACACGTGCTGACCTGCAATACCGGTAGCGCAATAAACATCCAACTGTGGGGCCTCTTTCAGCCATGCACTCTCATCCCATCACACTCGTCGTAAATCTATTACAACCACTTAGCAAAGAAGCTCCGACAGCGATCCAATTGATCAATGCACGGCCTCTGCGATGGGAATAAAATGCACAACCTGGGAGTTTGCAAAACCGGGGCTCTGAAAGAAAACGTCCCCACTCTTCCGTAGCTCTAGCACTGGGTGGTACGAAATTCTCATTAGTGTTTTGTGCGCTGCCGCTAATGCTTTTGTTCCCTTAAGTGTGCCCGAAAGTTTGGTCTGGTGAGGAGCGCGGCATTCCCGGTTATTTACCTGCTGTGCTTTACAACCCACCTGTGGATCTGGTGCCGCCGTGTGGTCGAAACTGTGTTGTGCTGTTTTACTACTAAAAGGGCATACGGCAAAAGGGCGCCCCTCCAAAGGTATGCTGGAAAATGTGCTACATCATCATCGCCACTGTTTAATATGTCCCCGGCGGCTCATTTTCGAACGCGAACGCGCACTAACATAAACAAGCTAATTTCCCGAACCACCAACCACCAACCACCACAACCTTCTGCCACCACTCTTTCTGCCCTGGGAGCATGAAACGTACGCCGAGCAATACAAGCTGTGGCCTGTGAAAATGTGAAAGTCATACCCGCAATCCATACTGTTCGTCCCTTGTACGACTGCGAGCGGCACCTACACGTTAAAACACCTAGGACGCGAAAACATTAAAACTTGTGTGCACGCGTGTACCAGGCCTGCCAGACTGAAATGGGCTTTTCTCTCTTTTCTTCCCTCCAACTGCCGTATTTTTGAGCGAAAAGGATAACCTTAGCATGAAGTGAAGTTACATTTGACAGAATATTTACGACCCTTGCGATTCGGAGCGACAGAAAAAGAACTGGACGTCATCTTGAATGTCGGCGCTTGTCTTGAGGCGCAGGATAAGGTAGCGCAATACGCCACCACCAACGCCACCCCTTTTGACACCCGTGGAGAATACTCGTGCAGCAGCACAAAAGGTCACCACCAGCACGACAACGGATCGTCACGTTCGGCGTCGTTTTGGGGGAAGTTCGTTCGGTGGCCAAACGAACCAGTGTCGATATTTTTGTCGACTCTGAAACAACACAAAACTAAAACCCCCCTGGGCGGTAAGTAAGCTGTCACGGTGAAAGCCTCTCGCTTCGGTTGCAGTGTAACTTAGGAGTTCAAGAGGAAGGAACAAAAAACCATCAAACCAACGCTAGTAGCAGTGCAAAACTGGCTTTCAGTCTGTGCTAGATTTTGGGCCCCATTTTCCTCATCATAAAAAGGGTAACTCCATGGTTCTTTTAACCAACTTCAGACGGTTCCAAAATTTGATGACTTTAGCAACTAATCGCCCAAACAGCTAATCCAGCAGCAACTCTCGTGCAAGCGTGTTTCGTTTTTGCCTACCCTCGAACAAAAAGTTCCCCAAAATGGGGCACGCGAACAGAATGTTAATGTGACGATGGTTCTGGTACAAAACGGTAGTCGAACAAACGCACGGAATGCTCCACTTGCTCTTTCTCTCTCTCTCCCTCTCCACTGCAATCGTCAGCTCATTTCGGTCTATTTTGAACAACGCACACGCGGTCCCTTCGGAGTCCTACCGAGGCTACGAGGGCCACCATCATGTCTGCTGCATACAAGTGGCTGTATATATTTCCGTCACACACCAACCATCGGAATGACGTGCAAACCGGATGTTGTGTGTCGTGTTGTGTCGTTTTTTAAGCTTCTCGATTGTTTCGGTTCCCCTGCTCAAGAGGTTAGACCGGCCGGGAGGGAAATGGGGAATGGGGCTGTTTCTTTGTTCGTGTGCTGTTGAGTTAAGAATTTTTCCGAGCCGTCTTCTCAGACTTCTCAGTGTCAAACTTTCTAGTTCTTCGACTAACCAGCAGGAGCTGGTGGTGGTGATGGTGCAGAAACTCCGAGCCCCGAGAAGTCATTTTGCTAATCCGCCCCGCGAGGAAATCAATTATTAACATACCATGCCTTGCAGTGCAGTTCACACTTCCGAGGCGAGGCGATAAATTGATTAAAGTTCCTTTTGTTAAATTATTTGTTCACGAGATGGGGCAGGGTGGGGGGGGAGGGGGTGGTTGTTGGCTGTGATGAGAAGCAGCAACAACACTTGCCGGGAAGCGGAATTTAATAATTCAGAGTGATTGCTTCTGTACAGCTACTCCAGGGCTAGGATAACAGGGTAGGAGGGTGATTGTTTGTTTAAAGGTCGACGGGCAAAAGGTGGGGAGGAGCGTTCACACATTTGCCTATTTTTAATCGCTTATTGCAAAATGGTGTGTCATTCTATAGCATGAAAGCATTGGCAGATTACAACGGCGAACAGAAGATCAATACCAGTGAAGCCAAACTCGTTTTGTCATATCCTACATACGCTTGGACGTAGAATCAAATCTACTTTTTTGTCGTAAAATCAAATCTATTTATGTCATTCATGCTTCACCATAAATGTTTGAATATGTGGAAATAACAGAACATGGGAATAATATTACACTACGACAAGCAGTTCATGACTCGTACCATTAGTGGCGATCTCTCTGCCTCCGATTTTGTTTATTTTTGTGCATTACTCCAGATATGGGCAAATTTTGATAATTCCTAAACAATTCTTTAACCTTGTATGTCGCCTGCCCACATCAATGAGAATGCAGCAGTATTCTAAACCTAGATCATTTGATAGGGACATGTAGAGCAAATGCAGCCTTTGGCATTAAAATATGGTTATTCCATTTAAAACTCAGTTGTTTTGTGTTAAATTATTTAAATTATAAACTCCACACAATCCTCTGAAGACGATCGTGAAGATATCAAAGTGACTTTTTTATATGCAAGACCTGAAAAGCTGAGATATACAGCCTTATGGTGTTTTTCATACAAGTTTTGCTGCTTGGTGATCTTTTTACCGACTGTTCTATTATTTTGACTACCAAAGCATATGTATGTCTGTCTATCGATCTATGTGTTCTAGTATCCAGTGCATACCACACGGTTAAGGATGTATCACTTTACATAACCTTACATCTCTAACTAAACTGCCTCTGTGTGGGCATCATATACAAAGTTAACTATGATTAAGTGATGCATTCGTAATCAACCAATTAAATTGTCATACTAACATTAATTATAAGCTTTGTTTGTTCAATGCCTGTATTAAGTTCTGCAGAATGATGTGCTTTTACCAGTGTTTGAATGTTTCACACCATGTTCTTCCGTTCATTCATCTTCTTGTCCATCGTTCAGTGCCCCTATCGGCGTTTTATTGCCTCTACATATATGTCGCACACAAACGGGTGAACGCACAAAAGATGGATTATTCCCAAAATACTTATACATAAGACAAACGCTCCTGATATGCTAGCCAAAATTAAAGTCAAAGAAACTCTTTAACCATTTCCCTTCTAAGAGCCTGTGAGCACGAACCTAATTGGACGAATTTCAAGCTACAATCCAAAAAAATTTATTGGCTCTTAAATGAAATGCTCACAATGGAGGATTTCATGGCACTAGTCAGTTTTTTTTTTTTACTTTTTACTGAAAGGCTGACATTTTAGCTTTCTAACTTAAATATTTAAAATGTTAGTGGACGGTCTAGTGGTACAGTCCTCAACCCTTACAACTTAACAACATAACCGTCGTGGGTTCATACCTCATACGAGTAGCGGCTATGAGTCACCCGTAGCAACAACTGATCGGGGACTGACGTATCCGACTGTAAAATTCGTCTAACTACTAAATACGCCTAGAAAGCCTGTATAGACCGGTCGTATAGGTCGTTATGCCAAATAGAGCATAGTTTTGACTGACTAAGTTTATGTTGTTCATTCATTTACTGTGCCGAAGCGTGCGTTAAAATGCAATAAATAATACCAGCTTGAACGGTCCGCTACCGCGAATGTTTAAACCACATATTGTACTTGAATTCAATTGATGATGTTTATTTCAATTAACTTTTTAAGAGCTTCAGGCCACACGGTGACATTTATTTCGATGCTAATTGTCGAAGCTCTCATTCAACCCCATTTAAAGGTCATCGCATGGCCACTCTTATTTAATTTCATAGATGCACTGATGCATAAGTCTATCTCATTACTAACAGAATATGTAATGTCAACACGACATAAAGGTTATGTGTGGTAACGTATAAAGTAACATAATCATTTTGCTGTTAATCTACAACCTACGGAATTTGGCAAGGGAACGTTGGAATACATTTTACGCTTGTTTTATTTTGCCTCATTCTTCTTCACTCACATGGGTCCAGCTTCTATAGCATTCTGATTAACACATCTTTACTGAATTCATACATTCTTCGACTACCACACTACCAGCCATCTTGCCGCTGCAGCGTTTGCCAGTCCTCTCATCTAAAAATAATACCGTAACAAACGACCGCACTGACATTGTCACCGTGACAGTCCGGCGTTCTTCTAAGCCCCTTAGAAAACTCCCTTTGAACGGTTTTGCGGTCAAAACGCTACGAACCCACCGGCCAAAACCAGAAAGCCAGACCGTCATCATCGAAATTACCGCTCCGGTGTGGCTCCGGATGGCAGTACAATAAATGCCGGTGCCAAGATGATCGGATTTTCGTGCACACACCGGTTTATGGTAGCGCACGAGACTGTTTGTTCTGCCAACCGCACTGGCTTTGCTACGCCGGGTCTTACCGGGATGAGGCTGACGCTAAATTGTGCACGATACGATGCCGAGACAACGGGAAACAAAGGCCAGAACGACAATCTAAATCCTCTTCTTGAAGGCAGGAACATACGCACACACACAGTTAAACACATGCAATGCGGGAAGAGAGAGATAGTGAAGGTGAAAATCGAGAAGCGCGACCGTCCATTTTTTCGTGTCTGGCGCTCACCCACAGGCGCACCGGAAATGAGGATATGAAAATCTCAATGAATAACACAAAACGTCTTCATCTGCAGGGCAATTTTCTTCCGTAGCTGAGGATGAGGATGGTATCGCGCCGTCTGCACAGGTCCCGTCCCGGACCCGGCAGCCTTCCGAAGCAGCCCTCCAGCCCCAAAAGGTCCAAGGACGCACGAGAGTCAGCTCATCCTTGTCCCGAATGCCTGGTAGAAGCGGGAAACGTCCGTTTCGGGGAGCTTTCGGGTGATGGAGTGCGTGTGTGTGGGGAAGAAAAAGACGTACATAGCACCGATCTGCACAGGTCAAACCGAGTGTTCTTTTGTGGGAAACACAAGTGGGAAAGCTCATTCACCAAAACCGAAAGCGTCCGCTTTGCCGACGTTTGGCGTTGAGAGCCCAATCCCCCGGATATGCTCTCGCCGAGTCGCTCTCGATCTCTCCACTAACCTCTCTTTCACATCCTCAATATACCTTTCTCTCTCTCTTTATAACTAACTCACTTTCTCTCTCTCTCTCGCTTCGCACACTTGTGAGGGAGAGGAGGAACCTGGCGAGTAAATAAAATAATTTACATGACGTCATATTGACGTCATCGCGCGCAAACGAAACTTTCCACGACACGAAACACACCGCGCTGGGGTGGCTCTGCTGCCTGACATAAATTTATGGCCATTATGGATTGTCTTGCAAGTTATCCTGCCCCCTCCCCCCTACGATGTTCATTCCTTCTCACACCGAACGGCAGTTTTTCCCTTTCGCACGCTGTCGACCGCTGTCTTTCCCCCGCCCCGCTCCCGTGCAGGGGGATGCCACGTGAGGCTACACTTGAGACCGCGCTCGAGAAGCACCAGAACCTTACGGGGTCAGGTATGTTATGTTTGAGCGTGCCGGGGGCAACCAAACAAAGAAAAGAAAAGTAATCCAACGCGGAGAGAGAAAAAAAACAAAAGGTAACTTCTTCGTTTGAGAATGGGATGGTGCACAGCAAGACGGCCCTTTTCCCGCCCCCCTTTTTGTTAGGGTCAACGAATAAAACTGCTGGTAGGAGGTGTGCTCGAAACAAAACAAGCTTAGGGTGGTAAAGTTATGCATGGTAAAGTTTTGTTTTTTTTTTTCCTTTTTTCGATGAACCTTTTTCCACCTTTTCCCCCGCATCAGTACTACCAGCATGCACGATAACACGTATGAGCGTTAGTTTGAAGACAAAAATTGAACACCATACATTCCAAAGCACTGCCCTGCCTCGCGTTCCTTTTTTTCGGGGCCGTAATCGAACCGAGCAGTTACAGAAACAACTTCCCGCCTTCGCATTTTCAGCGTTTACATTTTTTATTCATCATCCAACCTGGGGGAAATGTGGTCGACCACCAGCCCCGTCCCCGTGGGGAGGGGGCCGATTGGCCCACAACCAAAATTTATGAACGAAAAACCCATCCACCCATGAACGAACGCTGCTGCAAACAAGCAGGCCCTTACGAAGCGCCATATCATCCCCCTAGTGAACAAGTGTCTTTGTCTGTATGTGTGTGTGTGTGCGTGTGTGTGTTTTTTTTTTTGTTTTATGAGAGCGAGAAGGCACGTGAGATCCTGGCAGACTGGGTGCGCTCTGTAAACAGGTTTGACGTACGCCTACATGCCGCTTTTCGGGAGCTTTTAACCAATAGGGTGGCGGACCCTTTATTTGGAGGGCCACCGGGCAGGGCACCGGGAAGCTTACCGATACACGGAAGGGTGCGGGAGGGTTGGGGAAGGGAATTGGAGAATGATTTCATTCATCACTACTCACCCGACCAGAACCGACCCAACTGAGCCAGTGGGTAAAGCCGGTCTTCGCTATGGTTTGGTGGTCGCGAATGATCGAGAATCGGTTCTGTACGCGGAGTGCCGCAAGTAATCCTTAGCTGAATGATACTTTTTTTTTAAATTTTACCCATTATTTCTAGTGGTTTTACGGTCAACTGATTTTGTTTAATTTTAATTTTGGTCTCATAAAAGATCCCTTGACCTCTCCAAAAGGGTTTGCTTTGGTGTAATGTCACGCACATGTGAAGGCATTGAACATGTCAACCATTACACAGACCATTCGTTAAGAAGCACTTAAACTCGTTCTGAACTTTAGCGAGCTATTAACAAATTTAACCTTTATTTGCTTTTCATTATTTGCTTGCTTTCATTGCTACAGGAATAACTAAACTGTTTTCTTGATTTAAGTGATAAGCAGAAGCGAGCAGTACATCCGTTGATGGAAGTGCTATCGGCAAACATCCTCCAAGCTCTAGCCGTTTGCCGCCCTTCGTAGCGTGGAGGAAGCGTTCCATTCCATATGCCTTTTGCTCGTTTTCTTTTTTAGTTCCTCGTTTCTCACATCCCTCCCCCTTTGGGGAGCAACGTTAATATGTATGTCATTTGATTTTATGAACATTGTTTCTTCCCTCCCTCTGCGGGTGCCGGGACACGCCAAGTTTGTTCGCTGTTTCACGCTTTGGCGCGCATGTTGCCTGACTGCCACTGACTGAAATGCACGGTTCGCTAACGCTGATTTGTTTGATTGTAGCCCCTGGGTTTTTGTTTTCTTCTTCTTTCTTTCTTTTGTTTTCCACTGTCGCACGCGCTTCACGTGCTTCCGCCACTTGTGTTGGGATTTGCAATTTACCGAAACGCAAACAGCACTCGCTGTCATTTCGGTTCGAACCCGGGCGCGTTGTTTGCGTAAGCGAACGGAATGCTGATTTTTTGTGTTTTTTTTTGGCTTTGAGACATCTGCTTGCTATTAAAATATTTACGCTTCTCAATCAGAAGGCCCTAGAGCAAACATAAATTGTAATAGGGCAAAGGAAGGTGTGCCGTGTTGGTAGTGCTTAGTTTGGGGGAAGAAAGGATTGAGTACAAAACGTTGGTTTTGTGTATCTTTAAGTTGAAATAAGAGCTTTTCTTTACTTCTTTTACGATCCTGATTATTATTTATACCTTAAAATTAAATAAAATCCTGAAATTTTAATAGAAATCATAATCCTCTAAAAACTGTAGCCTAAGTAATCCAATTTGTACCGACATTTTCATACTTTAAAGCCCTATTTATAGGCCTATTTGTGTGTCAAACTGTATCATCTAGATAATTTCAAGTATTTATGTTAAATTTTCAGACATTTCATGCATTTAGATTCACACCAGCAGCAGCATGTTTAAATGGCATAGCTCCCCAAATAATAATTGCATCGCCATGAACGAGCCGTAAGAGCTCTGGCTCAACTTAAAACCTGGTGTTTACGTTTATCACATCAGTAACGTTGCGACGCATGGTAATCATCGTGTTTGAGCTTAATTTCATCCAGATAAAGAACATTGTCATAGACTTTCTAGGAAGAAAAAACATATTACAAAAATTTATTACGATTTAGCACCCCAACAAGAATCGTTTACATAGCTAGTTATACTATTGTATGTTTTAATTTGGCACTGAATTTGATAGCTCATTATTTTTAATACTGAAAATGCCTATCATGCACGATCTTGATTATTATTTTAATTGTTAACTCGTACACAGCTTTTGTATTGATTCTTCAACTGTCTGTCATTCTTTGCGCACACAATTGGACATGCCTGTTTCCCCCATTACCCGCTTGTGATCTTTTATTTAAAAAATAACAAATTTTACAAAAAGGTTCTCATTTTCAATCGCTCACTATAGAGCGTTACTTTTTCACTCTATAGTGAGACGATGTTGGTTAGTGAGTTGATGCTAGGTGCAGATAGCTTGGATGATTTTTATACCGTATTGGTTTTCTTGCACACTTTGCACCAACATAGCGATTCATCGATGTAGGCGTTGGACGAAAAACAACAAACCATAAACAAACATACGTATATGAAGTTGTGTAAGGCCGCAAATACAAGACGCGAAAAAAATTGTCGAAGGGAATGTCCCAGAATCCTTGGTTATTGTAGGACGTGGACGTGAACCACTTTGGTCACCGACAAATCAGGATCAGTACACCGCCGAAGACTCCAAATAGAATTGACTGCAGCAAGCTGTCGAGAACCTCAAAGCGCTACGATTTATTAATCAGTACCTGTGCGAAAAGACGCCGCGGAAGGCGCTGACGATGTTTCCGAGTATGCCGCATTTAGCCAACTTTGAGCAGATACAGCCAGACCTGCTACAATGCGCCATATCCGCTGCAGAAATATTTTCCCTGGTGAACGTGAAGCACTCTTATGCTTTCGATGTGCTGGACAACATATTATTGTAGTAAACGTGAACCGATTGATCAACGAACTACAAACGGTGTAAGATGTAATTACCGCAGCAGTGGACAGCTACGGGTTGACAAAACAATCAATCCGAGAGGAGACACATACTGGACAAATATTTTTCCTTGATGGTCCTGGTGGCACAGTGAACCCGTTTCTGCTCGAAACTATTGTTGCGTACACGCGAACTTGCTGGACGCTGGAACAGTTCCTATAACATCCGTGTACAGTTAGCACAGGCTGAATTGATGAAACAGGCATCACGGATCGTATGGAACGAGACATCCATGAACAGCCGCTATGCTCTAGAAGCTCGCGCCTTGGATCGCATCCTGCAGGATGTTATGGGTAATCGCCAAACGTTTGGTAATAAGGTGCTTCTACTATTTGGTGATTTCCGAAGGATACTGCCAATCATCCCGCGTGATATTAATGACCAGGTCCTGCAGCAGTGCATCCGACTCAACATGCTGTTGGGAAAATTTAGGGTATTGCGTGTGCGGGAAAACATGCATATGCAGACAGCCCAGACGGTTCAAGATGCTGAAGAGCCGAAAGAGTTCGCAAAATTTCTGCTCCGTATTTCCGTACGACATATGATATTCCCGGGTTTCAATAAGGCGTATGCCAAGATACCACGGGACTTGATATTACCTGGAACATATGATCCAAAAGGTAAAGCAAATTTATCGCAAACAGTGTGAATTTGGATAAAAAAAATATTTATTCCAACAGGTACACCACCCATAATTTAATTTGTAGTATATTAAATAGAAGAAAATAATATAAGCAAAGAACAAAATTTGTTTACAAAGGATCCAAAAACGAAATGATTGAATGATGTAAAGTTCTTATATACCGCCCAATAAACGTTGCGTAGCCCTGTAACCGGGCCATTTTAACTAGTTTAAAAAACAAATAGTACCTACAATGACATTTACATGATTTATCCCCGCAAGAATTTATCGCCTTTTCGCACCTTATCAATAAACTTGCGCTTCTTTTGCATGCAATTCCATCAAAGCACAATGCTCGGCAGAGGAAAATGGAGGAAAGCACCACGCCACTGTTTTCTCTCCGCTTCTCAAGTCAGCCGTTTGCTTTGGATGTGCCGTTTAATGCGATGATTTTTCACATGCTCGCACCGGTGCGCTGTAGCAAACAACAAGCGTAACGAAGCGTACTAAGCTGCCAAGCCTCGCTGCCACTTATCAATGATTAAAGCGAAAAAGTTTACTGTATCGTTTTGTGGGGCCATTTGCAAAAGCCAACACCGGGGCAGACTTCAAGGCTTGCGTCACTTGTTGCCCTCCAGGCGATGGGAAGGTGTGAGTTGAAAGAAACATTATACTTCTCCGCCCAAATTTGGTGACAATGTGCGGTGTTTGAAGGTTGCTTTCAACGCGTTTATTATCACTGGGGAAGCATGAGACCGTGAAATTAAAATTCGTTTGAATTAGAGCACAACAATTCTGAATCCAAGTGATGCATTTGAAATAGTACATGTGAATCTTTGTATTACACTTGAAAGTTCACAATTTACCTTTCCAACTAATATCAGCCCCAGCTAATCAGACACAATCAAGCTTCCCAAAACTGATCGAATTCAATGGATTTAATTTGGATGTTTTCTCAATAAGTAGACCAAAATCTTGGAAGCTCCTAACGACCAATTGCTGACGACGGTCTTTGTAAGCAATGGATCATTACAGAGAAATTGAAATTACATCACAATGACACTTCGTTGGTTGAAACTTATTCTCGGGAGCCTTTTTTTAAATGGGAATCAAATTTATCGTAAAAGTTTAATTAAAAAGAGTTTAATAATAATATCCTCACATTCAAGTTTCCAAAAACAGTGCTGAATAGTAATAAAATATCAACAATTGTAAATTTATCTCATCGATCAGGAGACGAAGGATTAGAAAATATCTGTATCGTTGAATAATGCATCATTTATACAAAAACGGCATCGTAAGCAATTAAAAAGTGATAAGATTTTGTTTTTTAATAAATCTTTTTTTTAAGTTATTCAATTAATTACGAAAAGATAAGGTATTCATCTGTATCTAGCAATTAAATAGAGCCACTTCAGTTAATAACAATCGACTTTCTACGAAACTGAACCTTTGCTAAAATCAATCGAAAACCACTTCTGGGCACAAATACAATACTCGCGCTTACTTCAAAAGAAACCTTCCGCAGCAAAAGCATCAAAAGTTGTTTAAATATTGAAACAATCGAATAGCCCTCAGGTGCCCTTTCCCGCGCTCTAGCCTCTTCTAAACAGCAACAAAAAACCCTCTATCCCACACGCACACAACAGCACCAGATGGAATAAATTCAATTTAAGATACATCTATCCACGAACACGCTCGCACCCTAAAACCGTTTGTTGTGAGCCGCGTCTCGACTGCGTTCGCTTTTTTTTTGCTCCTCTGTGTGCTTTATCTATACACTCTACACGCCCCACAGGCAGAGAGCTTTTTGCCTCTCCCCTCCACTCCACACTCCAAAAGACTTGACGTACGCTGCACTTCCTTCCAGCTGCGGGCGCAATCAAAAACCGTACCCACAAACCGGAAGATGGATGAAAGCGGTACCAGCCGTCTGACAAAGATACACATAAAACAATCTTCAAATACTCAACATCCACCACCACCACGAACGACCTGCTCGCTCCTCAGTTCTTTCCCGAGCAACTGCCCCTTCTCCCTCATAGCGCGCCCGTTCCGCGAAATTGAACATCAATCATTTTCTTTGATTCCGCACCAACCAAAGGCTGCTGATTGCTGAACGGGGATACCCTGCAGGCCTCCAGGAGCGCGGCCGCGCTAGTCGATTCGCTAGATGAAAAGGGGAACTTGGTGTAGGTGTGCAGTTGTCGTGGTCGGAAAAAACGTCATCCGCGTGATACCAGTGCCAGTGAAGCTATTTTGTTATGTTTGCCCTTTTGCTATGTTTGCTCTTTCTACCCGTAAATAGATATTTTTGGGCTCATTTGCTTAACCTTCAGAAGAGAAAGAGTATGCAAGACCTAGAGAAACAGAGAGAGAGAGATAGAGAGCGTGTGTGAGTGAGACAGTAAGAGTAAGAGCCGGCGAAGGGAAGCTTTCCAAATGGTGAAAGTTTCATAATTGCTATCGCGAGGCAATTTGCGGGATCGAAAAACTTTTTCCCGCTAGCCAAATGAAAATAAATCTCTTCCGAAGGCTTTCCTTCTTGCTTGCCGCTTTTCTAAGGCTTACATCGCTGACTTGCTTGACAACACAGCACAACATGCCGCCACTCACCCGCAAACAGCGTGTGTCCTTCCGTGTCGCGCTTTTCGCGCTTAAAGGCTCTCTTGCAGCTGGTATTAGATAGAGTCACCTTCGTTGCACAAGTACCATTCTCCGATTTGCCGATCGTAAATCTACCGAAAGCAAATGGTATAAAAATTTGTGCTCTTCACCTTTACTGATATTTCCTTCATTTTCTTTTTTTTTTGTTGCTTTACCGTAACCGAAACGATATCCAAAATCATTATATCCGAATTTGATGAAGGAAAACGCGCGCCCGCTTTTCCGTTCGCAGTACACCATTGCCGGAAGTGAATGTGTGTGTACGTGAGAGTGTGGGTGTGTGCGTGAGTGGCAAGCAGAAATAACAGAGAGAGGGAGAAAGAGAAGAAAAAAACCTTTCCAAAATTTCCACCCGTCATAAGTGGCTTGAGTTAGGATCGAAACCTTTATCCTCTTCCGGGCAACGGTGTAGTGTACGGTATGTTCGGGGAGGAAAGGATTATTTTGGGGTCGATCGGGGCCCACCGCCATAAAGACACTCCACCAAATCGACCATAAACATCATCCCGCCTGGATCTCGCCCCAGCTAACAAGATTTGCGTGTTCGAACCGATAACAATATCCTTTCATTTTATGCCCACTTATCCTCGCAGCATTCTTCTCCTCGGTTGCACAGGATGTTAGGGGTCGCGGGGTAACATGTTAAGCTGCCACTGACAAACTCCCGTTTGCATCGTTTCACACAATGAAAAGGTCAACAGTTTTCTTTGCCTTGGTCGCGGTGATGCGCTGATAGATTTTACCCGCTCGGCTGACAACCTTCGTCACATCCGGCCTGCCTGCCAGCCATGCCCGGAAACCCCGGGGATCTACCCCAGGCCCGCTCCCGTTTTATTCCCGCGCAACGCCGTTCGGTTCACGGTTCAACTTTCGATGTACAATAATTTTCTCCATTCTGTTGTTTGCTTCTTACATGGCGGAACCGGTAGAGGGAGTGCCTGTTCAAGAGGTTCTTCAACCCCTGGCAAGGAGCAGCACAAACCACAAGTGACGCCACAGAAGATGGAGTAAAGAAAGAAATGGTCGAAAAGAAACTTATGCAAACTCTCCTCTGAAGGGAAATGCGAAACGTTTTGCTCGAATTTTGAGCTTTGACTTTGCTCCACATTGAACGTCTTGCAGCAAAAGATGGAATAAAAAGTTTTTATCCCAGTATTTCTTTTATTAAACGCATTGAAATGTTCTTCTTTCTTCTCTAATCATGGAATTTTGCTCCTCGTTTTTAATGCCTCAAGGTTTGATAACATTAAATGCTGTTTTGATAGTGCGTTTATAATACATACATTTTATGTCACATGATGCAGTAAATGGTGGATTTATACAAACAAATTGTGGTGGACATTGTGGATTTACTCCCCAAGATGGAGACGCCCAGTACCTGGTAGATTAAGTAATGTTAAAAACAATGACCTCGCCTAGGTTGTGCAAAGTAATGGCTACAAATTAGTTTTACAAAAATCAGTGTATAATTATTGTAATCTCGAATCTTACAATTTTAATTCGTTTTTAAAATTGGATGGCCCTTGGATTCCATATTAACTTTTCCATACACGAATAATACAAAATTTATTGTAAAAATTGGTTCATTTAAGATTGGGGAACTTTGTTTGCAATACACCCTATGGGCAAAAATGTAAACTTTTTACAGCGTTTTGTTGATAACAGAAAACACTACACTTTGTCAAATTGTCATGCAATTTAGTTATTCCTGCTCCAAGATGTTCAACATGCGAGATGAAAAGCGAAAACAGATTGTGCACAACGTTCTTCTCAACCCATTGGTGTCATCGCGAGAGCTGCAAAACGGTTGAGTTTGCCCAATTCAACTGTTTCGTGAGTGATTTAAAAGTACAAAGAGAAACAGCTGACTGCCCTTAGGTGCAAACTAAGCAACGGAGTGGAACTGTCAAGCGTAAACTGCGATTGAAAGTCGTTCGGAAAATCCAAACTAACCCAAACACTTTGGACTACGATTTGGCCAGAAATCTTAATGAAAGCCGCTCAACTGTACAGCGAATCCGGCTGCGAGAAGGTTTTAAGTGTTTTCGAGACAGTAAACATGCAAAACGAAACTTGAAACAACAAACAATGGCCAGAAACCGGGCTAAGAAGCTGTACGATCAGGAGCTAACCAAGCCGCATGGTTGATGGCTGATGAAACCTACGGAAAAGGCGATTTCAATCAAATCGCGGGGTCTAAAAATTGACCAAATTAAACTGTTTTTTTTTTTTATTAAAAAACAACTCAAATGCAACTACATTTTATGTTAACACAAATAATTCACTCATTGAATGCTAAAATTAAAATTAACTATCTTAACTTCCAACACTTATACGTCCGTTTGGAGTGACTATAGACTATCCAATACAAGAATCGCGTAATTACAAATAGAAGCAATCATACTCATCACATAAGCTCATACATTCAACGATTATCGCGCCACAATCGAACCCGGTTGGTAGCATGCTACCGTCCCCAAATGATATCCTTCCGGTCAATGCTCAAATTATTGCGGTGTGCTGGTGTTTCGAAAGTTCGGTGCGTAGCGTACCGTGCGTCCGCCGATTAGGTTTCTAGCCTCACCGCCGCGCCTAGCTCTTGCCTGCTCAAGCAGCGAACTTTTTAAATGGGAAAACATCCTTGAGCAATTGACATTCTGCGCTGTGATGGTGCTGCCGGGGCCAGAAACACTCAACCGAAAGGTCAACTTTTATCCTTTCTTTTCTGTATTCGCTCTCGCTCTCTCTCTCCCTTCTGACCCTTTCGTTAGCCTTTGCGTACTGCATAACTACAAGAAAACACGGACAGGACAAACTATACAGGCAAGATACATGGTGCGGATTGAGCTGGATGAAGGAAGGAAGGAAAAACATATCCTAGACTCGTACCCAGACACCGTCAACAATATTTCGGTTTTGGAAGCGTTATTAACTTTGCTCTAACTTGTTGACAAGTTTGGCAGCTTCCGAAACCAGTTCTGAAAGAAGCAAACAGTTTCTGGAAATGTGTTTATGTGTGTAAGAGTGAGAGAGAGAGAGAGAAAGAAAATGGTAACTTTTTCAAGCTACGTGGATGCTTCTTTCTGGTTCGCTTTGAGACTTTCCCCCATTTCGCTTCACTTTTCCTATCCGGCTCCGTGTTTGTTGAGTGAAAATGTGTAATCGCAAAGGTGTGATGACTTCACATCCTCCACACAGACTCGCATGATGGTGTGCTTGCCAGGGGAAATGGAGCAATAATTTCATAATGCCCCAAACCATCCACAAATAAACCGAACCAAATCAACATTAACCGGTCGACGAGAGCTCACCCACACACACACATTCACACACAGCCGCACATGCACTAGACAATGAGCGACGGGTTTCATTATCCTTTGCCAGTTTGCCACAAGGACGTCAGTGCTACGTGATGTCGTCGCTGCTGCCACTTTCCCGGTACGCTTTGCTCAAGCTCATCTGTGCTCACAGCGCAAGACGCTTGTTTGTCACAACTTTGTTTGACATCGCAAGTGGCGCGACAAGTGGAACCCCACGACCAGGTACAGATCACCGCCCTTCCCTTTTTATTATGCTTCTTGTTTCAGAGCTTTTTGCTGCTGCTTCTTTATTTTTCTGAAGGTGACAAAGGTTGAAACCGTTCTTGGAAGTCTTCTGGACGTTCTGCTTCGTTCGTTCGGTTTGTCTTGCCACACATACAACGGTCGCCTGACTGATGTTACTGTGTCTGTGGAGCGTAGCCATAGTTTCACCTGAGCAAAGTTGAAGTGCATGAAGCACGAAGTTTAATTGATATAGCATTCCATTACATTGTCTTCGAACAGAATGAATGTTTTTTAGTGCCCAATTTCCAATTATAGTTTGCCAAAAACCAACATGACCATGCAGGAACTGTCACAATGCATCACCTTTATCTCGCCAATCTGCGTCCAATGCCCCATCCAACAATTTAATCAAAATGTTGTTCCCCCTCAACCGCTTAGGCATCCAATGCACGTCAGCATCCCAAAAAGAAATCGCTGATTCATTCCTTCGCAAACGTGACACATGACTCAGGTGCAATCGAAGCATGACGTCATAAAAGCATACGATATCGTCACCGTCAGCACAAGATTGAGCACATTAAAGCAAAACAGAAACCAAATTGTTGCAGCACCACTCTCTTGTGCCGCTAACTGCTCTTCACTGCTCGTGAAGAAATTGTCTCCCTCTACCCTTTTGCGAGAAAGCGGGAACTGCCAATTGACCCAGTTTTTAAGACGCTTCTTAACACGGACAATAAAAAGCGGCGTTCCTGTGCCTACGGTCTTAAAATAGAACTCAGGGGCACACGCCCCTCTCGCTCTCCCAGTCATTCCGAAATCTGGCCAACGGGTACGCCCCACCGAACGGCCTTTGTCGCCGTACGCAAACGCTAAACGCGACACAAAACCGATCGATCATGGATGGATTAGGTTAGGGAAGACTAAAAATACCACAATCGTAAAAACCAGGCGCTACCCGCTACGAAGGGGCTTCGTTACAATTTCGTGCAAGCTCCACGCAAACACTTTCACTCGCAAACGGTTTCTTCGAAATTAATGCGATTAAATTTTAATGGGTCGCCTCAAAACATAAAACTAACATTGACATGATTGTGGGCGAGATAGTTTGCGCGGGCTGGGCAATGGGGGGGGGATTGGGGGTAAATTTTCGAGGAAATTTCACACCTTGCCCGGTTCCATCTACACACCACGACCCGGACCTGACCATGAAAGGGACGGTGCCCGTGTACCCTCCATTTCCGGGTTTCTCGGGGGTTGGTGGCCCACAGTCAGCAGGTTCAGGAAATGCTCCACTATGGTGTTGGCAGCCGGAAAACGGTAACGGAAATGCCGTTCAAGCTGTTGCACACCCATTTTCGGTCGGTCGGTACGGGCAGGGCCACAAAAGCACCACACACACATACATGCACACAAATGAACTCGGCCACACTTTCCCGCGTCGGGGTGAGAAATGCCGTAGAGCGCCATATAAATGTTCAGGTGGTAATTTTAACCTCCGACCAAATCCTTGCCTCACCAGCGCCGTGTGCAGGGGGAAGCAAGGTGTGTGTATGTGTGTGTGCGGAAGTAGTTTCCGATATGTTCTCCATGTTCTTTGGCGTTGCCACCGTTGTACACGAAACACTCGCAGCGCGGTATGTATGCTTTATTACCATGCCCATTAAATGAGGCATAATGGTTAAAGGAGGGATGTATTTGAATCATCATAAAACATTATTATGTGCCAATGTGCTCGCTGTCCTGAAGCGTTGCTCTTTGAGAGGACACGAGTTTAACTTTGTGTTAATTTCTGGAAAGTACAATTACACTTGACAATTTTTGTATATTTTTCTTACGAAATTTAAACACATTTTAAAAGCCTTCAAGTACTCCAAAATAAATTGCTTAAAATGATTGTTAACGTTCCACCTTGGTTTAGAACTTCAACTCTACATTCCTACACACCGAACACCGAATTATTAACAAGCTTTATAGTAAAAACTATTTCAAATATAGAGCTAAATGCAACAACAGCACCCGCCAGGAAATACGTGAATTAAACAGAATCTAGTAAGATTTTAGGTTAGTTATATTTAGTTCGATTGTAAGTTAGGATAGAATCATATTGTAGATTTGCTGGAAAAATTTACTATACTTCTATATTTTTAGCCAAATCACAAATTTTAATTTGCCCTAAATGAGCTACACAATCACGCATTCTGCCTTTTGAATGGATGAAAAGATTAAATTAAGCATCATTTTGATGGGTTTGATGAAAGTTCTTGCTTGATGAATATTTTAAAAATATGGCGAATGTTCCCTCTCTTTCCAAATCTTGCGCGTCGATAGAATATTTCGCTTAGCCTTCATTCAAACCTAACAATATTTAAACCTTCCAAACCCTGTTTTCAGTTTTGGTTTTCTAGTATCAGAAATGAACAGGGCTTGCTTCGACCCCGAATGAAGGGCTATCGATGGCTTATCGGTTGCTTCATATACTTATTGATTTTTATATTTATTTATTCAACGAACGATGATGGTCCAGAGCAATGGTTTGAAGGTTTGAGCGTACTTTATACTTGGAACAGATTACACTTGTTTGGCATGTTTTGGGTGTGGTATGACTGTTTTTGAATGAGTTGCATGTTGAAATTAAAATTCAAGACCTTGTAAATCTCATAATCATAACAATTTCTAAGTATGAGATACCTTAATAGTATGCAGTATGTGTTAGTGAATCCTAAGAAATTTACAATATGGTATTTGTTGTTATGTTTGAAGCTAACACGCCAGGGGTGTCTCCATAAAACTGTTCAACAATTATTTTCATTAGTGTATTATGTTTTTAAAATGTTTCCGAACGAGAAATATTGAATTCGAATTACATTTGTCTTTCACATTTCAAACTTATTGTTTCTATCACTTGAACAGCTTTTAGGATTCCTACAGTGTTTTGTTGCTTACTTGCATACACAGAACAACACCTATGAGGTTTTATGACGATGTATGTTCTGACAATCAATAGAGAAGTCCGTGAAGATGAAAATACAGTAAACTCTCTCTAATATGAGACCCTTCCAACAGTAGCAGTTAAGGCTACATACTAAATGTTTTATCTCTTTCTAGCCTGTATGAACTGTTTTTTCACTTTCTCTATAATTTGAAAACTCCTCTTCATCGACAGTCCCAACGGTTCTCAAATAATAAAGAGTTGACTGTATCTGTTGGATTTTGAGATAGGCAGAACACACCCGCAAGTTAGGCAATGAAGTAATAACGCCCATGCATAGGCAACACGCATTACATGTATTTTCCCATTACACAGAAATCCCATTTAAATCAGTTCAAACAGAATCCAGATGGAATAGTGCCAACGCAACAAGAATTGAACAAGAAAACGTATCTATCGCTAACGGAGCACGTAGGCTCCTGATAAGAACACCCCAGAAATTATCAATAAACCGAGTTAGAATTCCAAAATAATTTACTAGTTCTTCTTCCAAGTTATGTGTGAGCATTGCTCTTCTTGAGAATATCGATTCTCACTAAGAGTGGCAAGACCTCTTTGGTAAAATTCGTTGTTAGATAGGCGGAAATTTGCCAGCCTTTTTCAAGGCTTTTGCTCGCGAGTACTGCACCCCTTTCTAATACAGTCCACGAGACGGAGTAGGCCGTTGAAACCTTCAGTATCTACAAACTACAGGTGTACAGAATTGACTAACATGTACTATAGCCACTCAGCCACTGCAGTAGCAAAGTTTGCTACATACGAGACAATTACTTTCATGTTATAACACATAAAAATGACCATTTCAGTTGCATCACAAAAGTCAAATTGAATGTAAAATTGAAATTATTTGACGAAGAATATTAAATTGTTAATTGATAAATAATTGCCTAACATAAACAATTTACAATTTACAATTTACCAAACCTGAACCTGTTTACTCTGAACAACCATTTCATAAAAACTGCTTCCCACTGCTCCACTCGCAATAACAATCCACTAAATAGCGCTCGAGCCTGAGCAAAGCCCAGCAAACGATGATAGACAGTGCAAAAATATGAATGTCTAATTTAAAATTTATGTGAAAAGTTCGCAGTGCAGCGATATGCTCGCGTTCATACTCACCCAGAGAAGGTTAATGCCACCGAACCGAAAAGCGACCGAGGAGCATCGTACGCACACGTCAAAGATGCCATCAAAGACGGCCGGGACATGCACGCGTCCATTCACTAAAAGCAAGTAAACAAAACACACAAACGAACAGCCCAACCACCTACCCACTCAAAATAGTCGGTCGCCGTTATCAGAATGGATTGCAAATCAATCTGAAGTGTAGCTGTTTGCGGTCGTTTGGTGTTCTGTTTTTTTTCTTCTTTTTGTTCCTCCCAATTCATTCCGCTGCGAATTCAAGACAAAGACATGCACGAGCAACAAAAACTGCGCCTCGTTTTGATTGGCAGCTGTTGAGGGCTGTTTCAGGGCGCATTGCTTTTTAACAACCGGAAATGTGTGTATGCTTGTGCAAGAGTGCGGTTGGTTTGGATATGCTTACGACCTCAGTGCGAACAGTGCCACGTTAACACATTTAGCACACAGGCTTGAAACACTCCGATGACAGGCAGTGCAGTGTTGCAGGGCTATCAGCGTTATCCTTTCCACTGGCATTCGTTTAGATGAGTTCCAACGGGTGGAACAAACAATCGAATCTTCTAGCATTTTGGCTGCAGGTTTTTTTAAACTGAAACCCAATCACCCATCACCTACGATAAAGAGCTGTCATGGCAGAGGGCAGGGGGCAGTATGTGAGCCACACATCGATACGTGGCCCTGGTCAGACAGGCCTTGCCCGGCGAAATCATGTACTTCCATTTCAATCAAACTGCAATGGTATTGATAGCCATTTTAAACAGTTCAGTGGTGAATGGAACGAAATGGGTGCGTGGCATTGGTATATGCAAGCTGTAGCTTCATGCATACATTCCTGTCTAGTTTAGATGAAGCTTCACAGTCTTTGATTATTGCTATTTTCAATCCTCATTGTTCATAGACGAATGTTGAACGGTCTTCCCACTCTGTACATTGTGCTGATTTGCTTTATGATTGCGAGTGTTTGATAGACATGTGTTGGCAATGTGTTGAGGGCTTGATTTGCGTTTTCGATCACTTCAAAATGATTGTTTGGAATATTTGAATTTCTTCTTTCAACACGCTAATAATTAGCAAGGCTGTCTGTACGTCTGATACGTAGTTCAATACTATTTGTATGCTAACATATTTACTTTAGCTGGCTTGAACTCAAACTTTTGTAAGATGATCAAATGAGAATAACAAATTTGATTATTCCCTTCCACTGCATAACAGTTGCTTCCAACATTTTTCAGTTTTTTAGCAGTTTTTTTCTTTCTAATTACTTTCTTCTTTTATTCATGCTAGTTCGTTCTTATAGTTAGTTTGTGTAAACCTGTTTTTACTCTTATCATTCTCTTCTAACCTTATTTCATCCTATCATTACTTTACTCATCTTTCTCATTACACTTGTTCTTTGTTGCTTAATTTCAGTCGAGGTTCAAATTCAATAAAGCTTTGTCCTAGAATTAGGTTTGTAGGAATAATTAATATCAGTGGAACTCGTTTATTCGCCTTAGTCAATTTCTGTAATCAAAATATCTGTCATATTGCAAATTAATTTAATGAGCGTAGTATCGTGATTATCTATGCAGTTATTTTGTCATTGATTTTCCAATGAATCTCTTTGCCAATCTTTGAATTTGATCAATGGCAAAGGCAGTTTATTTTCTGATTTTGGATTCATTTGTCAAATCATTGTACGAATTTCATGCTAAAAAAAGGCCACATTTTACATCCGCCTATCTCTGAATCCTCATAATTCGCTTTGCTTCGAATCAGACTCTAAACCTATCATGTCTGAGCTCAACGCAGTAAAAATGAGGTGACAAAAAAGTTAATACACTCTATAGCTCAGCAGCAAAAAATAAAACAAGCAAAAACAGCACACAGCTTTGTTTTAGGAAGGACAATTTATCCCGGGCCGTACCGGACAGATGGTTGGCGATAAACAGTAAATGGATAGATGTAATTGAATCACCTTTTTTTTTTTTCTTCCTCGAACCTTGCCCCATGAGATTGTGTCCCACCACTTTCAGCAGCGGCTCGCTGTTTTTAGCAAGTTCACAAGCTCTGCAGCAATTACTACTCCGTGCCTTCCGGGTGTGCCGGGCTGCTGAGAAACACGAAGAAAAGACACGGAAACGCAGACGGACGGGCGCGAGTTGATAATTCTATTTGCACTTGAGCAATGACCTTCGAAAGTTCTGAGTTCGTGGAGAAAGAGAGACTAAGAGAGAGAGAGAGAGAGAGAGAGGTATAAAACAAAAGAAAAATGAAGTATCGTAAAGTCTTTCCGATAATGCATCAAAACACTCACAAAGGCGATGATGATCCGTGGGGAGTTGCTTAAAAGCTTACCACGCGCGGTATGAAATATTTCCAATACGCGAACAAAACGAAACAAAACTGGAAGTGTCCAAACATTTTCGTCCAAACACACACACACAAACACACAGCTTCACTTTTGACGACGAGTTTCGGTTCGTTCGGTTCAGCGTTGGCGTTTTGGGTTTGACAGGCCGGTTTCCTCGATCTCTACCCTCTCACGTTTGCGCTGTCTGTGGCCTGGCTATTTTTAGCCACCTGCCACACAATCGAACCAGTGACAACGTTGAAAATACCATTTCTCATTCGCATTTATTACAATCACACCCGATTCGATCCGATTCGATGTGTGCAACAACAACAACAACAGCAGCAGCAAAAACTACCCGTAGATGTTGTATGAAGGGTTCTATTTTGTATGTGTTGCTGAAGGAAACGACCCCTTACTCCACACCCAGAACCCAGAGCCATTGGACGGTGGCAGACGGATGGATAAATGGATGAAGCGTGAAATGATTTATCGCACCGTGTGTCCAGCTCGTCAGCCATTTGCTACGGAACCGAACCGGAAACGGTGGGCGAAGGAATGACCGGCCCCCTGTTGGCTAAACGTCGAATCACTCATCGCGCACGGAGAATGAAGAAGTGAGAGGAGCGCGAAAAAAAGCCCCACTATGGGCGATCGTGGAGACGAGATTGATTCGCTTATAATTATAAGTGATTTCCGATCGAGTGTGCTCTTCTGCAATAAATTATCAGGCAAACGTCGGCCCTAAGGCGCAGCGTGATCTGTAGCCCGTTGCATGGTGTGTTGGAGGTCGTCGCAGCAGCAGCAGCAACAGCAACGAAATGTAAGACATTCAAAAGCTACTCTGCCAGCGCAAGTCACAGTCAGCCGGATCGTCTGGACCGGGTCGGCAGGCAAAGTTTGTGTGTTGTTTTTGCCCTTTTTACGACTTTCAAGCACGAATCACACCATTCCATGCGCCTTTTCCCGAGTTAATAGGCGCAGGGAGGGTGCCCCTGCTGAAGCTTACAATTGCGCTTCGATTTGCAGCGGGCCAATGGGTTTGTTCCCTCCCACCGACCTGTCTGGGCGGATATTAACATTTCAAAGGCAAAGCAATAACGATTTTTCATCCCTTCTTACGTGGCAGCAACAGGTGCAATGGAAACCGCACGAACACGAACACCTCCGTAGAGCGGGGCGAGAGGTGTCGTGACCTTTCGCTGTGTGATGAATATTGGAGGGTTTTTGTTTTTTTTTGGTTGATTGTTTATTCACTTTTGGAGGAAGGGGCTCTTGTGTGCGTTCGCAGTCAAACAGTTGACAATTTGCGTTCTCCTGACAAACAAACACACACAGACCCCCACAAAACAAACCCAAATGGGTCTATGCAGCAACGTATCATCCATTATCTGTCGTGCAATGAGACCGATAAGCATCGTTCAAACCGGACGGAAAGGAAAGGTGATTGTTTTCCAAATTAATGGTCCCTCACCTTCCCACATTAGTCTTGCTTCCACCACCCACTCGTCTCAACAAAGTCAACAAAACGTGGTGGTAAAAATGGTGCGCGGAGCGGTTTTATTGACCCGAACCGATCAAACTGAAATAAAACGGAAACACCAGCCGCACGCAAAACCGGTCGGTCCTGAGCGTCGAAGCTCTCTCTCTCTGTTTCTCTCTCTCTCTCTCTCTCTCTCTCTCTCTCTCTCTCTCGCTCGCTCTCTCTCTCTCTTTCTTTCTTTTTTTGGCGTTCAACGGTTGCGTGATAAGCTGCGCGTGATACTGCGTTCGCTGGTGTCGATGGTTTGCGGTAAATTGCGTCAGCAAAACCGCACCGAAGATGGAGGATGTTTCCTAGGAGAAACCGGTGGTGGTTTCGCGTTTTATGAGTTTCAAAAGTTGTAATTGCAGCGGACGTTTATGGAGCGTACGTGTGTAGATTAGGGGGTGGTTTTAGCAGTTTGTTCTCTTTCGTTCTTTCACTTGCTTTCTCTCATTTTGGCAGAAGTCTTTCGGTGAAACTTATGATAAGAAGGATACATTCTGGAACACATTACTTACCATATGAGCATACCGGAGAGGAGAAATGGATCTTTTTGGTGTTAACTTTTGTTAAACATGCGCTTGCAATTTGAAAGAACATAATACGTTATACGTTATACGTTATACGATACGTTACGGCATATTATGGTTGGCTTTTGTGTTGATTTTTTTAAAGCACCCAATTCTTTCGCGAACTTAAGCCCCACCGAAAAATGCATGACCAGAAATGGGAGGTCAAGTCGAAGCAGGTTCAAATTATTTGTTCAGTTTTTCAGCAGAACAGAGTTAATAGGATTAATGGCTATACAAATAAAAGATAGTAACATTATGAACTTTGGCCTGCCTTGGTTTAACCGTTTTCATTGTCTTTCCAACCGGATAAGATGTTTATTGTTTGGACTGGCAACGCTGGATCATAGAACAATGATGATCTAGTGCATTTTTCGTTGTTGCAAAAACTGATCCCTACTCACTACTCTTTAATTTCAAAAATTAACTTCAACACACTTCGCAGGATACTTACAAAATAACGATTTTAGGAACAAACTGCAGAAGTACAGAATTTTGGGCAAATAGTCCTATTACACAAATGAACTCTGTTTATATCGCTTTAAGCAATCAATTGAACCTAAACATGACCTAATTGACCTAAGTTTTTAAATTATTTGAAATATTATTCTAGCCAACGGTTTCAAAGGTTCAACGCATGGCTTAGAGTTTGAACCAATAACTGCTTAAGCGCGTGGATATTAACTGAACCGCATCGTATCGTAGCATGGTAAAAAATTAATGGTTTCAAAGGTTCAACGCATGGCTTAGAGTTTGAACCAATAACTGCTTAAGCGCGTGGATATTAACTGAACCGCATCGTATCGTAGCATGGTAAAAAATTAATGAAAAATTAGTGGAAAGACTTATTAATAAACATCCAAAGGTTGGCAAAATGCTTGGTTTACATAATAAACAAATCAAGTACCTGCAGCTAACAAGTTGCAAATTGAAATAGAAACATGCACGACTTGGAGTTGCCCTTGGGCCCAAACAATCTCATTAGCTTTTAAATAGAATAAACTCTTTCAATAAATGACCTTCCATTAATCAAGAGCTTTCAAGCGAGTCTGCAAAAGAATTGAAACATTAACTCAACTAATTAATTAATGCTTTCACCTGTTCATCTAGCATCAACCACTTCACAGTGCCAGCGCACTAGCTGCTAGATGTTTCATAGCATCAAACAAGTTGTTTTTGTTTCCTCCGAAAAAACAACACCCAAACTACCTGATTTTAGCCAGCAGTCGCCAGTCCACCGTGCACATCCTCTTCGCTATTTATTCAGCAACATCAATCAGCAGCACCTAATGATTTATTTATTTATTTGAGCTGATTCAATGAGCTGAGACAAACAAGCGACCGGGGACGCATGTCCTAAACAAACAGAGCCCCTTGTTCCACCGGGGACCGGGGTAGAAGGACCTATCTAAACCTAACACTTGCTCCTACCTGTGTGCGGTACAGGGTGCAAAGGAAAAGCTGTACCAAACGGGCTGTCGGGTTTGAGGGCTTTGGGCCACATTGTACACATTTGCTACGGACGGATTTCTAATTTCTTAACACCGAACACCGGACAGTTGGTATAGATCGGTGACCCCATCTCCGCAAGTCCATCTGCTGCTTTGACTCAATCAAATTGTCATGCGCCCCGGCGGCAACTGCTTTTTTGCCCATCGATTCCTTCCAGCGTCTTGGAGGCGTTTCAGCGCCAACATTGACCAAAAAAAGACGCCCACCTTTGGGAAGGGGTTGTTACATTGCTCGTTTTGCTTTGGAGGGCCTACTGGGCGAAGCTGGGAAAGCCCCCGCATGGCACGAAAATACCAATGGTGAAACAAAACCAACAAAAAAAGCATCCCCCAAGCGCACAATTCAACTGGAGAATACGGGGAAAATTGCTAAATCAAACAAAAATCAGTTGATGCTATGGTTCTGCCCCAGCCCTCTCCCACCACGGGGCCACGAACACGTGGCTCGGCGCACCTTTTTCAGGCCCTTTCTTCAGCTGTGCGACCGTGCTGCGTTCCGTAAAGCGTTTTAAATTCTCGCAATCGTATGCTTTGCCGAAAGGGTTTCGATTTTATTCGTGGACCCTGCTCGTCTGCTCAAACTCCTTTCTTCAATCTCATCCTCTACACCATTTTGCTCTCCCCCCCCCCTCCCTTCATGTGTATTCATCGAAAGTCGTCGAGCTGGAAAAACAGCAGCATCAATCGAACACTCGAATTCCGACCATCCCGTGAAGAGTGCCGTGTGCGGAGCGCTTTCTTCTCACGCGCCGAACGATTCCGCCCATACCAAGACGATAACGCTTCTATCGTTTCTGGGAATCATAAAACATATGGTGTAACACACACACACACACACACACACTCACACACATCTTATTGCACACATTTTCTCACAAACAAAAACGGTGGAAAGCTCGCTTGCCTCTTGTCTGTGTGCTTTTCCGTGTAAAGCATTTGATGCGGCGATGCATAAAATTGTATCATACAAATAATCTGCCTGTTACGTGTGCGTGTTTGTGTGTTCGCCGCATGACGGAGAGCACTTTTCACTATCTATTTTTCGCACGAATGCGGGCGGAATTCGACAAATTGGCCACTGAATGTCAATGAATTTTAATTAGCCCCCCGCGGAATGGATTGTTACAGTTTCATCCGCATCCGCCCACGCGGTACCACGCGCATTGCAACGGGAAAGTGAGTAAAGCGCACTGAATCACTGATACCCTTTTGCAGTTATGTTCCAGGTGTCAGCCATTTGTCCGACACGCCTTTGTTGGGTGCAGATAATGATGTGCATTTCCGGACAGGTGCTGTTCAACAACCAGTTTGGATGGTTGGTGGGTGTTCCAGTTATTGTGTTACCACTTCTAGACACATGGTTTATTCAGTAAAATTAATTAATAAGCGTAGTTGTAGTTAAAGTTTCCACTTTGTCATGAATTGATTACATCAATAAAGGTTATGATTACAGTGTTATATTATTGTGGGAATCGTTTTCATTGTACATAAAATGTAAGCATCCAATTAATTAAAACACGTTGTATCGCATTTTAATTAGCAATTCCAATTATCTGTTTGTACAATTGAACGATCAGATAGTTGAAATAGCTTTCTAAAAACTTCTATCAGGAAATATAACTGTTTTTACACTATTTTTTTTTTTTAATTTTTCGCGAAACAGAACCTGTTTTTAGTTTCTTTTTATTGCTATTCTTTAATCCTATTTCATCAGCTTACTGTATACTGCGTACGGATTTAAACCTTTACTTCAGCTTTATCATTGAGATTACTGGTGTTGTCTGTTATAAACACGCTCTGAGCTACTTCAAACATTATTTTTCCTTACCTAAATTTACAAAAAACATTCACATATTTGTTTTCATCTGCCCCATATTTATTTGACTGCCTTAAAGCCATTAGTTCATACTGATAAAACAATAGGGACGTGTTCTCTACGTCCCCAGGAAACGTCTGTATTAATGCATCTTGTATGACTTTCTGTTAATCTTCCGTATTTAAAAGGTTTCCCACCAGTCTCGCTAGTTAGTAGGTTAAGTGCATCGCGCAAACATTTGCCATTGCCTCCCTCCACATGCAAAAAGGGCATAAAAATGCGCTACAATCTGCCACTACACTCCAAAACGGATCATTTCGTTATTCATTTCAACCTTCGTTATACATTAATACCAACAAGACTGCATTGTAAATGATAAACAAAAACTCCAAACACACACACACACACACACAACCACCTTCACCGATAATGTCCACTCGACAAAACCACTCCGCCACCGTCAACCAGACACTTAAGCGGTGTCGTTTCGTGTGCGTGCCCTCCGTCCGAAAATGGGAAAATCATTAAACAAGCGCTCGATTTTTATGGTCAACATCAATAAATCGACACCGAATCGGCACACGTGGAACCGTGCCCGTCATTGATAAGACTCGGCCCGCACTTGATTATGCTCCTCTCAACGGGTAGCTCGTTCGTTGTGGAAGAAAAACAACAACAACAAACCACCCCAATCTCCACCTACGAAAAACGCGCGCCCAGGCCCTTAACGAGCGTCATTAAAACGTTGTGAACATGTCGTTCACATCGTTCCTTTACCGGCTGCGGCCCCTGTGCCTGTCTGGCGCAGGTTAGTAATGAGGAAAGGATCACACAAAGCACACACACACACACCAACACGCTCCTTTCGACATGGGATTGTGGTTGCGCGAAATTAATATCTCGTTCACCGGCCCCAAAATACAGTCCGTCCACAAGTGTGCCCACAAATAGCCACACACAGGCCGCACGAGCCCACGAGCCTGGCGATAGGACGCCGATCGAGTTCCGCTGCCAGTGCCAAAAATAGTTAATCATTCCACCTTCCGCCTGCCGAAAACCGGTACCAAACCAGCAATAACCGGTTTGTAAAATGAAGGAATTTAATTAATACCTTACGTGGTACGGCAACGCGGGTCCTTCGACCGTTGCATGAACGGACGCACATCAGCGCAGCGCTCGTCGCGTAAGGAATGTTTGTTCAATCGCGCTTCAACAAAAAAAAACACACACAAACACACACAAAACTACACCACCATCGACATTGGCCTGAAAAGAACTTTGTCCGTGCTGTATGACCTTAATGGTTTACCATCATTAGCTGCTGCTGCCATTTCGGTCCATTTTAGGTTGCCCGGCCCCTGCCCCGAATCGTGTCCACTTAGGGAGAACTAATTTTGGAATTATAATTTTATATTACCGGCCACCGGCAGCGTACCAGCGCGGTGAGTGTTGTCACCAAATCGCTCTCCCAGTAGCCGATTTGCTTTTGAGTGACTGGGTAGAGTGGCCAGTCCGTGTGCGTGTTTTTTTTTTCTTCTTTCAATTAAATGTCATAATTGAAGAAAACGACCCCCCGATGGAACAGCAGCATAACGGTACGCCAAGTTCACCATGTACCTTTTTTGTTTTTATTTAATGTCGTGTTGGCTACATCGGGTTAATGTCCGACAAGCTCTACCACGTTTACTTTCCCCTTTCCACCTGTCGCAGCTTTATGTGTGAGTTTGTGTGTGATGGCACTGTAATGACTACGGCAACGTTGAATTAATACACTGAAGATGACATCTATCACATCGACCAGAGGGACGAGTTCGATACGTTCATTTGCGGTGAATGGCAAAAGAAGGTAGAGAGAGAAAAAATCTAACCCAGCACAAATTAATCGATTCCTGCAGCGAAAGTAAACGAATCTGTCACCGCTTGCATGATGTATCAGCAGCCAGCGCGTGGGGGTTTATCCGGTTTATCTTGCCTCGATGATCCTATCACGTTTCAAACGCATGCACTAAGTAAAGGTGTCACTTGCTGTGGGCTGGCATTTGGGATGGCATTTCGCTTCGTGCTTAACTATCCCATTACTTTATAATGGAATATCCTTGGTTCCTAGAATTGGTCCAATCTTCTGCCTCTGCTTGGGCTAGCCTCCTAGCACCATTCTTAACCGTGGGCGACCGTTTTCGATCAACAAGTCATGAATATACTAGGCCTAGGTGGGCTAAATGCTCCTTGCAAAAAAGGTGGTATCGTTTGCAACCTACGCCTAAAATGCTTCTCAATTTTGGCAACAGCTCGGAATCGAAATGAGAGTGGTTTTTATTGTCGTTTTTTGTAATGAAAAAATCGATGGATAATGATTTGTTCTAGAATATAGTCTACAGCTATTTCAACTATTCAGTATAATATTCAATCGCTATTGGAAGGCATTATATTGAATCAATCAACTCGAAATATTCTTCAATCAGAAATATTTAAACCTACCAAATAAGAACTTAAATGCACATTTCAAGAGGTTCTCATACCAACCTACCACCATAGTAAGATCTCCGAATTTGTAACTAATTATTAAGCGGAATTTGTTCTCAATGTTCAATGCCACAATACCTACATGCCAGTAGACGCAGTTGGCGATATACCTTGAAGATCTAAAGCGAACTCAACTGTTGTTTCCAACTAAAGGTTCAATTAAAAAGGGTCAAATGTGATAAGGATGGAATTAAAATCAAATCTCAGAACTTGCCAAAATGATTCCACTAACATCAAATTATAACTAGCATACTATAGAAATCTTCCTTCAAATGCCATACCATACTCACGCAGTTATATTGGTCTGATAAGGCTTACGAGACACATTCACTAAGCGACTAATCAATCCCTTCCACGAAGGGACGGTCCAGTTTAACAAGAATCTTAAGGGGCAGTAGTAAATGGAAAGGCTTGCCATTCTTTTTGGTAAGCCTTACAAGATGCACTCAATGCCTCGCTAGTCTCATTTCTAATCCATACAATCCCTTATCAATTTTGTCAGTTGTATGGCATGATGATTTTCAGCACAGGTAGAGGACCTAGATACTATGAAACTTTACGAAAAGTTGGCATATGGTTTGTAGTATCAAAATCAGTTTAAGGAGAATCAAAGATTAAAATCAGAAAGAATGCCTTGTAATCGGAAACAGTCATCAGAACTACATCTTGAGCTCATCCGTGTATAGTAGAACCAGTCAGGGCAGTCAGGTACTATGTGAACAATATCATTGATAAATAGATGAAATAATGGAGGCCCTAAAATGCTGTCTTGAGGAACTCTGGATATCCTGTTATATGCAGTCCTCAATATTTACACGAAATTGTGGTCTTGACATTATGGTTGCTTGAATTGTATCAAACCCTATTTTTGGCGATTGAACGTTTGAACAAATGTTTAATAGTTTAAATGCTACACCAATCAATACAGGAAAAATTATTATAATTAAATTACTTTTTCACCTGGATGCTTAAAACAATGCTCAACTAATTTACGAAAACAATCTAACTTATCATTGTTTACGTTTTACAGTCATAAAAAGTATGCTCCACAATTCAAAAAGTAATTCAATACACATCACACAACAAACCACAAACCTACTCACGCACAGATTACAATGCATTAGTTAATGTGAAACACATCTGATTTGTTCGTTTCCCTGCTTCATCCAACACGGCCTCATCGATGTGATCCTGATTTGCTACGCTTTGCACTACCCACCTTGTACCAGCTGCACACGCCGCTAGCCACGCTTCAAAGCTCGCGGTAACGATATCACAATCACCGCTTGATTGTAATAATAAGCCTCCGTCCGTTGGGTTCGTTTCGCGTTCAAAAACCTCGCCTCCCCTTCCAACATTTCCCGACCAGCCAAACGATGCCAGAAAGCCATTACACCTCGACTGGCGGCGAATCATCACATTTCCAGTCACGACCTATCACGGGCTGCGGTTACAGCATGTAAATTACGACCAAATAATTAATCACCACGCATAAATACATGAATCAACTGGTACGCGCAAGCTGGTAAATACGCACCGGTGTTCTGCGGTGTTCTGCCGCTAATGGTTGTGTTTTAAACCCCATCTCAGCGTACTCCTCCGATTGCGCCGTTGGGATTACGGGGGCAGGGACAAATCACCTTGTTTCAATGTTGTTGTTGTTGTTGTTGTTGTTGCCGACCTCTCGCCACAGCACAGCAGAAAAGCATCAGGTTTAACAAACTTACAGATTCCTCCCCGTTTTTGCTGTGCCCTGGTACCGCGATACATGTCCCGCGAGACTAATGGCAACCGGGGAGCGAGCGGCGAAGGGTTGCGCGTGAATCGTGCATGGTGTATTTAATTAAGAAACCACAGTCACACTAATTCGCGGTTTTAACTTGCAAATGCTGCGAGACATCGGGCAGGTTCGATGGGGGAGAAAAAACGGAACGGGTGCCGTTTGCAAAAATTAAGCGCAAATTCCGCGGAGCAAGGGAGCTGGGGGAAGATCCCACTATATTACGGTCCCCGGGAAACCCTCCCCTGCCCTGCTCCTGGATGGTGGAATTTTACGCACCTTTCGTGACAGGATAGTGCTGCCGTCGTACTGGGCACTTTTGTAAATGCAAAACACGGCGCCCCTTCCCCAGCACCACCATAGTCTCTTAGCTCATTGCCAGGCGTGTCAGGTGGTCGGATGGTGTACCCCACATCCGAGCGGTGTCTTTCGGAGAGCGGGGAGTGAACCAGCGGCTCAATTACACAGCACTTGATTGACGTCAGCCAAATTTCACTGCGGCAGTGCTTTTCAGTGCCAGCGCAAAACTTTCCTGATTAACTCGCGGGAAAAGGGCGTCGCGAGCGGAGCGTGAAGCACGGGATAAGGCTCGCATTCCCCCCCACCGATGGTGCTTAGCACGGTACGTGGTGGCCTATAGTGTAGGTAGGTTTATGGAGGGCGCTAGCGCCTAACATCATTATGATTGAGCGCGCTTGATACGGTGCTTTGATTTCGATGTACGACGGTCCTGCGGAACCTCTCTGCTACCTGTCGGTTCAATGGTCGACAATCATTTCATCTCATCCATATAAATGTTGAAGTGGAAAATTTTGAAATCAGCTAGCTTCGGTACATGGAAGGGAACGGGGTGTAAGGGTAGAGGGAAGAGGATGAAGTTCAAAGAATTCCACAGACCTTTGGCTTTGCACTGCAGAGTAAAAATAGATGAACATTTGGTTAAAAGTACTGTTAAGCATAGAGTTTAATGACCTTTTAAGTCAAATCCTTGTAATCATTAGATGGTACAGGCTCTTATCGTGTATAAAAAAACACATTTTTTCAACAACCAGAATCAAATGAATACAGCCTGCTGACTATACCACATTCAGTAGTTTCGTTTGACAAAATTAATCTAATCCAGAAGCTCATTCGTTACATGAAATTCGACTCATAAAACATAAAGATGCTATATTCCATACAATTAATATAAAAAGTCTACGCTACGCTACGTCTATGCTACGTGCTTAATGCGTTGGGGAAACGTTCAAAAATCCCGCGGACGAATTTCTTTATAACATTTTGAGACAAAAATTCATCCAATACATGACTAATACTGTTTTAATTTATCTCGTACGACTCAATAACATGCCCTTAAAGAGTTCAAGCCTAGAATGGACCGTCCCCTCGTAGCAGGGACTGACTATGGCTGCGTTTTACTGAATTAAGTTTCGAAAGCGTATACAAAGACCGGCATATCTGCCTGTTAAGCATAAGAAAAACAAAAATGTTTCAATTTGGAGGATTGTTTTAACCATCCAATATGATTTCTTTATACAATTAACAAATTTTTTGAATTGTAAAGAAATAAAACAGTTCATGTCAAATCAGTGCAACTTGTTCCAAAAACTGTCATCCTAGAAAGACTGTGTAAATACAAATCCGCCAAAGTTGATTACCATACTTCTCGCGAACAAACTGTGTAGGAAACAACTACACTTAAGTGACTTAGCTAAGCGCCTGCAAGTATGGAATATAAGTGGTTAGAAAATGTATTTCCCAGTCTTGTTCATAGCTTTGAACAGAATTTATGCGAGGTATTTTCTTTATTATTTATATTTGTTAATACATTCTTGTCCGCCGCGTTCGAGACTCATTGAGACTATTACCGATGATTTTCTAAGCTTTCTAAACTTAGTAGTAAGCACCTCAATCTACAGGGAATCTCAGAACTGTTTGGCCTACATAGAAGTCGTATAGCATGTCTACCTTTGTTTGTTTAACCTTTTCAATTCGTTTTATTCAGCGATCTGCATAAGGACACCACACTACAGACGCGAACTTCAATGTAGAACGAACGTGACCGACAAATATCATTTTAATACACATAGAATCATTGAATTCACTCGTCATTTTACGCACCAATCCGAAAGTCCTATTGGCTCTACTTATTATTTATTTATTTATTTATTTATTTAAATCAAAGTTATCGGGCAGTATGCCTAAATAACTTAATGCTTACAGAGTGGTTAATACCATCGTAGTGGTCATGCATTGATAATTTGTCGCTCTTGATCCCAGTCTGGTATAACGTCAGCTCAAGGGATAATTACAGGATTAAAGGTGAATATATAATGACCTGCCACTGTTTCATTTGTTTTGTTACATGTGTAAGGTGCTTTATTACACTTTGTACCAATACTTGCAAAAGACGAGTGGCTACAATTACCTAAAACTACATTTGAAGGTTGCGTATTTGAAGAACTTGGCAAATATTGTTTAGCCACATTTAAATTGTATACTCTCCCAGTGTGCATGAATTATGATGAACTCTACATGCAAAGACTCGTATCCGAGAGCAGCTGCTTACGCTGTCCAATCGTCACACACATGGCAGTGAATAGCATTATGTTCCATGAACGCACCCAGCATCCTTTGGCCAATCCTTGCTGGCAATCGCAGCAATAGGCTACGAGCTGAGGGAAGGGGAAGCTGTGAAATGTAAGTGTGTATATGTGTGCATCCTGGAATCAGACAGCTTTCTTAACCCCCTCCAATCCTCCGAAACATACATACCAGATTGATCTGGCTCCGGCATATCGCACTCGGCAAGATACACCAAGCACCAGACTCGGGACACGCACGTGCTGTGCCATCATGCTCGGTGACATTAATAGACGAAGCTATCCCCCCCCCTCCCCCCCTGTTGGACCGTACCCATGGCATGGGAATGTCACAGCACGAGCTGGTATGCTGTAATAGTTATGCCTTTTCTGTTCGTCAGCCGCTCGTACCGAATGCTCGAAATCGTTTAATGAAAACGATTATGATGAAACCGGTACCGTAGCCACGGCAGGACGAGCTTCCATTCGAGCCGAATAGTTCGCACCAACGCCTCCGTTCTTCACACAAAGACACACACACACACACACACTGTAGTTAGCTGGAACACACTGCACCACAATTACCAATCGTTTCACGTTCAATTGAAACGCACCCACGGATGTAAGAGCTTTATCCCTCTTAACTCTTCCACACTGCTCGAGCAGCGGATCGTCCGCTTCCGTGGGACGCTGTGCAGTACGTGCCACAGGCAGCGAACACGTCGCAACTGCCAGCTCGAGCACAGTCAATATTTTATTTAGCCTCTAAGTAACATTTGTTTCTGGCACGTGTGCGTCTCCGATTCGATTACGCCTTCGAGTAGGCGACGGGCGGCGCGCGTATCGATAGCAACGCTCACTTGTATCTCCTCATTCTGTAGTTGCACTTCGCGCAAGTGTGCTTAAATATTATTGAGGTGCTTTGTATACACATATAAACCCCGATTCGATTGTTTGCCCATTTACTTATACCCATTATCTTCTTTCATTTCGTTTCAGGTCGTGTACGAGCGCAAGTCCAAAAGTCAGTGTTTGTTAACTACGCTTTCGTGGTGCGATTTATAACGCTGGCTAACGCTGGCTAACCACACTCCGAGGGCACCAGGTGAGCGTGTCGCAGCTTCTCCAACGTTTCGAACCAAATTTCCACTCAACGCAAATCCTTGTGGAAGCCCATTTTTTAACATCCTTCCACCCAACTCACATTCAATCAGGAAAGTGAAGTAAGAAACCGTGTGCGTTAATGCAACACGAAGAAGAAGAAAAAAAGGCGGTAGGTTTTGATTGTTATCGCCGGCTGACTTTCGTTTGACAGCAAAGGACAATTTTTCATCAAATACCCTTCATCAACGTTGGGTTTTTTTTTCTCAAAAGAAAGTTCAACAAACTCCAGCGGTGAGAAGTGTGTTTCATTTTTTGTCCGTCTCGGTGTGCAAGAAGTGCTTACCAAAAAAATTCAATCCTTTTTTCACTCGCTTCCCTCTATATGGATTCGTTACCATATCCAGACGGTCACACACACACACACACATACGAGCGAAATAAACCCAATTTTGATTGGGTCCGGAAGCTTTATCCTTTCACCTTTGCTCTTTGCACGGCCAACCAATGGAGAGGGCTGGCTGGCTCGCTGGCAAGCTGGGGATTGTTTTGTTTGACCTGTTGTTTCACAACACGGGCGGCAGGCAGGCAGGCAGGCAGGGCACAAAACAGATTGCGGTTGCCATGGTGTAATCAAGTAGGTAAAAATGGTTAGCTGGGAAAATGGGGATTATCCCATGATTTTGTTGCGATCGTTGGCAAGATGAGAATAAATTGTATTTCCTGTCCAATGCGCAAACCTTATCGCTCTTTTTTCCCTTGGGGTGATTGGTTTTTATTTGGCAGTGGCTATCGTTAGCAACTCGTTTCATGCTGGACAGCCAAGCATTACCAATTGCTTTGGTATTGTAAAATAAGGAGTTTAATTCACAATTTCTGTTACAAATTAAGGTTAATGAAGAACTATGAAAGGATCTGTTTTATTTCGTTTATGTTTCAATTCATTGAGTTTCATTAAATTTAACTCTCCTTCTTTAAGATCCTTTTTTAATTGAGTGGAACGGTCTCCATAAGGCCCAATCCTATTTCAAAGAAAGCAAATATACCCAAATATTAAAGTTATTTTGAAATTGAGCATCATTGCGAATCGTTCGGCCTATCAGGTTCACAATCACAAATCACGTTTACTGCCCACTAATTGTTACTGCCGAGATAAAGCATTCTCACCTAATGCCTATCATCAACACCAATAATATACGACCATTTCCTCGCCTATATACACGAGCTCGCGTTGGCGCACTTTCTTTCTATTTAATTTAAATTAAGCGCACCCACCTCCTTAAAACAATTCCGCCAAGTATCGCCCACGGCAAGGATTCACCTTCACTGGGCTGGGCTGATAAGATCAGAGTTGGTTTATCATCCTTTTGGCAAAGCAAGCCTCGTTGCCCCGTTACGCTCCGCCTTGGCTTGGGCTTGGGCGTACATTACACGCCATTTCTGGACCTGGACCTTTCCAGCCTGTACACACGCCGGGTACACGCGGATCGCTCGAGGACACGGCTAAACACACTAATCAGATTTAGCCGCCGTTGTTAAGCTGGACAAGGGGCCGAACGGGCAATGCGTAGCCTAGCGTTGGCACAATGTCACCGCGGCCAAGTTTGAAGAAGATTCTTACTCTTCGCTGCTCTCCCTATTTCTGCTCCAAGTTAACGATGAAACTTCCTCATTTCATTACAAAAACCGGCGCCAAAAGCGCACCAAGCAAAACTAATCAAACTTTGCTGGTTGTGCGATGGTTGGTAGTGCAAACCTCTTTTTGAGCATAATTGATACAGTATGAGGGAAGAAGTTTGATTTCAGTGGGTTGAATTTTTGAGCGGATTGTGGTTAATTCAAAATTTAAAACCGTAACGTTTCAAAAACAATAATTAATGCAATAGAAAAGCACATCGAACAGTACATCCCTAACAAATCGTTCCAAGAGTCCTAATACTATCAGGAAAAATTATTTAACATTAATGGCTTCTTCACGGAATTGTTTAATTACAAGTCAATTCGCTCCGTCTCCATGCCGGTGCAAATTAAAAGCCAGGAAGCCAATCTTTTGCCGATGCACACAACTTACACTAATTAAAACTTTTGCAAACTGGTTTCCCTTAATTGCCCCTTGCACCGTGCCAGTTCCGGTTCGAATGGCTTCACGGTTCGGTCGTCAATCGCGCAAGTTTACCATTTTCATGCACCCTTAGTTTAACAGGACTCCTCTCTCCCTCTCTTTCTCTCTTCTCTCTCTCTCTCTCTCTACTAAGCGATAATTTTACATGCTTTCACGCTCCCCGGGAAAATCGAAGCACGTGGGTACTTTTCAACCTCCGCCGATCGCCAAAACCCTGCGACCGCGCGGTCCTGGGCAGGTAAACCGCACATCAGTTTGCATTAATGGGCAAGCTAAAGGGTTCGTGCCGCAGAGCATGCGGCATCAGATTAACTATCCAGATTTAATCCCATTACTTCCAACAAACTTTGCCCTAAATCATGCGCCTCGTAAAAACACAAACCCAACCGGGCAAATGAAACGGGTCTGGGTCGCACCAACCGGGCGTTGCGTTAAATCGTGCTTTAAATATTCCCTGCTCTCTAGAGCGCCGATGAAGCAAATGCGTTTTACCGTTTAAGCACTTTTGCTTGTAATTGTTATGAACTTTAGTAAATCATTCATTTAAGGGTCATTTTTATGGTTCCTTTCTAGATGCATGTCAAACATGTAAACCGATTTTGTGCTGTAAGTTATGGTGCTACGGTTATTAGAGTGGATCTGCTCCGTGAACAGTTCAACTAAATTGCACATACATTACACGCAAAGGAGTTGAGCATCGTTTTACTTCCCTTTTTTTACTGAACATTTAAGTTTTCCGTTCCATAAGCAAACCTTCAGTATTGTTTTGGTGTAATTTTACAGTCGTTGCCAATACATGTTTGCATTAGCTCGCCTATGTTTGTTTCTAAGGTGCCAATTTTTGACCCCGTGTCACGAGTTTTGGCTCCACGGCATTCATTTTTGGTAGTAAGCATCAATTTTGGAATCTAAGGCCTCAGCTTTTGACTACAAATCAATTGTTTTGTGAACTAAATTTTACCTATTACCTGAAACTGTGAGTCCCAAAATGGTTGAATATAAATTGAGTAGTTAAAAATTCCATAGATAGAATTTGAATTATAATAATTGTTATATCAATTTTGGAGGTTTTAATGGACTGCAAAAAGTTGGCTTGTATTTTCAGATGTAAACAATGGATTTAGAATTCAATTACAAAATTTGACGGCCACCACTGTAAGTCTGTTTGATTTTTGCTAAGCCGGTTCAAATACTATTCATAGTTATCAAATGACATATCTTAATTTGTTTAAATTATTGGAGCTAGTTAAACAGTAGGTGCTTTGATAAACCAAGGCAGTAAAACATTAATTGTGCATTTCAGTTGCAAACAATTAGTAACTTTCTTAATCGGCGCTGCAACCGCTTTGCAGTCTTGGCCTGCCTCAGGAGTGACCGAAACCGCTCACGGTCTCGAGTCAATACGTTATCTCGGCCTTAATGGCGGACGCCTCCACGCCACCTCAATTTAGGCTCTTCGGTCCTTGTGGACGGCCTAAAAAGACTTAAAGGCTGGATAGTCGGTTAGCATACGTACAACATGGCCAGCCCACCGGAGCCTGGCGAGCTTGATACGCTGCACGATAGTGAGGTTGCTGTACATCTCGTATAGCTAGTCATTATAACGGCTCCTTAATTGTCCTTCCATACATACGAGGCCAAGTATCCTTCTGAGCATCTTCCTCTCGAACGCGGCTAAGAGGGTTTCGTCAGATTTGGACAATGTCAATGTCTCAGAGCCGTATGTGAGTACTGGTACTATATAGGTACTATATAGTCCCAGCTTCGTCCGTCGAAACAGGTTCTTTGAGGGGAACTGATTTTTCAGGCTGTAGAATGACCGGTTGGCAGCCAGCATCCTTGTGCACAACTCAGCTACCATGCTATTGTCGTTGTTGACCTTTGACCCGAGATAGGTGAATTCTGGGACGCCTTCAAAAGTGCGTTCACCTATCTGTGCGAAACATATATCTTCGTATCTTGGCGTAGCAGACTTTCGAGCCTTAATTCAATACTACGTAGCCGGATAGTCAGTTCATAGTTGCTAGGGAGGAACGGTCCATTCTAGGCTTGAACCCATTACAGGAATGTTATTGAGTCATACGAGTTAACGACTGTACCACGAGACCGCCCTATAAAACTGATATCTACTTAACAGTTTTCGTATCGTTTCACGTCGGTTGAGAGGCGTTATCTACACTTTAACTTCGATTTACTTCAAAATATCACATTTAAAACATGGCTCAATGCATTTTTTTAACAAATATTCTCCATTTTCTGTTTTGCATCATTCTTATAAATAATCTTTCAATCATTTAAGAGACCCTTAAAATCACAAAAATTATCAAAAAATTACACATAAATTATGAAGTAGCCACCTGAGTACCATTTACTACCGAAAACATGAAGATAGAATCCTCATTTCATAGTCATGCCGATCTGAACAAGACAAAACAAAAATCAACCCACAGCAGCCAACTTCCAATCCACACAGGCACACCGGCGTAAAACCAACCAAACAGGAAGAAGCAAGCAAATATCGAACACTGCCACGAGTACAATAATTGCATACCTTCCTTTCACAACGGCACAGCCACCAACATCCGCCTTCGGCCGCATAAACTGTGTTGCGTTGTATTGGAACAAACATGATCTCATAATTTGGTAGTCAACTGTATTGTAGTATTCATCAACAAAAAGAAGAAAAAAAAGGAATAAAAAAAGAATAAAAAGTATAAAATGCATTTGCAAAAAAAAGCAAACCAAAAACATTAGAAAAACAAGATGTTGTACGTCAATCACTTTACTCAAACACATTTAAACGTGAGCTCTCTCTCACTCTCGCTGAGGAGTTGCAAGGAAGTTCAGCATAACTTATTAGCAAAATGAATATTTAACGCATCATGTCAATTGTACTATTAGAGCATTAGACGGCAAAGTTTGAAATTGGAAAAGCAAACGAAAACACAACGTGCGTGTGTGCGGTTGTGTGCATGCTGAAGAATAGCTGCGTAGGCAAGCTGCGTTTGATGGATGGGTAAGCGTGACAGTTTGTTCAGCAGCATAACGGATGGAACACAACTGCCGCCAGGCAGACAGGAACTTTGGGCAAAACGGATTACTGGTACAAACTGTTCACTGGATGGTAAGAACAATGAGACACCTCGGCAAACTTTGAAAGCACACACGCACCCGGCGGGCAGGTACCCGCCAAACGAGGGGGGGGCGGGCGAACGCCGCAATCCCGCAAGACCAACGCGCGGGACTGCAACCCAAGCTTCGCTTGCGCATTTGTGCGGCGTATATTTTGATATTGGCTTTGGCAAAAAAAAAACATAAATGCATCACTGTAGCTGCAGCTAGTTTTTGGATGAACTTAGGAAGCGGAAGAGTGGAAGATATTTGTAGAAGCAGTAGGTTTAAGGATCGAGGGAGAGAGAGTATGACAACAACAACAAAAAACCCAATTGTACTGTATTGTAATGTGTCGTAGACAAAGCGTAAACATTGTATTTGTACTCTGCTGTAGATGTAGTAGACTATCACCGTTGACCAGTGACGATGGACAGGCTAGAGAGTGTATTGCATGATAATTAAATTGTTTCAAATCCATTTGTTTCAACATACAGTTGTGTAGTGCCGGATAATGTGTGTATGTGTGCAAGGAACTGTGCCACAAGGGGAAAGGGGCTACGGTTATCGTGCTTAATTTGTACGAGCCATCCCGCAGCTCGGTTAGAGCCAAATCAGGCCGCAGCTTGGCAGGATACTCTCGTATAGGACGTGTTTGTTGCTTTCTCTTCCTGTTTGATGGTTGAATCGTCATTGTTGCTTTAATTAAATCTTCTCAATACTTGTATCATTTGCAAAAGCCATTTAACAAACCAGCCAGTGAAGTGAAGCTCTTACATCAAGCTCACGCACTCAGCTAGACAAACAACTACAATCATTTCTCGAGTGAATATCACCACTCAACACACACCCTCCTGTGCCCAGTATTGATGTGATAATGTTTTCGAAACTTACCACTGGGAGCGCTTCATCCCTTTCGCACAGCAACAACGAAGGAACCTAAACGGTTGCTGTGCGCCCGTAACATCTTGGGTGAAGCGCCCGTACACAACACAGCCGGTGACACTTTCTCTTGCTCGAGGCATCCGGCCAACCGTGCGCCCGGTTTTGGGTAAGAAACGATAGACACAAACACAACACACACATACACACACAGAGCAAAGTAAATTTAACAAAACCATCGACGGAAGTCGTGTAACTAACGTTGACTGGACTGGACGCAAGCTTGACCATGCCTCGACCGTGCGACGAAAGTGTCAGCGAAACATTGAAAACTTATCTGGAGCCACTAGTATGCTGGGTATGGTTTGGGTGTGCCGGGTGGGTTTTTGCTCGTATGCTCGTAAAGCAACAGCACGTTACGTGGAATGACTTGAGCGTATGTTGAACAAACACGAAACAGCATGAAGCTATTCGGTTCTTACTACATAAATTTGGACCAAGCGTAACAATTATAAGCGATTAATGTATTTTCTTCCAAATTGGCATTGCAAATACACATAAATCTGCAAGGTAAACCAGCACTTTCAAAGATATGATGCTGTTGGGTTGATCCAAATGTTGTGTCTGATATAAATGACTTTAAGATTAACATAGCTGTTTTGAACAAAATTAGAAACATCCTAAATTTTCACCTGCAGCACAATCAACCGCAAAGACTAACCCTGATTTGCCTAAAACAAATCTCAAACGTTTGGATTGTACGATTGGCCATAGGTGCTAAGATTGCTATTGTTTATTGCTTAGTTTTAAGACTGTTTGACCATTAAATCAATTAATGTTATAAGTACCTAACAACATTTGAGTCGATCTTATATCAGTACACTTATATGCCAAGGGTGTATTCAGCTTAGAAACAGATATATTAAAATTAAACTAATAATTATTGCATTTAATACAACAAATAAGGTTCGTAAATGGTAATCAGCGTGTGTAAAGATTAAACCTAAAGCCTTCTTAATTTTCTAACTGATTTAAAATTTACGCTTTTTTGTATGTTCTAAACTTAACCTTGAATTGCTGCACAAAACATCGAACTTTCTTTTATATAATTGTTTCCTTACCCTCACTGACACTGTCAATCCACCAGCCAATCAAGCATATCATCACTTCGAAGTGATACGCCGCACTAGATGCGCACTAGAGGAGCACATGTGCACCATCCATTGGCCCATTCCATCGACACGAAGCTTCCCTCTCTCTCAATTTCACACACACACACACCTTCGTTAATGTCACCGCACTCAGCAGCGGCTGCCCGTTGGAAAACTTTCATAAACTTATCATTCATAAATGATTCATGATCTGCTTATGCACACGGTTCCTTCCAACGGGCAAGCGCCGCTTCGGCAGTGGCGAGACATAGCGGGAGGCCACAACTTTTGCATTCGTGCAACCCCTGTCGCCCCAATCACCCCTCGATTTCGCTCGATTTGAGATGAAACAACATGGAGCGGGTGAGACACAGCTAGTGGGAGCTAAGAGTTGTGTCTCACTGGTTCCCTTTTGCTAGTCGATCCATTTTATTCATCGGAATGCTTTTGCCAGCGGGCTGGGTGTAAGGGTGGTTGTGGTATTGCAATACTTTTACCCTCTTACCCGGTTTCACACCACCACCAACGCCCTCAACGTTCTCAACCGACGTACACATTATGAGCTACCGATCGTGATCGGAAAGTGCTCCCCGTTCTGCTTCATTTTAGTTGTGTATCGGCCACAACCATCCTCCCCTTACCGACACCTCCGACAGGAGAAGGTGGACTTGATTGGTCCACTGGTCGAAAGGTTTTGCAGCAAAACTTCACGCTGCTAGCATTCTACAAAAACCCCCCGGCACACGCCGGTTGGTTTCGTTGCTGCTCACTAAGCCGCTCGTGCTGCGTTTTGCTGCAGCGTTCTAGACAGGCGGACGTTTCTGACAACTTTTCACCAACTGGTTTCGCTATTTATTTCACGTCGTGCACAAAGGAGTGGAGAGGTGTTTGGGGAGAACTATTGGATGCCGCAAGCAACGTTTGTGAGCTTATTTTGTTGTTGTCTATATTGCCATTTGTGTGGCGTTTTAATGCTTTGCAGCCGTGCCGAAGATGTACACTTTAGCGCGTGGCAATTTAGCGCTGCATTTTAGAACGCTGCTTTTCTTTTTTGCAGCGCTTATTTTGAATGCTAGTGAACGGTTTTGATGTTTATATTTAAATTAGCAGTTTTATTTGCTGCAAATAGTGCAATATTTTACTTTTTTGCAAAGAGCATACTTGTACTCTTTCCATGCAGCCAACAACGCTTCAAAACTTTGTGTTTTTTTTTGTATTTTTTTTTTCATTTATTTAATATCACAAACTCAAATATAGTCTATATACCTAAATGGATGTAAAACACATCTCACGCAACGCCATTATTCAAATTTTGCTTACGAATTTACAGCAGTTGCATGATGGCAGCCAATAAATCGTTGAAATTTTTCTCTCTAAATTTCAAGGAGCAGAATCAGTTAGGGCTGGTCTCGTTGTACAGACGTCAACTCATATTACTTCACAACATGACCGTCTTGGGTTCAAGCCCCTAATGCACCATACCCTCATACGTAGGGGCTGACTATCCTGCTATGGGTAAAGCAATAAATCACTGAAACCCAAGCGCACTAATGGTACAGGCAGGCCTTGGCCGACACCGGTTGTGTTTTACCATAGAAGGGAAAAAGAGGAATCAGTCAACAGTTCTCATATTTTCATTATTTTAATGAATTTTGTTATTCTAGAAGTTTATATTATATACGTTGCATACATTCATTTCAATCTCCTATAAAACTGACGATATATTTAGAACGATGAATATACTCAGGGTCTTTGAGGTTGTATTAATTATTATTTGTAAGAAAAAATATCAATGTTTTTCCATTATATTTATTACCATGGGACTATCGACCAATTTGATAAAAATAAACCCTTTTTGTGCAAACAAAACATTCAAAATTTTCATCTGTTTTAAAGTCGATTCAATTATTGTTGTATGTAATTCAACACTTTCATACTCTTTTAGGAATCATATTAATTTTACTAAAACATTTGGGCAGATTTATGACAATTTGCAATTTTACATCACATAAGCACTACAAAAACCATATAATTTGATTATTTTGTGTGAAAAAGTTTTGAAATTTAATTAATTAACAACAACTTGTTTACTCCTGAGAATACATGCAGATTTTTCCACTCCAGTACCACTTCCGAAACTGGCATTACAATTATATTATTAAACATTCTATTAAATAATTGTTTTATTACCTAACCTTAATTGGATTATTTGAAATACACACTTTCTGATATTTTGTTAAATTTTATAAATAAAGCGATAGACTTACAGTCAAAATTTGATGCCTAGGAGACAAACATTGTGACACGCTGGCAACAATTGGTGCATTAAAAGCAAAAATGGGTGGGCTAGAGCCAACATTTAGTGGCAACTACTGTAATGATTCTACCCTCAAACAACAAAGAGCTGTACTCATCTTCAGACTGTGCTGTTCTATTTCAATTATGAGTCCCACCCAAAATTCCTTTATGACACTTTTGTAATACATTTTTATCCCCTATCCCTATTGGTCGTATTTTAAAAATCATTTTAAAGGTAAAAAATCCTATTTTTGCTTGAAATTAGATCAATTTACTAATTTAGTGGCTACCTTTTCAAGTTACATTATACAAAAACTAGCTATGATTTGACTGGAAATCTCTAAATTCGACTTACACTACTATTCAAGATACGCTGTTACCTCCAGTCTACAGTAGTAGCATATATCGAGTAATACTGAGTAATAGTGAGTAATATTGATCCACCAAATACAATCGATTACAACTGACCGATAAATTAATTATCAAAATCATTCCATGCACTAAACATGCACAACCGCAGCATAATCCAACTTTTAATCAACTAACAAAAGCTTAGTTTGTGTGTGCCTATGTAGCCAAATTAAGCAAAAGCTCGCGCAATGTAAACCAAAGCACAATGTGATCAAATCGCACAATGATCGACCTAATTCCGGGAATCCCCCATTCCCGATTTAGATAATGCATTTATAATGAACCGCACCGTGCGCAATCAAAAACGGCATCAAAAACGATGAATTTTAGCATCGGTTTGGCACGGGCAGATTGATGAGCTTTCACAACTCTGCCTCGGGCCATCATCCCATTCCACTGAGCGGGTAATGTTCCTGCTGCTCAATCAATCAGTAAGCTTGCACAATGTCACAGCCAATTAAAATGTAAATCCATTTATTTATTTTTTTCTTCTCCTTCACACTTCTTCGGCCCACTATCAATCAAGGTGTGTTCGGTGGTGTGGGAGCCAACACAGAGATGGGCCTCGTTGTTGTCGCGCGTCATTCGGCAGTCCAAAACGGTGACCTTCAACCTTGTGCAAGGAAGCTATAATCTCCTTCCACAGGTTTAAACCCGGCACCCTGCCCTGCTCACACCTGGGCACCGGTAAGCCAGGGCCAACGAAATGGCTCCGGCATGGCTAATTCCACAAAGCTCTCAATTTTCACCACCACCTCCGGCCGCCGGTATCAGATGTCGCGCGCGCTGGTGCTCTGTGTACATCAACCAAGTGGGAAGGATAACCTTTCGATCTGCTATCGCATGGAGAGCGTTCTTTGTGTGATAGTTGAAGGGAGTGCGAAAGAGACAAAGAAAGAGAGAGATGGGGTGCGAAGGAGCGCGGTTGAGGATTTAATTTCCCATCCAAATAATCTCATTATCGTTATTGTTCGCGCTACCATCTAAAACGCCATTAAAACACACACACCCAGACACACATTGTTGGTTCTGGGCAACGGTTTTAGCACCTTGCCGGACGTGGGTGAGTAGTGCAAAAGGTGAGATGCTGATATTGGTAGCCTGCAAGCAATATGAACAGGACAAGGAGTGCGGCTTGAATGACAAGATTTGTTACCATCGAAATGGCCCACAAAAGCAGAGGCCCCGGTCTCACATCCTTCTCTTCCAGCTTCCCTTGCGCTCTTGGCGCAGGATGGTGAAGGAGAGCTGAAGCGTAGCCACAAAATTGGATCAACCCCGGGCAGGTGAAGCACGTGAGCTATTTTTAGCTTTCATTCATCAAATTTCAATGCATCTACAGCTGAAGTGCAGAAAGAGAACTATGCCGGTATGCCTTTTGTATGTGTGTGTGTGTGACATTCCTTTCACTTCGTACTCACACACATACCCAAACAGTTACTGCAAGGTTTTGCCCCGAGACACCGAGGACACTGGAAATGGTCGGTCACTCGAGCTGGCTAACCTCACCCTGGCTTCATTTTGCTTACCTCGCACTGACACAGAACACGACAAAGATTGATGCCACTCGAGCCGCAAAGCAAACCAGAAGAAGAGGAAAAAACACACAAGAAATATGTATTCCTCAAACAGATGATACGCTCTCTGCACACAGTTTCAGCGATGCCAGCCATCCAACTACCGTCACCTGCAACTCCCAGGAATAGCGCTCCATTTAACCGCTTCGTGTTGATTACATTGGCCTCCCTGCTCAAGCGGATGCCTGCTTTTTGGCGGTTCGTCTCGTCCTTCTTTTTGGTGCGCTTCTTCCGTCCTTTCCACGCATCGCATCGCAAACATCAAACGGCAACGGGATAGGTGTGGCTTTGTTTTGGATGCCAGAAGCATCGAAGCGTGTGAAGTTGTTTCGGGAAAGGGGATGCTGGGATGCTATTTTTAGCCCGCTCCACAGCGCTCCGGCCGTGCAGATATGAGGTGAGTGATGGAGAAGCGAGACAGCAGATGATCTCTTGTGCAATTTCAACGAAGCTAGGCTCCGCTTTTTTCCTTCGCGTCAAGCGTGAAGCGTGTTGTGTGGGCTAATGGGCTTGCTGAAGGTAGTCCAAAAAAAAAGAAGGAAACGACACACAAACTGCGAAACAGGTGACATTTTTGCCCACGCAACGCACCGGTAGGCAAGGCGTTCCACGTCACGTCGGGTTGTTAAAATACACTTGCGTTCTTTGCTGTGTACCTGGCCAGACACCAGGCCAGACACCGTGGTGCGGTTTGGGGCGTGATGAAATGAGATGCTAATTTTAACGCTGCTTGTCCAAATTTGTGTGGAGAAAAATTGCTTCCCCCTGCGAAGCCAGTGGGCGTGATTTCTGCTACCCAATATGTTTGTTCATGTTGCCCAGGTTCTATTTCACTCTTTGGCCGGTTGCATCGATCGCCCGGCCGAGCGAACGCAGTAATGCAGCCACTTGCTCCTCAGTCTTCATTTTCAGCATCATTTGGAAGCTCAAATGATGTTCTTACTTTTTTATCGTAAGAACTTGTAAGAACGGCCTAAATGGCCGTATCACTTATGGAACAGACCTATATCTAACATTGATATTTCCATTGCCTTGCTTTGTATCTTTGAGCTGGCCGGCGTTCATTTCCTTGCTCCGTTTTATAAGCCTTATTCCGGGTGGGTTCGGATATAAGCCACTTTCAAGATCACTAAAACTTCAAAGCCGTCTCTCCTAATTAAAACAATCATCATCTAATTTGATAAAATATAAGATTGAAAAATCTCATATAAAACAAGATTCTAGTCAAATTGTTAGCCTCATAGCTCCAGTAACCTTTTGAAAAAGCATTACAGTCTCTACGCCACAGCTTAAATCTGATGGAGACGCCCAGTCATTCGTGCTCTGCGTAGCTGGCTGCGTACGTTGGATCATGCAGCCAGGTGCACATGCATCCCCGTCCCATACAGGGACCGTGTTCGGGTGTGCAAACTGTTGTTTAGTCGCTTGACTACACCTTTGGCACACACACACGCACACACACACAGATTGAACGTATCCTACTCCGACTTGCTACATCAATGAGCATGCTGAAGCGGAAAAAGTGCAGACTCACACACACACACACACACACACACACACACACACACTCGCATCAGGAAAGAAAGTGAACAGTGGCTAGGATTAGCTTACGGTAGCACGATGAAATGCACTGATTGCTTGCTAGCGTTCCGGACTGCATTTGACAATCGGACTTCGTCTTACCTGGGCTTCCGGTACGGTGTGGAAGCGAAAACGAACTGAAGAAAGAGTTTGCATGAATAATGAACTACAGCACATGGGATGTTCTTTCCCCCTCGTTCTGCTTGAAATACATACACACACACACGGTGGCTTATGCATAAACCCTACTCGTACCTGGATGCTTTCTGCAATGTTTCCTGGAAACACCTGCTAACAAAAAAAAACACCAACCCTCGTTGAAATACGTTGAAATACAACCGGATGATGTGTTATTTGCCCCGGCTTGGCGTCTAATTGAAGAATGAGACTAAGGTAAGCTTACTCCCGCCCGGATTTCAGTGCAAAGGGCGGCGAAGCTTAGCGTGTAATGTGTCACCCCGTTTTCAAACCAACTTCAAACGAGGGTTTTTAGAACAATCGTCATCGTTCGAAGGGGGTTTTACGTTACGTTAATGGGAAACGAAAGCTTACGCTGCTGTTTGTTTATTAATTAATGATTGCCTTTAGCTTTATTTTTAAGCGCTGTCAAAGATGTTACATACGGTAGCATTCGCTTGTATCCAATTTTGTCGATTTTTTTTAACAAGCATTCAGCACAATTCCTTAATGAGGATTAATGAAGCGAAAGGCCACTTTAATAGCGAAAAATGTCTTAATTTTAAGCACTTTGTTTCAAGCTTTGTAACCGATACGTAGAAACTTTATGCACAACAACCATTTAAACCCTATCAAACTCATTTTTACGCAACAAATGGCGGTAAAAACAAAGCACTAAAATCTCAAAACAGATTACCTAATGAAGAATAAAACCAAAACTTTACCGTACCTTCATGGACTTCATGGGCTGCAGAACTTTTTGAACAAGCGAAAATTTGAAAATGAAAAATGAAAATGAAAACTTTCCACAAACCATTTGTTTCACTAGAGGTCGGTCAACCTGGCTCAACGGACACTTTTGTTTGTTTCTTTGTTTAACAGCAGCCAACGGTTTGCTACACATTGTGTGTGTGTGCTTCTCATTGTGAAATGGCTTCTTGATGCGATTCCCTTTGCGACAATGCTACCGTTGACGTGGCAAACTGGAATCTTAAACATCACCTCTGGAATTGCAACTGGAGCTCAACACTGACATGGCAAACACCGTTACTTGCCCGTCGGATGTTAAAATTAACGAGTTGGTACCTGCAGGTCCGTACACGACCGGGTAGAATATACAGAAATAGTAAAATGTGTTTCAAATTGCATTTACTGCCGCACTGTAAGCATCTGGGAGGAATCTGTATGTGTTTTTTTTTTTTGCTTTATCGTCCAATCAAAAGTGCGAAACATTGCCAGCTGTCTTGCTGATCAATAAATCAACGCGCTCGGTATATGGCGCCATTAACGAGGCGCATGTCTTCATTTCCGTTGATTTCATGGCCAACGATAAAACAGCGAGACATTGCAAGACGTAAAATGACGTCGTTTGTATGCGGGTGTGTCTCTGTATGTGTGTGTGTGTCTATTTAATGAATAGACATGTATCCAACCGACGCATTACAGCGGACAAAGTAAAAGCTTTTGTGTAGCATTTAGTTGTGCAGATGTTTTGTGGCTGTTTTGCTGCGTTAGTTAGCTTAAATGTTGTATTTAAAAGATCACCCTCAAATCAAATCATAATTTTCTCTAAACCATCGACTTTACAGTAACAAAACATGTAGTTTTTTATTTATTTTTTAATTTATTTATAACACAATTTAAAATATCCAAACGATTAAAATAATTCGTCCTATTAACTCCAAACCATGACAACAACCATCGACAGCTTGAGCCTGTACAATGGTAACCTCACAAATTGTAGTTTCGTCGCCGCTCTCTACTCAATTTCTCTTTGAAAGCCCTCACTTTTAAATGCAATGACAAACGAACTTCGTGCCGAAGAAGAGCCGGCAACAAGAGCGGCAATTAAAATGATGATACGGCAAAACAAAAAGTACACCAGGCAACCTACTTCTGCCAATGGATAAAGCAACGCTTTGAGCTATCTTTATACTGAGGAGCGTTCATTATGTCGGTCGGTTGCAATTATTCTACCATTTACTGTCTACCACGCTCGTAAAACACAGCATGTGATTAATTCATTTACTCTAGCTAATTGGATGCAGGTGCAAAAAGGGAGGACATGGTAGAGTGAAGTTTGGATAAGTTAATCCTTCAAGGTGCCGTGCGGTAATAAGCCGGATTAAAACTGTTTTCCAAAAGAATTTGAAATAAAATAAAAAATAATAATATTTTACCTCTTCTCATACGTCTTACGAACAACGACAGAAACGCTCTGTCATCTATTGGCTCTTGCACCATTGTCTATTTCATTCCATGATGCGGCAAGATTTGTTTCTCGCTTCAATGGCCTTTTATTTGAAGCCCCCGTGACTGTGACTGAGAGCGGGACAAAACAAACATTCAACCTGTCTGTTGACTATTGGCATCAGCACAAAAGAGCAACAGTCCCTCGAGAGCGCAAACATTGAGATCACTTCAGCTCGTTCTCCCACAAACCTCAAGGGCAGCCGTTGTGCCGTACCGGTTCAGGTGAATGATGATTTGATAAAACGCCCTTGAAGATATTCCTTAGTGACATGTTCGGTGCTGCAAGGCCGAAAGATTCTAGCTCATCTCTCCCTCCCTCGCAGCAAAAGCCAACACCCACACAGGTGCACCAACCATGCCGCCATAGCTCCATAGCAGCGAGTAATTGTTTTGTCCGTCTGTGTTTCGTGCGAGCGGTAGGGAAAACTTTCCGTTTCGAGCCACGATGTTTGCGTGTTTGCAATTGATTCTCACACGAGCTTAGCAGAGGCTTTGTTACCTACGCACGGCCTATGAAGGCCCGTACCGTCCTATGCAACGGGGTGAAAGCAGTTCGAAAAAACACCCCACCAAACATGGGCCCAAACGAGCGTGCTGGCAACTTCGCCTACTAACAGGTGTGTACAACGAACGAGCATGAGCGGGACCTGAAGGGAAGATGGAGGGAAATTGAAATTAATCAAAATGTAATTAAAACACGAGTCAACCAACCACCCACCCCGCATCCGGGAAACCGGGTTCGAGTCGGACAATGCGCACGAGCCACAAAGCGCACGCCGCAGTCCAGCCAGCCCAGCCTTCAAATTACGCGGCGCAGCGTTTAGAATGACATTTAATTTCGCTTGTTAAGTAACGGGGGTTGTTGTTTTGTTTTCTTGTTTTGCTCCAACCCAACCCACTGGGGTGGGGCTTAACTAGCGGGCTTACGATCGGGGCTGATGACGTAAGGAAATTGCTCGTTCGTTTGTGGGTACCATAAATTATTTATAATTGTGTACGTGAAATACAGTACAGGTAGAGTAACAGCAACCTGTTATCTTTAGTTCAGTCAACAGGCAAACCGCTACAATCAATGATCAAAACGATAGAAAAGCAGGTCGTGAGACGTGAGCTGAGACATTAGGAAAAAACTGAAATTGACAAAATGTTGACAGACATTGGCAAAAAAGGAAAGCAAATTTGTTTTAATTGTATCATTGCTGGGCTGCTCGGGGATTCTCATAATTTTGGGACACTTGCCTGACCTCTACCTTCGGGACATGAACTTTATGTGATAAGAAATGAACTCTATAGCACCCCTTTTGGACTGTCATATCGGAATTTCCTGCATGCTTTGTCCAAAACGGGTGCAGTAGAGTCGACTTCGCGTCGTAAAATGTTCCTTTCCCATAAGAGGAGCTCATGAAAGTCTTCCAGAGTTATAAGACCTCCTGAACATCCCCTGTATTTGATTGTTCTAGTTCATCTAGCTGGCAGGCGTGTCAACATTTTCGTACCGCCACGAGACAAAGCTCTTTTTGCTATTGACAAGCTGTTTTTTTCCAAACTTGACAAAAGCTGCAGTTGTCACCTTTTTGACCTAATAGTTACTACGAATGTGTTTGCCCAAAAATACATTCAAATATGTGAAACTTCGACAATTATGGCAAGCATCTGTTTGCACGCTCTCCAAAGCAACACGAGCAACGTGTGCAAAAGCTTGCACACTCGCAAACAAACAAACCAATACTTTTCGCCCCATGGCAAAATGTCATTCGTTTAATTCATTTTTAAAGCCACACAAATACCACACCACCCGCCCAGGCAAAAAGGGAATAAAACCTGTTCAAAAATGCTGACGTCGCAGCGTTGTTTGCACACACAAACACGCTCACAAAGGAAGAAAACAAAATAATATTTTCACGATTTTGCCCCGGGAAGACTTTTCAGCCAATCTGTTTCCTCTGCCATCAGAGCTTTCCACCTTACTCCCTGCTTTCTTTGTATTACGGAGTAGACTGTGTGACTGTGATTTATGACCCCGAACCACAGAGTCACACAAACCGAGAAGCAGAAAGTGCACATCCTTCATGATTCCTAAGACTCGTCAGCGATATCTCGGTGGAACTCGGGGTTTTTTTTTTTAACTTTCACCTGTTGCTTGACCAGAAGAGCGTATCGGGAAAAAAGGGAGACCCTTTCACCCTTTCCTAGAAGCAACCCAAACTGGTGTTGTTTTGTTCGGTTTGCAGTTTTATGATGCCATTTTGTGAAGAAAATAGAGGATGGAACAAAATAAAAGCTCAAGTGAATGTGCGCTTCGGCATAACAGCATACATGAAGCAGATGAGAAAACTATTTTTAAACCATCTTCTTTTGATGGGATTTATTCAATAATACACACTTATACGACTCCCCGATGGATTCGTCTTTCCTCTTTTGATGGTTCTTTTTTATCTGAAACCGTCGAATTTTCGTCGCACGGTATTGATCTCTGCTCAATTGCTTTTTATTACACTTTCCCCGCAGGAATTGCTGCGTGCAGGAATGGACAAAATATTTCAAGCTAATTGATTTAGCTTACCAATAAAAGAGCCGGCCCTGTCTAGCCGCCGGTTCCGTTTGTGCAGAGATATTGTGACATTTGCTTTATCTTACTTGACACTTCCCTGCTAACCCTGCCGGAGCAACCCGCAGCACCAGTCCGGTAGTGGCGGTGACACGCAGCGTGAAGCGAAAAATCATGACCGTTAAAATCCGAACAAACCCCTTTGCCCCCAACCACTACCTCCCCGGCCCCTGAGAGGGAGTCTGGGAAGCCATCTCCACCTTCGCCACTGGACCGGAGCTTTGGAAGTGAAAATAATGAAATGAACGAAACGCAAAATTGATTTATACGATGCCGAGTCCGATAAACGACATCAAACCTGGCGCTTTCCCCTGGTGTTTCGCTTGCGCGGACCAGCACCAGACGGGATGGTACGACCGACCAGTATCGACTGCTTGCTTGATATGCTTCGGCAAAGCGACTGTTTCAATTGGGTGTCCTTCCAATTGGATGTTCTTTACTTTTCTGTGCTTTGAAGAGTACCCGGTGATGGTAAAGTTTTTTTTTTGTGCTTTACTTTTCAAACACAACATTTTCTAACTCGATTACATCAATCCTGCATTCTTGCCAAACCTTCGTTGCCGCGATGTGTGTGTGTTGAAATGCTATTTTTTCATACTCCAAGCTGGTGCATATGTTTCGCATTAGAAGTTGAAAGTGTGTTTTGCTTATTGAGTTTAAGTGAGTAAAATTAAATGAACTGATTCAACCCAACTGTTGCTAAATGATCCGTACTTTGAAGGAATTTTGACTAAAGCTTACCATACTAACTCAAGACACTTGTCTGTTTTTAATCCTATAAGATAAAATAACGCCGTACAACATGGGTTAACAATTCTGTTGAACGGTTTTTGTTTCATTTCATTAATTATTTTATTTGTTAATTGTTGTTAATATTGTGGGGTTTTTTTCTACATTTATACTGTTTTCCAGGACACGGTCCAATGTTCACACAATTGTTTAATTATTGCGAGGTGTTTTTCAACAGCTTAGATGTTAGAAGTATATTTACTTTATTATTATTATTATTACTTATTTATTTATTAAAATCAAATTTTTAATTTTAATCAAAGCAGAGACATAGAGACATAGACAAATATACTAACCGACTAATGGATAGATTAAAATCTGCTGATAACCCTAACCTCTTATGTGCTGCTATCATTTTGAGTAGTGGATCATTGGTACCAGTTAATCTAAAGGGGCTTCATAATAGCTCTCTACTTCTACAACCTCTATATGGTTTACCAATTTTCGCATCGATCATTATTAGAAGGACGTGGAATTTGACTAAGATGGACGGGAAGACAGCTGTTGACACACATCTCGCTAGTGTTGAACAACACTGTTAAGATTGGAAAATTGACCCAGAGAAGAGTATATTCACTACCATGCTGGAATAATTTCTTCAAATAAGGTTTCTCAACCACATGGTAGATAAGGCTAGACAAGGCTTCAATGATAACATTTTATCATATCTTGAACTAAGTTTAAAGTGAAATTACTGGCTGAGAAATTATATACTCTTTCCAATGGAACACAGAAAAACTCATCATTTGTGTACTTTTTTCGATGCCAAATATGATCAACAAATTTCACTACCACTTTAATCCTTTTTAATAAAATCTTTAAAAGTTTCGAACATTCAAAAATTTACTTGAATTAAAACAGTTGTTCATTTTTTTCATGCTCAAGGTTATTATGAACCAGAGCAATTTGTTCAAAATTGATTTTAAACATTACTTGTTAGTAATGAACTTCGCGTAGACCATTTTTCATCGATGAAATGAAATTTTTCAATTTTCAAAGAAACCATAATTGACTTTTTATGATAATTATTAACAAAAAAATATTTTTTTTTATCTTTTTAAAGGACATATTTTTATAAAATTTCATCGATAGCCATTGCCAAATCTCATCGCAAACAAACAGCAGATTGTTTAACACTACAACACCATAAACACGATGCCATTAGTACTTCCGATCACCGTTACAATCACTCCCGAGAGGGTTCCGGTACTATTTCTTAAAAAGATTTACCCTATTTACGACATCGGTCCCTCCCTTATCATTGTGCTTATAAACGATTCGTACGGGAAACCTCGAACCTCAATTACTTCCCAAAAGCCTCGATAAACCTATTGTCACCTGTTGTAGCATCGGATCGGAGCTGAACCGATTTGCGCATTAAATGGAAGAAAAATCTCCGTAAAATTATTACACACGTTGCGTAACCGTTTGAGGCTCTACACCTACCCCCCCCCCCCACCCTTTTCTGACCAACGGTTGCAACCCAACAAAGCACAGGCCAAGACCGGCTATCCAATCCAACGGCTCCAATGCCCGGCTCATCGTAAAATCGAACACATTATTTGCGCACCGAAAAGCTCATTCCAACATTCCCAAACGGTGAGAAGAGCTTCTTTGCGGACCGAGGCTTCATTTTTGTTTTTGTGCTGCCTGTATTCAATGGGGCTTTCAACTTCCAAATCACTTCCAAAACGGCGCGCATCCATATCTCCAACCGTTGTTCATGGGCTGTGAACTTTTATTGGCACATTTTTTTAGTGGCGGTTCTTTTTTTGCTGCCCTCCAGCATTGATTTTGTTTCCAAAGCAGCATTCGTGCGTTCGTTTTCGACCCGATCTTTTTTTTTTATATTTACAGTCCGCGAACGCCTTCGCAGTGCAATTCGCAATTCACCCTTGAGCGGTTTGAAAATATTAAACCATTTTACGGCAAAATTAGATTAAACCACGACCCCCCTGCCGGGGAAGGTTTTTTGGGGAACAACTACTAGTCGAGTTGTCGAGCGTAATGCATGTTTGACACCGCCGAGATAACGACGCCAGACAATGGGGGCAGATCGGCGAAAAGAAAGCAATAGAGAGAAGTTTCCGTTTTTGGAAAGTTTAATGCGAAACGAATGATAAGTAATGGGAATATTGAGATATCGAGAAGACGAGACGACGACGACGACGAGACTGCTGCAAAGGTCAATGCATTTAAGTGCAACGCCGACGATCACACAACAGAACACAAACTCAACGCTTCTTCCACATAAAATTAGTTTTACTTGTTGAACGTTTTCATCATCAATTAGCTATCCCTTACCAGGAAAACAACAGCTACAAGCATTAAATGCGTAGCAAAGAGTAGCCACCAAAACGGGCAATGATGTACCTCTGTTATTTTTTTCATGCCGTAGTAAAAAGCCCTCCTTTCAAAGGCACTTAGAGCACGTAGATAAACAAAAGTAAAAACTTGATGGAGCCCCAAAAAGTAACAAGAAAATAGTAATAATGCATTCCTTCTCTTCCACTCGATGGCATATTCCGGAACCGGGGGCCAAAATGCCCCCTGAAACGGAAGAGAGAAAAAATACCCTCGAAAATGGTGCACTCACACACACACAGACCATTCATAAAATTCAATTTGTTGCACCTAATTAGGATGGGAGGCTGGCGTATGGAAGGCTCTGGTACGAATCTCGCTGCGTCTGAGCAGGGAAAAAACGCTAGCATCTCAGGGATTAAATCACACGAAACCCTCGATTCCATCCTTCCTTATGGAGGGTTAACCTTTTTCGGGAAAGATTTTACACACAAAAGACAAAAAAAAACCCTACCGGAAGGTCAACAGCGCGATGAAAATGAAGCCCGTTTGTCTTCGCCCCAAACCGTCTCGCACATCGCGCAAGAGCCCAAACGACGGGCTTGATCGTAAAACCTTTGGGTCTTACATTTTTTATATAAATGCCTGCAAGAGGGCAAGGTCACTTCGAGTGCGAGGATGCGAAGAGATCCTTCATATTTTGTTGCATTATGCCCCCTCTGTCCCCTCGCAGAGCACGCTTCCCTCTCCATGATGGGATGGTTATGATTGTCGTGAAACAGCGCTTTCCATCGCTGGACGATCGCAACCAAAGCAGTGCCTATTATCCCAGTTTTATACGACAGACCATTCCGGGCTAGGATCAAAACAGACAATGGAGACTGTCCGCTGCTACGGTTTAAAAGATTGGGGACGCCAAAGTCCATTAAAAATTGATCCATTTCCGGTGTAGAGCACGAGCGCCACCACGGTGGACACACGCTGGTTTACACAGTGATTGCTTCTTAGGCTGATAAGTATCGGAACTTCCTCCGAGGTTTAGAGTTGAAAGATTCTCGAGAATTTTATGATTCTAACAGCATTTGAGCGGTTTTCATGCTTGTGGAACTTCAGGCTTATTAAATTACTGTCAGCTGTTAATTTTATTTAAAAAAGACATTGGAACATTTTGAGGAGTTTGATCAGAAAGCTCAACTTCTTCTGTATAAATGCCGCATTAAGTAAAATAAAAAATCCATTCAAATACTTCAATTTCAAGGGTGTCCCCCAAATTCAGTACCAGCCGACCTATTTACCATTTTTTCGCAACATTACCAACTACTCAAGTTATCCACCATGACAAGTGGCTTTGTGCAAGCATGCTTGTGTCTCGGAACACCTTCGTTTGCTCGCATTCTCGCATCATCCATCGCACTAATTCCCACCCAAAGTGGAGTTATGGAAAAATAATCAAACTTCTAAATGCCACGCTGTGCGTTGAGGCGAAACTTCTGCCCACGTACGCGAAGGTACGTGCCGCACCGAGAAATGACAGCAACAGCAGCAACAACAACAACAACCATAAACCATCACGTAACAACGACAACCTGCGCTGGCGATGGTCGCTGACGCCATGGAGCCTCCGGGGCCGGCCGAATCGAATTACACCCGCCCACCCACCCACTCGGTGCGAGAGGGTGCGGCCCGGAAACCACCGGGCGCTCGCGCACACTAATAGTTTCGTCCTTCGGCTGGGCTTGGCCCACCATAGGACATATTTAGGGACGCTAAGGAGGGAGGGCAGAGAGGACGGCTAACGTCATCAATGCTGAAACTTTGCTCACCACGCGAAGGCGTTTATTTATCGCTGCCAACATCCCGACATGGGTGTCAAGTCTATAAGGGGTCTGTACTTGTATATGGAGCAAAAAAGAAGATCCCACACACACGCCCGATACACCGTGTGAGGATGGGAGTTGATATTGCAATGACGTCACCTACTCAATGATGACGTCTTCATTCGAGCGGGCAGCAATGCCGGAGTTGTTGAGCCCACTACGAAACGATCGTACGATCCCAACACGGGTGGAGCCTTTTTCCAACCGATTGAACCCTGGCCTGGCCGCACGACATGCTTTCCAAGTGAAGGCGTTTTGTCCCAGCTGGAACAAAAGGAGCTGGGCTTGGGCAGCAAGCAAGCTCAAGCTTACAAGATGTGGCTGTTTAAAATTCAACGACAATACAGTGTCGTTGCTTTCCAACCTGGGATGGGCCCACACATAAGCGCCCAGTATCGCACAGCTAACAGTTTAGCAATGGAGAAGAAGCATGTTTTATGGAGCGTGCTGGTAAATTATGCGCTATGATGCTGTGGTACGAAACGAGCTCGTATGTAATATTTATCACCCGGGTGGTTGTGAGGGATGGAGTGATTTTCAAAACGGTTTGTACCGGTTATGATAAATGTGAAGCTGTGTGTCTGCCACATGCTCAATCGATGCAGTTTGACACATTATCTACGACGTTTACTCAGACACATTAAGCACTCTAACAACAGGACATTTTTTATTCTTCTTTACTTGAAATCATCTTAGACACAAATCATACCGAAACATGAAACGAGTTTGCTTTAAAGAAACAATTATTCTTTTTATTAAACAGCAATTGCTATGTGTTTTGCGTACATTTAGGCGACGATAAGCATTTCCTACTTGCAACCGCCATAGTAACTGCTATGTACTCAGCATCAACCTTCCCGTACGCTTTGCAGTAATTAAGCTTCTAAGTGCACTAAGCTCGCGCATATCAAGCATTTAAACAAGATTGCTCGGTCATTTTCAAGCCAAACTTTAACGACTTTCACATGGAATGCGGCATTTACATTTAATTTCTTATTTATTCAGTCACTTTCCCAAACTCAAACGAAGATGAACAATACCTGCAGTTGCCTAGATACAACGGTTACTTTAACTCAATTCATGAGCGTCATGTTCAGTAATGCGTACAATATGACAAAATGTTCTAAAAATATCCAAGCAGACTACCGTTTTATGTCATTTTTGACAATCGCTCCGATTGAGTTTGTAAGTTAGTAGTGGCTGATTGTTATAAGTGTTGCATGCTTTTTTCTTCCTATTATTACATCAAGCTACTGATGAATTAGTATCTACAATCACTTCACACAAATAAATTCAATTTTTCACGATTTTCCAGCATTTTTTATATTTTTTTGTGATGTTTTTTAAACATTTTTTAATTTTAAAAAGCTCGCAATTATTATGATTAGTGCAACACATTGAACATAAGCGCGTGTTTGTATGTTTTAACGAAAATTGAACTCATTTAATTTGCTTGTATAGCTTGTTTGTTTATTCAAAAAAGTATTTAAAAATGCTAATCAACTGATATCAATCGAAACTGACAACGCAAACACACAAAAAAAACTAAGAAAGGATAATCAAAAAAGAAGTAAAATAAAGAAGTAAAGCTCAACTGCGAAATTACTCGTACAGTAACAACAAAATATGAAATGAAGATTTAAAAAAGGAAGTAAAAATCGAGTTGAGAAACGATCACGTAGAATGAACAACAGATGAACTAACAGCAGGCGGCAAACAAAAACAAGATCGTTCATCAGCGAACAAGCAACTAACAACAACTAATAACGCTAATGTAAACTCATTATTAACAACAACAAAAACAAACAAACAAACAAACAAACCAAAAACGAAAAGCTTACTATAATGCACTTTTTCTTAAGTGTTGTGATGCACCACCAGAAAGCACCATTAACAAATGCACTTATAATATTTAGCTCGTAAGAATAAGAAGCAAAACAAACAAACAAACAAACAAACAACCAACCAACAACTGATATTGCACTTTACCAAAACTAAAAAAAAAAAAAGAAATACAAAACCCAACAAAAGGAAACCCATTAAACTATAAGTATTAGCTATTGCTGGCGTTTGTGCAGCGGGAAAGGCTAGGAAAAGCGTGTGGTACCGAGTGGTTGAGCACCCGCAACAGCAGCGCTAATAGTTTTATCGACGTGAGTATGTACATTTGCCAAGTTTAGAATACCCCTTTTTTATTCCTGTTATATTCAACGCTACACAAGGCACAGTGGCGCTGATTGGCACGACGGTGTTAGGGTACCACTAACGGAGGCTACCGATGGGGGAAAGAGTATTTAAAATACCAAAATCAGCACTAGAATGTGAAACACAGCAGAAAACCAAAGAGAAAAACGCTTCGCAGCAGAGCAACTTCCATTGCAATTGCAAATGCAATGTGGAAGTGTTTGCGTGTGAGCTGATGGTGAGGAGAGGCGAGAAAGTAAAGTTGCGATAGCAAAACACACTAGAAGTACGTAGGAAATGAACGTGTAATGACCGAAAGCCTAAAATCGTTGCCCCCGTTTCCCGTGTGGACAATTCATTTTCCCCGAGCCCTAAACATGAACAAACTCAAACGCTGACCAGTCAGGGCCAGTTAGAAGCAAACGGGGTAGGTGAACGTGATATAACGATGAAAAAAAGACTTGTTGTAAATAATCATTTAGTCACTAGTGCGCTGCACACAGCCCCCGTCGAACCGGATATCGGATATCGTTACTACGATCGCAAGGTAGAGAGAGAAAGAGAGAGTGAGAGAATGCCATGATCGAGGCGTTATCCATTCCGGACAAACAGGCAAACGCTGGCATACCGGATTAAACTGGCAGATTTTATATTCCATCTCTGAAATCTGTTAAACGAGATAAAAACGAATGCAAACGATAGGCGAGGGAATAGTGTTTACTCAAAACTCACCAACCTATCACTCAATCTGATCGCTGGGCTCAAGCAAGCTGGCGGCAACAGAAACACTTCATCACAAAGGTCCAGTAAAGGAGTAACAAACCCCCCGCAACAAAGCGTTCCACAAAAATGGATTTGTTTTTGACTTTTATCTAACATTCGCTGTTTTCGAAAAGCCCAAAGTCGTAACTTTGCCTGCAGCAATGCATCAAACCTATCGAGCTACTACTACTACTACTACTACTACTCCCCACAACAACAAAAATAATGCACAAAACCATACTTATAAGGTGTAAGACCGAAAGAATGAAAGAAAAAAAACTGACAGAAAGAACACGTTTTCATTAATGTAAAGCAAGAGTGAAACTTGCTTTCCAATGGAAACACATGCCCAAATACATAGAAAAAAAAAGTATATACGGTAACATGACAATCGACACCGGCCAATAAGAATGTGAGCAAAAAGCATCAGTCCCATGAACAATAGAGAGTTTAGCCACGAATATACCACCCAGCAACCCCAGCACTACACTAACCTCCCTTCTTTGTCCCTTCACTTTACCAACACCCGTTTACCAATGAGCACCGAGTGACAAAAACTATGGCGAACCAGTGATGGGGGTCATTAACGCCATCAACTGATGAAGCAACAGAAGAGCAACAGATCGCCGAGTCGAAGGCACTAAGCCGATCTCGTGTATCTTCCAAACCAGCTCAACCAGCGTTCAGTAACGTTGCAAGAGCTGCAAAATACCTATTAAAACAATACGGTCGAAGAAGAAATAACAGACAATGGTAGCATAATACATTTAAAGACATTTCAATGCAAGCAAACGGTCAAGCCACTTCAAAGGGCCACCTGTGAGTGGAACTGCGCAGAGAAACTTTTCTATTGTTTTATTGTGTTTTTTTTTTAATCAACACTTTATACAAACTACCATTGCTGAGTTTTCAATTTGTTTACTTGTGTTTTTTCTTTGACTAACAATTACATTAAAAAACAACCCCCAACAAAAGCCATGGAAGTTGAAACAACAACAATACAATACAATACAAAACCTACACAAACGATGCACTATTGCAAGAAACAAAGAAAACCGAAACGAAACAAGCAAATGAAACCCTACACAATAGAACACAAAACAACTGGATACAATATTACGCAGCGTTAAAAGAACATGATCATATGCACGTAATACAAACCAGCATATGTACCGAATACAAACCTTTAAAGAATACACAATAAGAAAAAAAGCAGTGTCATGAAACATAAATAAATATTACTCAACAACAAACAAAGCAGGCTGTACCCCTTAACAAAAAGCCTATGAGAATAAAAAAGAGAAGAAAATGATAAAGAAAAAAACAAAACAAAGGGAAGAAGACAAACTAAACAAAGAAATGTAAAATACTTCCCAAATCAGAAGTAACAAAGCGAAAAGAAGGTAGTAATGTCGAAAAAGAGCAAAGAAAAAAAAACAAACAAATCACTCAAACATGAAAAGGGAGAAACAAAAAAAGAGAGACAACACACATGTTAAAATGCAGTGAATGAGTGAATGAGAAAAAAGTAACAAAAGAAGAAGATAAACAAAAACAAAAACAAGAAAACAAGCAAAAGAGTAAGAAACGAACAGAAACAAAACACACACTCACACGCAAACAAAAGCTCTTATTATACTGGATATGAAGAAAGGAAACCAAAACAAAACTGAAACAGACAACAAAAAAGAACAAAAACAAAAGATTATATACATCGTAAAATATATTATATATATATACTTAAAACATATAATGTATGTGAAATAAATGCCTCAGTCAGTATGAACAAATACGATGCATCTGGCGGGTTTCGGTTCACTGGTTAGCGTTTTTGAGCAAATGGCGGTAAGTATTTTGCAACATTTTTTTTGTAATGCAATTGAGCTGAATATCACAACGAATATGTAAAACAATACCCGTTGCACACTTTCTATTCTCCCTATCGAACGTAATAACTCAATTTGTAGAGCACAATAAAAAATAAAAATTACCATCAATTAAACCACATTTAAACGATTGCGTTTCGTTCCCATCGATGGTCGTTAAAGCAGGGGTTTTCGCCCCGCAAAAAAAACCCTGCTGTCCAGCTATCCCTCTGCCCTTGACTTGTCGAATGGCATGAATAATTGAACTACTCTTTTAATCGTCCTCAAACAAGCAAACTATGTCTCTCTCTATCTCCACAAGCGAGCATCATTCGTAGTAACGCCTCGAAACGTGTAACACTATGTACTATCTCGAACAGCTCCGTGCGCTAGTGAGACGTTATCTCGAGCGTCGCTCGCCAGATCCACGCATCCAGCATACGTTCATCGTGCAGAGCATTAACCGTGTCGGTGGTATGCTCGGTATCGACATCTTTACACCCGGCTACTCCTCCACCAATCTCCTGCTGCGGATGGTCCTGCTGAACACGTTCACCTTTTTCTGGATCAATCTCTACAGCCTGACCACCACCTACGGCAATCTGGTCGACTTTATGTACAGCTTCGAGACGCTGCTGTACGTGGGCATCGCCTGCATCAAGATGTACGTGTTCATCAAGAACAAAACGCTCATCCTGCAGATGCACCAGTACATGATCGACTTTTTCGACCACTTCCACGGCGATCGGGAACAGGACGAGCTGCTGGTGCGAACACTAAACAACACGACCCTGCTGTCGTCACTGTTTGCGGTATGTTCCAGCTCGGCGCCGGGCTTACTCTTTGTCGGCTCGCTGCTCTGGTCCATTGCGGTCGAGTATGTGCTGCCGTTCGGGTTCTTTATCCCTACGGTTGGCATGGATACGCTGCAGGGGTACACGCTCAACTATGGGTTTCAAATGCTCGAAACTACGCTCATGGTGATCGGCATCATCTCGAGCGAGAGTGCATTCTTTATGTTTCAGCAGAACGCGTGCCTGCAGGTGGACATGCTGCGGTTGCAGCTCAGACGGCTGAGCGAACTGAGTGCGGCTAACGGTGATGGGAGCAGCACGAAGGAGATACGAACCCGCATACAGACAATCATTCAGCATCATGTCGAGCATTTGGAGTAAGCGGTTTTGGACGAGCTTTGGATCGGATCGGACCAAAGGGCCAAAGGGCTTAATAACACGTCCTCTTCTTTCTTCACCGCAGCTACTCGAAAAGCATGTGCAGCCTGTTCGAACTGCACTTCTTCATCGTGTTCGGGTGCATCTTCTTTCAGCTGGTCAGCAATGTGGTGGTGATTGTATCGGTAAGCATCGGTTGTTGCTGACGCGCTTGAGCCAAGCTAACGAACCGATGTTCCCATTTTGCTTCGGACCAGGTTCCCGATTGGTATCCCGGGTATTTTCTGTTCATCATGCTAACAGTCCAGCTGTTCTTTAGCTGTGCATTGGGAGAAACGTTCAACATCAAGGTAAGGGTCGTGTATGCGGTTTTGTGTATCTCAGTGTCCTATAAATGATCGTTTGCATTGTGTTTCATCAGAGCGATGAGCTTACGGTGGCGATCTACAACGTGCCTTGGTACAATATGGAAGTACGCGACCAGAAAGCGATGCGCCTGCTACTGATGGCTTCCCAAAATCCGGGGCGACTTTCGTATGGCTTTGGGACTGTTAATATGCGTGCCTTTTTTGAGGTACATTCGAATGACTACTCAAAAAGTAACAAGGAAACGTTATGTACTGTTGTTCGTTTGCAGATTTTCAGAAAGACCTACTCCATAGCCATGATGATGATCAGCGTTAATGAGGAAGAGTAAAAGGATTTAACATTGTTCGAATATTATAACACGATACTAAGCACTGCACAGTGATATTGTAGATTAAGCAATTAAATAGCTATTACATTAAATGAAATAAAACATGACACGCTTCGCTTTCTACTTGCACCTTACATCAGTTTGTGTTTTATGCTAAATACACCACTGAGTTACTGGATAGAGACATTTTTAAGAAAAGGTAAGATACAACCCAAATAGTCAGCTCGAACTCTCCAGCTGATTTGAGGGCTCTTTAACGAAAAGTCGTTCCGATGTCGTACTTTGTGGGTGATTAAGAGATGAAGCGGTATTTTGCGGAACTATGGAGCTTTTTAACAAGCACGCCGTACTCTCAGGAACCTTGCAGCTGATAAGCCTGATGTGTATGGTTCACGATGGAACTTGAAGGCTTGTTAAGAAAGCGTACCGAAATTGGTTGAACTTTATAGCTTTTTAATGCATGACATTGGAGGTGGCCCTTGTCAAAGTGTCAAAGCCTGGTGCCGTCCATCATCTCGTTGCTTCTGCTCAAGCTAGTTAAGTTAATTGAAGGAGGAATATTGAGTGAAGTGATTATGATTTTATTGTACAATTGTGCGACATTTTGTATAATTCATGAATATTAAGGATTTAAAAATTAATACATGTACACAAACACAACAAATCCTGTTGTTTATTTCGTCGATGACGCTTGCTTGAAAATAAAACACAAAGAAGAATAATCCCCGGTACCCTGGCATAAGGAAGCTGCTTAAGCGCTGTTTGAAAGACCCACCTGGAACTTTGATGCTGTTTATCTACTCCAAAAGGCGAATTCAAGACAGCGATCTTTAGCATGCCGAAATTGGCTGCTTAAGCAATTTTGGCTATTTGGGAAAGTAATTAGAGTTTTGTATATTTTTTGTTGCTGTTTACTACCGTTTGAATCGTGATGGTTTAAATCTTAAGCAGCCACAGGTACTCGGTATGGTCTGAGAACCGGGTCTGGGACGCATGCTTCCCAGTTGTTCGCGTAGCCGATGAGTTCGCGCGGTACTTCGCTCGTCGGCAAAGCGAAGGAGATCGGCTCTCTTGTATTTCGAATGAGGTCGTAGCAAGACGTTTTTTCGAGTGCCGACGTAGCAGGACACTATAAGTTGACAAAAAATAAATAAAAATGATTTTTTAATGGAAATAAGAAAAATAATAATTTCAACTAGCTCAATCAAATATCTTCCAGAAGCGTTTCATTTGCTAATGCCAAAATCAAAACCTCAGCACCAAAATCAACGACTAATTCAAACCCCACAAGTGTATAGCGCCATCTAGATGTGAACCCTTCAACCTCCGCACAACAAATGCGTTTAAATGCTACTATTCCAGTACTTCACACTGTCAAAACGTGTACCTGTTCGCACACCACCGTGCGCACCTACCAACAACAACAATAATCAGCTGTTTTCGCTGATACGTGTTTGTTTGTTGTTTATTGTTTTACCCACACCGTGTCTTTTCACCAGCGTCGCACATTTCGAACGTTTTGCATTCGGAATGGTGACAGCATCCCGTACCCCTTAAGTGAACACTCTCTTTCTCTCTGTCTCTCTCTCCTTACACATCAACCAACATCCGAAACATCATGGCCTTACTTCCACCGGATCCGGTGTTTTGCCTGCGCTCGCCGGAAGCCTGCTCCTACTACTCGCTCTGCTTCCACACCCCGGAGCACCTGTACGCCGGCACGGACAAAGGAACCGTCCAGCTGTGGGAGCTAAATGTAAGTCGCAGTTTCTCTTCCACTACTACTTCTCCAGCAGGGCAATCAATCCGGTGCTAACATGTTCGTTTCATTGCTTATCTTCTTCTTCCAACAAAAACAACATACACACACAGACGAACCGCACGTCATACCAGCTCGCCGTCGGCTCTAGCCCGCTCCTGAACCTCGCCCACACCTCCGACGCACTGATCACGCAGGAAAAGGACGGCACGGTGAAGCTGTGGGCGCTGGCCGATGCCGAGTACCTGTTGCGCCACGAAATCTCCACCGAGCACGTCGGGTTCTGCCGGCTGGCGTACGACGCCCGCACGAGCACTGTGATAGTACCGCGCGACCGGGCCGCCATCAGTGTCCTGTGCGGCAAAACGTTCAGCGAAACGATGCGCCTCACACCGACGGCCGACGACGAGAAGGCGCTGCCGTACGGTACCGTCATGTGCTTCCTGCCGGTGGAGCTACAATCCCAGCGCTATCTGCTGGCCGGGTACGAGTCCGGTGCGCTGGTACTGTGGGACTGCCGGACCGGCCGCCCGGTCTCATCCACCACGCACTACGTCACAGAGAACGCGGACTGCGTGCAAACGATCGATTACGATCCCGTCACGAACCGGGGCGTGTGCGGCGGGTCCGCCGACAAGCTGTCCGTCTTTTCCATCGATCGCAACACGCACCAGCTGCTGCCGAAGAGCGACATTGCGATCAAGAATGCCGGCGTGCACCGGGTACGCATCCGGAAGGATCTGAAGGTGTTCGCCAGTGCCGGGTGGGATGGCCGGTTGCGCATCTTCTCGTGGAAGAGCTTGCGGCCACTGGCCGTACTGACCGAGCACAAGGGCGAACTGCTGGACGTGGCGTACTCGGAGGCGAAGGTGACGATGTGGAACGCGCCCGTCATGGCGGCGGCCGGCAAAGACGGGCAGATCTCGCTCTGGGATTTGTACAAATGAACCCGGGAAAACCGGGAAATTGAACAAAAAAACGAAAACCACGAACACTAACTCAACACACTTTTACACACCTTTTCGCTTGCAATAATCATCGATGTTTCTCATTTCCGTTGAAATTGAAGCAAAATTTACATCGCTTTTTTTGTATACATTTATATTTTTGTGAAGGGCTGCGCCACTTATGGAACTAGTTTATACTACGAATAAAATTCTATACAACACTATTGGCAGAACGCACACGGTCGGCTGTCGGTCTGTTTTTTAACTGTTTTTTTAATGCCGAAAACTGCTACAACTATTGCCCCCTTTTGGCATTTCCTTGCGCTCTTTTTTAGCATCGCCTCCTTTGCCCCGAAAGCGGGTGAATTTCATTCCTAACCCCTTCTAACGAGCTACTAGATCGCTACGCTTCAAGCCATATCCTAAGCGAAGCTCCATCGGCCACTTTTACAGCACCATTACACAATTGATTTTCCCATTCAATCTTGCTTACTTGCTCACACTTTTATTACCCGACCGCAGCTCAATGCCACCGCTCCGGTACTCTTGCGCTTCCCCGGTGTTCCCATCCCCATCGTTCGTACGCTCCGCCAGCTCGTGCTCTTCCGCCAGCTCGTGCAGATGCTGCTGCACCACGAGCCGCTTCCGCTTGCGCAACGGCCTGCTGCGCTCCACCATCTCCTTGCGTTCGCGCTCCATGTCCGTCTCGTCCTTTGTGCCGCCCTCCACAACACCCTCCTGTAGCACCATCTTTCCACCCCCCTCCAGCCGGGTGATTTTAAACTTTGGCAATAATCGCTTGGCAGACTCAGCGGGCTCGCAGTGTGCCTCATCTTCACCCATCGGTGGCACAGGAACGCCCGCCGTTTCAGCCGCCACAATCGTCGAGAGTGCATACGTTGGCAGCGCTGGCTCGCGCACCGGGCTGGAAGTTTCCACCGGCAGGTCGTTCCACGGCTCGTTTCGACTGCTTGTTGGTGCGTCTCGCTCCGCCTCCTTTCCCTGGCTGCCCACGGTAAAATCGAGCGGCACATCGGAATCATCCTCAAGCGGAGGGTCCGGCAGCGGCGCCTCCTCACCACCCAACGCCTCGTCACTATCCACCAGCATCACCGCCGTTGTGTCCGTCGCGCGTTGTTCGTCCTTCTGTTCCGCCCGTTTCTCGTCCGCCTTCTCACTTTCTCCCTTCGGGAGGGCCGCTTTCAGGAAGTCTATCACAGGAATCGGTACGGGAATGGGTAGCGGTAGCGGTATGATGATGGGATACGGGACGAGAATCGTGACAGGTGGAGCGGCACCACCGAATCCGAGCAGGTTCGGGAGGGGTGGTCGGCTACCGGCAGGACCGCCTAGAGGGCCACCCGCCAGTGGGCTCGGCGGTGGTCCCATCGGTGGTGGTGGTGGTGGTGCCGGCGGAGGCTGTGCATTCGGTAGGTTCGGAAACCCCGCGGGGAACCGTAGCTGGGCCGGGTTGAGCGGGAAGAAGGGCGCACGCAACAGATTCAACGGTGGCGGTAGGAACTGGGGTGGAATATTTAACACCGCACCACCCGGGGGTGGTGGAGGCGGTGGACCAAGCGGACCACCGGTGAGATCGCGCCCATCGTACCCGGCACCGTGCGGGGGCCCATCGTTTGGCGCCAGGTTCACGACGGAGCCGTGCACCTTCTTTTGCAAAATTCTTAAATCCTGCACACTGGACGGTGGCTTTTGCGGGACCGTCCCAGGACCGCCACCGGTTAGTAGATTGTTGTTCGGGATGGTAACGTTGTTGTTGTTGTTTATGCTGCTACTAGCACCACCACTACCACCATATTCCGCCTGGTGCGTCGCTGTTGATCGCTTGCCGGACGACATCGAAGCATTCATGCCCGCCGGTGGTCTATGGCCGGTACGGCGCTTGCGGGAGCTCTTTGGACTCGGGCGGGTCGGAAGCGTGCTGGGCTGGAGCGATTTGGACAGCAGCTTCGATGCGGGTGCCACCGATATGAGCGGCTTTTTCGCGGGCGTTGGAGATCGCAGCAGCACTGGCGAAGGTTCCGGTGACGAGCGTACCGGCAGCGAGGGTACGGGCGATACCGACTCGGACCGATCGGACACCGGGGATATTGAGCAGCTTTTGCAATTCTTCATCCACAGTTCGGGCGTGATGAGAGTTCCTAAAATTGACACACACAAAAATAAGATTAATAATAGAACATTGAAACGATCCTGCTGAGCCGGAGTCCCGGTAACCTTACCCGCCGACGTGCTCTTCTCCTTCAGGTGTGGATTCATCTCCAGATGGGCCTGCGTTTCGTTGCAGAAGATTTGCATCTTGTACTGGTTGAGACACTTGTCCGAGCAGAACTGCAACTGAGAGGCACCGTCCTGGAAGTCGACGTAGCTGACGGCGTGGCGCACGTGCCGGCACCAGTCGCACGTTTTCGCCCGCTTGAAGGACGCCCGGCGCGACTGGGAAAAGCACGCCTCGGTACAGAAGATCATGCCCTCGGTCGTGCCGAGTATGCCGGTCTGATGGGACGGTATCACCTTACGGCACCACTGGCAAGTTTGCTCTGTAATTGGAAAGGCCGAAAAAGAGAGAGTGTGAGAAAGAGAAAAAAAGAGAAAAAGATAGATAGGATTTTGTTACTTTCAGGCTACTTGGATGGCTCTATATCTACGACCCAATTTTCCTAGCAACTGTTGCCGGGAATGGAGCATTACAAGAGCATGTGAGGAGACAAGTATTGGATCGGAGTAGTGTCGGTGTTCCTGGACCGAGCAGGTTCGCAATTTATTCTTTGACTGAGGTACAGGATCTTCTTCTATTTGGCGTAACATCCTACGCGGACATGCCGGCCTAAACATGCTTTTCAGACTTAATTCATTACCACGCAGCAGCCGGATAAGTCAAGACCTTGTTACGAGGGAACGGTCCATTCTAGGCTTGAACTCATGACGGGCATGTTATTGAGTCATTCGAGTTGACGACTGTACCATGGGACCACCCCGAGAACCGAGGTCCAGATACAGTTCTTGAATTGCAATTGAATTTATTATCAGTTCTAGGACTGATGTGATTTGTGGATCAGTTTCAGGATCTTTATGAGTTCTAAATACAGGGTTTTCCAAGTCAGATTCGAATGTAAACATTGTTATTCGTCGCATATATTTTTTTTTATTTAAATTTTAGGTTTAAGATCAGTTCCTGAACCGTGATCGGCACGGGCTCAGTTTCATAACAAGAATGGATCCAGGATAAGTATGAGATATATTGCAGCACCTGTATGAATCCAGTTTCAGGACCCTTAATGAGTTCCGGATCAATTCCAGGGCCATTATTGGTTGATTGGGATCAGTTCCAGGTCCTGCATAGCTTCCAGTACCGGTATGAAATCCAGGTTCAATTCCAGGTTCGGTATGGGTTTTTGTAACAGTTGCCCTTGATGCGCCCCTTTGGATTTGAGAGGCACCTGGGCTTTTGCTATATAAAACGATTGCACCAGTACCCAAAAAATTATAATGCGTATTTCAAAATCCGGAACAATTTAAATGACAAACCCTCCAGCAATTCATCAATTGATACAATATTCGAACATTCCCTTTATTATAAACGTACTTTACTCATCTCTATGTATTGTTAATCATATTTTAATTGCAACTATTGTGAACTTATCTCCAAGTGAAACATCCGACTGAGCTCTGCAACATTATTTAAAACATGCAGTATACAAATCCTAACTACATACGATGCAATTGAGTAATAATGAGCTTCTGAACTCTATAATGAATTCTCGTTAACTGTGACCATTATCGCAATGCGTTTCCAATCAACCCTGGACGGTATTCGGCGTATTATCATACGCACCTCGCCCTCGGGCGTGCATATTAATTATATGCTCCAAACCCAAAAAGCGGCCTCGTTGCCGCCTTTCAAAACGAGCCGCTAGTTAAATCTCTGCCCCGTACTCTTTATTAATGACCATCCATGATGAATTACATGGAATTATATGCTCCAGCTTATGCGCTGGGGCTTACCACACCGAAGCCATTGGGGTACGCCATTACGAACTAGAGTTCACCACCGGTCTGCACACATCGTAATCACACACATACACACAAAAAACAACTCAAATAATGACCAAAGCCAAGGCCTTCCAATAATCAATTCCAAAACCGAACCCGACCAACGGATGCTTCTCCGATTCGGGCGGATTGAATATCTGCTTGCTTGCCCCATCTTCCTGGAGAATGACGTGGGCCATAGCAAAAAAAATGGCTACTGGGTACACCTGCCCGTGTCTCATCTGCCCACACCAATAATGTTCCATTATGAGTTACACTCCCTCAACCAACTACGAGGATGGCGAGCGCGCGCGAGCCATTGGCACTAGAAAAGTATCAATTCCCTTCGCTGCATCATTGCAGCGATGGGGGGCGTCATTCAACGTAAAGTATCTGTGTTCCCGGGGAAAATCCATCGAAATGGCAGGCTTTTTTTCGCGAACTTAATGAACTCGAAAGTAGACCCCGGATGTGTGTGTGTGTGTGTGTTACCGTATTCGTTTCGCACCGCAAATATTCAGATAATGCCCAGATGATCCCCATTGGCGAGTTGGATCGACAGCTTCAGGAACTGCGGCTTCCCACTAACCGCAAGGGGAATGATTTTTCCCACTAACAAACTCCCTGCTACCACACGGGGTTGGTCGACCTGTTGCGCTTCGTTCGAGCCCTCGCAGGTGTGCGATGGTCGTTGCGCCCACAGTACCATCATTATGGGTGCATTTCGGTGGGAAAATTAATCCGTAAGTCGATTGTTACAGGTTCATGCTACTAATGGACGGCAGGAAGGTTCGTTTTAGAGGAATTACCATTTTACAATTGATGAAGCACCATCGATCATTAATAACAGTTGCATTACGTCGTAATAGGGTGTGTTAAGTTTTAGGAAACATTAGTAGATGTAGACTTAATGGGTCTAAGAACTAGAAAAAAAGTCTTATTCCACCTAATATCTATTCATGATTTACTATTGATGATTTACATATTGTACGCATAACAGAGCAGGATACTCATGAAATCATACAAAAACAACCGTTGTATCTAGGAAACGTGGGGAAAGTGCCTGACTATTCAGTACCACGCAGCCGGCTAGTGAGTTCATGAGGATACCGGGAGACGGTCCATTCTAGGCTTGGAGCCCGCAACGGCTATGTTGGTAAATCGTACGAATTGCCGACTGTACCACGGAACCGGCCCAATAGTTAACAATGTTTTGTTGTATAAAAGCATATTTTCAGCTCTTTTATGTAGTCTTTGGACACTAACTGTGCCTTGTGGGCTCTGAATTATAAGAGTAGCGCCTTAAACTTGATGATAAAGGATCTTAGCCAGTCGTGGTCGTCTAGGATTAGAATATCTATTTGATATTATTAAGCGCTCAGACACAACCGATCCTAAACCGATCCTTTTAAAATGGGCAATTTCTATCTTATCCTAGTACCCTTTCATCGCTTGACAGGATACTGTAACACTCCAAGTATCTTCTCTTCGAAGAACAAAAGAAGCTCTCAATAAGATATATAGAAAACTGGTACTTTGTTCGATTTCTAAATGCCGACTGTCGATGTAAAGCCGTCTGTACGGTCTAAGCTGGCTGAAGATGAGCGGAATCGTATGCTACAATCATTTTTGTGCAGATAACTTTCATGCTAACTAAAGGTCAATTAAGAACTTGAGTGTAAGAGAACGTGAAATGTTACTTTATTTTGCTATACTGCTTTGACAATTATTCAAAATAAGGCTTATCGTACACCAACATAAATTTATTTCCCCAACTTAAGTGTAAAAAACAAAAAAAGAGAATTAAATTCATTTCCTTTTGAATCCCAGCATTGTTGCACAATAAGGAACAACGGAGAATCAAAAGGAAATGCATTTAATTTATCATTTTAACATTCTTGAAATGAATTTCATTTCTTTTGGTTTGTGATAAGCCATATTTTGATAAATATTTAATGGATGATAGCAAAAAAAACACAAAGTTTCACGTTCACTCGATCTGTAACCCGGGCTAAATGGAATAACTGATCTGATTGCTTATTTTGATCGGTATACAGTGCCTATGCCCAAGAGCCCAATGCACACAACATCGCTAATATTCGTCGACATTTTAAACTTTTTAAGCAATAAGCAACCCATTACCAGGTATTCAAGAGTTAATCCTTCATAAAACATCCCAAAAATCACCTTTACTGTGGTGTCATAAGCTCAATCCACTATTAAAAATGACACTGTAAACGACCCTACATTTATAGTGTCACTCATACGGCTTGAATTACGTCAATTATAAAAACTGCCCATACAGCTGTTCATGACAAAAAATCTAATTAAGCATCCAATGTCCTACCCAAGACGAGCAAAACGATACATTCGGATGCCATGCCACACCAACCTGGACGAACGGTGATCGTCGATGCATCTTAATCTTAACCCGTTGCGAAAATCCCACCCACACTTATGACACTACTATCCGTCTCACCTTGCTTGTCGGTCAGCATTTTCATCAGCATCGGGCTCTTGGAGCTTTCCCGCGAGCTATCCTTCTCCGAGGTGGAGCTTTCCCCGCCAGCCGGAGCATTATGATGGTGGTGATGATGATGATGAAGCTGCTGCTGCTGCTGCTGTTGCTGCTGATGCGCTTGATGATGTAAGACGATACCGTTCCGTGTTGGGTCGGGTGGCGAACCGGACTGTCCTGGCCGGCCCCCGCTGGACGTTGCATCGCGTTGCACCCGTCGCTCACTGCCACCTGCTACTGCTAACGACGTGGAGGGTTCGTCCCGTGCCAGATAATGACCACTACCGATGAGAGCCGATTGTTTCGATTTTGTCTTCAGCAGTGCAGCAGCAGTGGACGATGCGCTGGATGACAGTCGAGCGGGTGGGCTGGATTGTTTCTGCCGAACACCTGGACCTTCCTCCTCGTCTTCCTCCTCCTCCCCATCTACTTCGTCCAGTGGGGCGGTGGTGTTGGTGATGTTAGAAGTGGACGGTAGCACATTGTTAGCGGCCAGCTCGAGACGATCGACACTGTCGTACCCGTACCAACCGAGGATGTCGTTCATCGCCGTTTCCGCCAGCTCCTGCAACGAGAAGGATAACAGCAAACGTGGTAAGAAGTTTTTGTCACGTTGCAAAGGTTTCCGGGGTTTCCGGGGAGAGAGAGAGAGAGTTCGTAAGAGGATGTCATTATTTTATTAAATTCAAACCCTGTGGGCTGTGTTGTTCGTTGCCCGTGTCCGGGTAATGGGACACCACTCGGGATTCCACCACTCCACGAGACCCGATGCCGGAGCGAGCTCAGGTGTGTACTGAGCGATGTACAGGAGTCGATGTCCTGCACTAACACAGTGTGAGCGGAAACGCCCTCCACCCATTTGAGCGTTGTAATTGAAATCCGACACGCGCATTGTAGTGGATATTAAATGTGCGATTAAATGGAATTCAAACACACTCGCTGGTGAGCGAGTGAGTGAGTTCCACGTTGTTCATCGGTCAGCACATTCCCCACCCGAAGTACCTGACCAGTTGTGAGTTAGTTTGGTTTGGGGGCCAGAAATGCTCAAAATGCCCAACAATTACGTGCTATAAACACGAACACACACACACACACACACACACACACACACACACACACACACACACACACACACACACACACACACACACACACACACACACACACACAAGCACAGGAAGAATGGGGCTGGGAGCGTTGGGTTTCAAGCCAAGGGAAAAAGTGTCCAGTTTCCCGGTTACACACCGGCTTTGCGAAACCCGTTTTTGCACCGGAACTGGAATCCTTTTCCACCACTCGCACGCACACACACACACACACACACACACACACACACACACACACACACACACACTGTTTTCCCTGTACTCGTCTCGCATCGTATTTCCATTGACAACCGCCTCAGGAACCTACCAGACTCACTGAGGTTGCAGGATAGGAGAGCGTCAGGATTCAGGACGGTTTGGGTCATCATCGTCTAGTATCGTCTCGTGTCTCTTGTTCATATTGTGTGCGTGTGTGTGTGTTTTTATTATTTTTATACACATTTTGTTAGCGTACAGTTTCAACGGTTTCTGCAGAACAAACAGCACAACCCGTGGGCCGAAAAGGATAGCGAGCGCTTCAGTGTGAAATTGTAAACCTGAAACTCGAGCACAAAACGAGCCTGGCGCATAAAAAAAAAGAAGAACAACACAAGCGCTCCCACTAAAGCTGTTTGTACACCAACACCGACGGGTACACCTAGAGAGCTGTACCTAGAAACTCAAGACCTATCTACTGGTTTTGCGAACAGCGACTGTAAACAGCGGCCGGGACAACAGGACAACAAAGGAAGCTCCACACGCCTTAATGAATGCACACACACACACATGGGCACCTCTGGCTGGGTGGATGATATCCTAGCGCCATGGTCCTTGTTTTAAGTCTATCAAACTCACCCGCCCCCCCCAAATGCAATATGAGATCGTTGTGAAGGTATTGAAAATGTGATACGGTACTTCTTTGGACCTAGCTTCGCGATGCTGCTGCTGCTGCGTGTAATCATCAATATTACCGATTTGGGATGCGTTACCGGCGGAAACATGAGCGAATTTATTTTGCAAGCTATTGTTTGATCAGAAAAATACGCATCCAACAACAAAAGAGTCAGTTTTTATTATGGTGTTACCGTTGGAGATTACATACAACTGCTACTGCTGCCTAGGCTCATCGATCCCAGGTTCTCCTCATTGTATTGTAGTGATCGCCCTATGGTTTAATCACACTAATTGTAAATTGTGAATAATAACTATTTTACTATGATTATTTTTCTAGTTTAAAATGAACAGTCTCTCATTTAATTTATTTCAAACTGTTGGGAAGGATATTTGTCATCATCCTAGCGAACGGTGCTTAGGTAGAAATGGGACCCCTAACACACTGATGAAATTGAATAATTTTTCTTTGGATACTGTGAAGTTGTACATACACATTCTGTGTAGCTTATTTTTCTGTTCAAATAGAGCTCCACGAAGGTTGCACTAATTCTACTGAAGTTGTGCAAAGTTTTCTTCAAAGTTATGTGAGAAGATGTCAAAATTTGGATGAAGAACCTTTTCTCTAAAATATATCACTCCTTTTTTAACATTTTTTGTGGTTCTTAATTTACTATTTTTCATTCAGATATTCAAAGTATGAAAATTTGATCTGATTTAAGGATTTAATTTCATCGCAAATGGCGCTATCATGTTAAGGAGTGTTCTTAGAAAAGATTTTTGTCAACCATGTAAAAGAGATTACTTCAATAGCCATGCAACAACAGCAAAAGAGCGCTTGAAAGAAAATTATTGAATTGTGATAAACTCCGTAAAGCTTTTGTAAAATCAAACATTAAACTAAACCCCTTTCATACAAGATTTCAATAAGTTTTTTTGTTTATTTGATCATATAAACCCATCGAACTCGTTTGCTTTAAACGGGTGAATTAAAACATAGAAAAAACATACATAGTCAGCCTTTTCATAATAATAATAAACTCGTTTACTAATTCATTAAACGAGCTGCACGTAGACATTCCCTAAATGTGGCCTGGGATATCTCGATAGCGAATAAATCTACTCTGGGTACATATATTTTCAGTTGTTCAAGGATTCATGGAGCATCAATAGATTAATTTAGTACTCCTGCTGCGAAGAGAACCAGCACGTTTTTCCTTCTATAGCTAAGTGTCTCAAGACCTAGCAGCAAAACAGGGGGATAGGTATGGCAGAAGCCACGAGGAACCATTTCATGTTAATTTTCGAGTAGCATAACGAGCCAACTTTCCTTGAAGGGATTTGATTCTTTCTATTCAAACATCTGCTTTAAGGAGACCAAACAATTGACGCATATTCAAGGATGGAGATGACAGCTAGGCTGACATATATTGCTGTGATTATCATTCTTCTTCTTCTTCTTTGGCACAACAACCGTTGTCGGTCAAGGGCTGCCTGTACCCCCACTGGTGAAGTGAGCTTGGCTTTCTTTGACTTATTGTTACCATAGCAGGATAGTCAGTCCTACGTATGATGACGGGCATGTTGTTAAGTCGTACGAGTTGACGACTGTACCACCATACCGGCCCCTGTGTCATAGGGTCATTTAAAACACGCGTCATTCTAAAAATAAGTCCTAGAGTCTTATTAACGCAGTACATCCTCGTAGTGCATGCGGAAAACAGAGTAACTCCTGACTCTCGGATACTGGTTACACGTTTAATCAAATTTATGATAAATGTTTAATGTCTAAAAACTGCTATAACACAAAATAACAACAACCTTCCCAGTCTCCGTTACAGCTTTCTACTTCAATTCATAAAAATATCAATATTGTTCATAAAACAGTAATTTCACAGAAAACATTAAAAAAAATACTGCAAACCCTAAAAGGCTCAATCACGGCTAATTTCCCATGAAACACAATCAATCGCTAAAATTTAGCATTTTTTAAAGACATCACTTTCATTTCTCACAGAAACTAGGTAAGCAACATAATAAGAAACAACAAATCTTTCTTTGTGTTTCCATCAGCATCACATCCCACAAACGATCGCAACGGATGATATCGAAACCCGGAATCGAAACGAAATCTTCGTGATATATTTCCCCGTCAACACCGCTCCATTGAGCAATCTCGGGGCGAATCGGGCGGCAGTATTGCATTTCATGCCAAGCGCACAAACGTCTGCTTAACTGCTGGAGATTTCCCGCGAACCGATCGTAATGATGAACGTTCCGAAACCTCGATCGATCGGGTGGCCCCCGCTATTGGATTCCGATTCCGCGGCTATCGGGCGACGCATTACGGTATCATTTGGCAGCACATTTACATCCGAGCGCGTCCGAGACCGCGTTGTTCCGCGATGATGGATCGCGGGCTGGAGGACGCATCCATACGAAGCTTCTCGACGGCTGCGTGTTTTGCTGCTTGCTCGACCACGTAAGGCACGCCATTTATAGCGTGGGGCTCGTAAACCACCGTCACGGTCAGCCCTCTCCTCCACTTTCATCTAAACTACGATTTCTGACCGTCGATGAACATATAATACTTCTAAATTTCAGCAATTAATTCTTCGCAGGCCACGCGGGCCCCTTTTACTGCTGGCAGGCAACGAGGAAAGCTGATACCCATCGTAGTACCGATTGTGTACGCCCAACCGGCCTGCCAGCCCACCCGACCCGTTCCGTTGAGACGTTGTTTTGCATTTTTTGGAAGACGCGTTCGGTCCGGACTGGACTGGACAGTTGGGAACCCAGGCCACCACGTGACCGGTGACGGGCAACTCGGATCGCCCGATAATCGAGTGTAAACCAATAAATTAGTATTAATAAAAACAAAAGTATTAACTAACCAAACCCGTCGCCCGGCCCCGGCAGAGGGCCAAGGGCTGGTCACATTTTGGGCCGCAGGAAGCTGGCTGCACGAAAGCTGATACCATTCGCGATGCGAAGGGGAGAGAAGGCAGCGATGGTGATTGGAAAGTAGTACCCGTTCCCCGTGTCTCCCTGTGCGAGCGAATCGGAGAGCGTAAACGAACGAACAACAACGCAAACCTTCTAAATAAACATAAAAACAGCGATCGATTTCAAATCCAAAACGTCCCAACACGGTCGCGACATGGTGCTTGCGCATTGGAAACATTTCCCCGCTCCCCGTGCGAGATAGATCGCGTAACGCCGAAATTCAAAGCGCAAGCCGTGCGAAGGAGCCCGCGCGCGCGCGAGAACCGAATCCTTCGACGCAACGGTCGTGTTTCACAGCAGCGCACAGGCGTATAACAAATCCATTAAATAATTTATCACACTTCACACAGCGAATCGGGGGTACAGATCTCACGCGGGCACATTACCGGTGCCCGTGTGGTGCCCACTGGCTTGGGGCCACCAAATCCCAAACCCCCGCTCGAGATCCGCGTAACTAAATATCGACTCATTCCAATCGACAACAAATCGCGCGAGAGGCACAGTTTTTGTTTCGCTTGTCTAGAAAGCAAGGCTTGAGTGCGGATAGATTTCCCATAGACCCCCTGCCTCTCGCCGGTCCTATCGGAGCAATCGATCAATTTGTCACCGCTGCGAAAAAAAAAACGGAACTCCTGTGACCACAAGGGCCAAATCACGTGTTTTAGTGGTTCGTGTCTGACTTCAGCAAACGCCTTGCTGTAAACGTCCAGTAGCCGCGGCCGGATGTGATGATTGATCTGCCATTGCGCTGCCCCCCCGAAAAGGGTAATAGCGTCCAATTCACAATCTCCAATCAGGAGAGAACGCGAACTCCCCCGTAGGCTGCCGGGGATTTTTTTGTTCGGGACAGATTGTTGCTGTATTATTTTCGCCTTGCGGATCTCTTCCACGAAAACGGAGCCACTCCACTTTCGGGTATTATTGCGTTGTTTTTCATTCCTTCACGGATCTCAATCTCCTGCCAAACATCTTTTCTGCGTTGTCGCTCCTCTGAAGCAATCTACAGCTACAAAATCTGGCAACGCGCGCGCACACCAGGGCATTAGGGGAATTATATTAATTCTTTGGTAAAACAAACCCTAGCCGACGGGGAAGAAATTCGATACCGATACCAGGCTGCGGGCTGCTTTCGCAACTTCGGCCTTCGAACAGCGAGAGAGCGAAGTGACACAGACACACAGCGAACGGTAGTAAATCGTGTCCACACAATCGCGCCCCGGATTAATTAGCCCCGGGTTCCGTGGGCGTCCCAAGACACAAGACCAGTACGCCACCGGCCCTTGGGAATTCCGCTGCGACACTGGGGCTAATGCAGAGTGTCTCCACATAATCGAGCGCACGTTTTGTCCTTGGACTAAAAAAGGGGAACGGGTTATTAGAATATTGAGTTTCCTGTGCGCCGGGAACGTATCAACTTGTTGTGCAGCTCTACGAGTGGGTGACGATTTTTGTGACTTTTTAATGCTCGTGTGCGCGAGTGTTTCTCGCACACAGTTATGCCATTAGAACCCACAGCCTAAACACACCGACCCGACATGATGCATGTCCTAACCGGGGCGGGGAGACACACATGAAATTGGTGTGAAACCGAAAGAAAAAGCTTCCACACCGCAAAAAAGGTGTCCAACCGTGGTACTGCTGTGTCCTACTTCGTTTCTTCCTTTTTGTATGCCTCCACACTGACACACACACGCTATCGTCACCTCTGGAAGGGCATATTCCGTAGCGAAGCGGATCGAATTTCGTTCTCCCCCCTATGGCGTTAATCGATCGTTTAAACCGTTGTCTACAATAGTGTTTTTCGGCTGATGATGCCCACTGGATATGGACCCCAAAAAGCAGTGATCCGCTTGGAGGGTTGGTTATCGAGTACACGAGAGGCGGCCTCCGGGAGGCGGCAAATGAACACGTCTGATCGATTACTTTGCGTAACATGAAAGGCGACACGCGAAAGGGTCACACTTTCCTTCTCTTTTTTTTTTGGACGAAACTAAGCATAATGTAACCGATGCCTATCATCACCTCTTCGAGAGCCTTCCACTTCACACTTCGATCGATGGCGCTTGCTGGTGCCGGAGACGTGTGGCTCGTGAGAGTGATCTGGAGACGAACATGAACAAAATGAAACATGAAACATCAGCTTGATTTCAGCGGCAAATGCGTTTATGTGTTGTTTGGTGCTGTCTATACAATAGCGATGGAGCCGAAAAGAAGGCGAAAGGAGAAAGTTGGTTGAGCATTAGGCAAACAACTGTCGAGTAAATCCTTTTTATCGATACATTGGATTTAAACAGTCGTGATAGATATAATCGATCTAATTAATACTTCACTGTCTGTGCGCATTGGACCTACTATTCGACAACGTGGTAAGATCAATCCAGTTAGCTTATATAGGGTAGATCAGTACACATATCGAGAGGGTCTGGCAGTCTATGCGATAGACGCACCGGCTTATAACAACTGGGGCCGTTGGTGTTATGTTCGATCCCCACTCCGATCGCAGCTTTATTTTAACCAAACTATAATATTTTTACTTGTGCTGCAATAACTCTATTAAAGCCTTGAACACATCATACCGTTGCCCTGGCCTTTGGCCCTCTGGCATGTAAATGACTGATCGTGATCGTAGTGATGAGTCTTGTCATGCATATAGAAAAGCCCGTTTATATAGAAAAGTGCCGTTTCTTACGCATCCAACAAGCTCTATCTTATAGATGACGAATTTAAAATCCAGTTTTGTGAAAGAATCTTTTAAGTGTCTAAGATACAGGGTTTTGTAGTGCAATGGCCATGAAGCATAGGAAATTATTAATTGAAGTTAGCTCTATAAATAAAGAAATGTTCTGTAGCATTTCCTTCTTCTTGTACTTGAAGCGTATATTGGCAACATGTGTGGTCTAACATATCAACTAGCCATAGCCTACTAAACGAATTTGCACATCTTCTACCCTTCCAATTCCTAACAGGATCTTTTGAACATGCGGATTAAGCGTAACTCCAGTAATTAAATATGGATTTATGGATATGTTTGATGACGATAAGTTAGATTTGGATGTATCTAGTGAATCTCTTTATTCAAGATATAACCTTTTCCAGGTTCATAAGCCATTAAAGTATTAAAGCATTAAAGTAAAGTAGCAAGAGAGTTATGCTGGACATGACCTTCGGAGTATCCAACAAGAGAATTAGTAAGCATGTTTCCTAAGACAAGGAGGAAAAATAATAGGCTTCCAATACAGCAATTATAATCTTCATCAAGCTCATTAAATTCGGCAAATTATTTTCATCAAGAAACCGCCCTGCCAAGTCCTACAAACAATATTTTTGTGATGAAGAATTTCGACGCTTCTCACTCATCGTTTAGTATCGAACATTTACTACACACTAAACTGCATCACCCAGTGTAGCAACATAATCTGCACGACTTCCTCAACCCACTAGCTGTGCACAGTAGTGCGTAGATCGTCCCCCCCAGGGTGGTACCCGAGGTCCGGAAACGTTCGCATTGCTTGTGCTTAAAACTGCGTGTAATTTGAAGCAACGGGCGCCAACGATAGGATCAGTTCGTTCGAGACATCAACACCCATACCTCACCGCAAGCTGCATCAAGCTACGTTCGTCTTTATTATCGATGCATCGCACGCAATAGTTTTCAGCACTACCAGGAAAACAGTACCCCTCGACCCCCATGACCCCTTTGCCGTACTCGGCAGCATCATCCGGGATCGGCAAATCGCTCCATTGCCGCGCACTAAACGATGCGTTACTTGTAAGTGGAAACTAACGAAAAGTGTCTGCATTTCATTAAACGGCAACACACGGTAGAAAGCGGAGATGTGTGCCAGTAGCTTGGCTGGTACACCCCGCGGGCAATATAACTCCGAGCACGTACTACACCCAACAAAACAGTGCGCCTTGGTGCTTGGTGCCTTCGTGCCTCCGTAGCGATGGAGCGATCGAACGCATCTGCTTGATGGAGAACGGAGATCCGAAAGACGACTAGCTGCTCGCTGCGACAATGAGCAAAGGGAGAGGGGTTAGGGATGTTGAAGAAGTGTAAATGTGATACTCATTTACCGCACACAGCCCGCTCTTTGTGCACCTCCAGTGAGAGTCGGGCGGCTGCTGCTGCTGCTGCAAATGTCATACCCGGCGTAGCGGCTCAGATTCCTTCTCCATTCCATGCGACGAAGATTAACGTTGAAAATCGATAAGGCACTCCCATCCATGCCTCCCCGGGCTAGCAGAGGCACTGGCACGGAGACTGGTGGATTGGTGCAGTTGACAAACGTCTCCCGTTGCAGGAGGACAAGGGAAATAAACAAGTATTGTAACACGATGACGGCTAAAGTTAATTAATTGAATAAGAAAACGAACAGTGTCACATTGCGCCCTTGCCGGCCCTGAGCATCGTTCACGTGGGCCGCCCGTCCCCCGGATGCGAATGTGGCAGTGATTGGCCTCGGTTGATGGTTCGCAATTGGCCGGTGCTTGATCAATGCCTCGCGCCCGTTCCTCGCGTCGTTTGCGTACCCCTTTGCCTGGTGCGGGGATTTATTGCGCCACTTGCCCGCTGTACACCGTTGTCCCGACTTTGGATTGCCTCGGACGAAATCGAAGGATCGATGGTGTTGTAGCAGTGCATCGAACATCGTTGAACAGCGTAGCAGGCGCGTTCGCCAAAGGTTTCATTCGCTCGTCGTCGCTGACAGGAAGGAATGGGAGTGCACATATCACTTCACATACTTTGTAGCGCCCATGTGTTCGCGTTTTTGGCTCGGGGTCAACGTAGCACCGGTGCAGCATCTGCTGCTTCGTGCGATTATGGACAAAGGCGGGCGGCAAGGGAAAGGAAACAAACCAACCAAAGACATCTTTTCCGCTGTCCCGTGCCAATGGGCCAATGTAAAGCTTGACTAATGCACCATGGCGCGGGGCAAACTTATCGTGCGGCTCAATTTCGTCCAATTAGAGATCAAGCGATGGTGGATCAAGCTGACGCAGGGATGATATTGCGTTTGAGTTATACCTTTAGCGAAGGATTCAATGATGCACGGAAAAAAACTATTTTAATCTTGAAAAATTTATCTTTTATGCAAAAGAATTGATTGGTACTCCTTGTAGTAAACAATATAATAATAAAAATAAGAAAGAAATAAAGAAAAAAGCATATCAGAACAACTAAAATGAAACAAATAAATGTTCTAATAAATAAAGTCTTAATTGATACAACAAAGATAAAAACGAAATAAAATCAATTACAACTTGCAACACGATGATAAGCAACACCGGGCCACTGCATTTGGCGTCAATGTAACAATTTCCTCGCAGCTGACCGAATGCCAAGCCGAGAAGTTCTAAAATTACGGTTGATATTCAATGCAATGCCCTTCGCAGGACGGGGAAAGATCAACGATCACCGTCTCTCTGCTGGCGACTGGCTGCTTGCCGGAATAAAGTTCCCGATTTCTACTGGTCGTAGATCGTAGGGCGAGACGATGAACCGATGCACTTAATAAATCGTATGATGTATATATACATGGGCACGTGGATGCGTACCAAATTCCACTACATTGTATCGCGAGGGTAAGCTGAGAATTTAATTTTAACACTGAGCGGAGGGCGAAGTGTTTGCGATCGGCTTTAATTAAACGATCGTTCGTTGGTAGCATGACGCTTGCGACTTTGGAGGAGCCTTTTTGGCCAATTTCGCTCATTGAAAACAAGAGGAAAGGTCACCAAAATCTATATCTAAGCATTACTTTGAAGCTTGTTTTACTATGAGATCGTTCAGAATCAAATATATTAAGATTAGCACAATCAGTGAATACAAAGAGAGTGAAATCTTGAACGTAATTTATGTTTGAACTTAAAAAAAATTGGGATTTTTTCTTCATGTGCTGAGAAGAAACATTGCTCATCAAAAGTACATTTTTGGTTAGCCTCAAAATACCAAAAAAGGGAACGAATGCTTATCAATGCAATACATCCCCTTTCCGACCAAACACACACACACACCTTCCATGTGGTTTTGTCAACCCGAGCTGTCAGCCCGTATCCTTGAGCGGATAATGAACGGGACACACTTATTTATTGCACTGCAGACACAAAATATGGACCTAATTAATGCCATTCGAAACGCTGTCTCGCCCTGTCGCTGTGTGCGGACGATCTGATATTTCCTTCCTCCGAACCCCGAGCTCCCAAACCCACCAACCTCAGGATGCCTCGCCCTCCCTTGCTCGCTTGCTTGCTTCTGCCTCCCGCGGTACACAATCCTGCCCCAACCACCATCCTGCCTGGAGAACGGGACCTGACGGGACATCAGCGTCTTCCACGTCTCTGCGTCCGGCGGGCAAATCCAGCTCATCCCCCTTTTCCCTAAAAAGGGATTGGGTGATGGTTGCGGCCGTTTGGCGCAATCGCAACACTGTTTTGCCGTTGCCGTTGCCAATTTCGAACGATCCACCCGGTCGTGTGGGAACTTCTCACCATGCCCACGGTGCGCTACGAATAACGCACAGTGTGTGTGTGTGTGTGTGTGTGTGTGTGTGTGTGCGTTGATTTGGACACGCGGGACACACAACGGCTCAAGACACCGGCAACCGGCAAGATGTTTTGCATTGACGGAAGATATCGGGTTACGGGCGCGATATCAGGTTACCAAAAAACGAAGACGAAACCCGTGGCAGCGAGCGAGCGAGCAACCGGTCGTGAGCGTACACGCGTGCGCTTGTGCGTCTGGTTTGGTACCGTTCACGAGGTTCAACACACCCTTCCCAGGGTTGTTTGCTGTCTCGGGCCGTACCGGCTGGGTGGTGTTGTCTTCGAATTTTGATTCTACGAGTAAGATCTTTGTTTTAAGATAATTGACGAGCAGAGGAAATGTTTAATGAATCAATTGGACACAACTAAAATTGGTTCAAAAAATTAAGCTAAAGATCAGAAACACCACAATACCAGAAATACCACAAAAACTTAGTTTGGAATAATAGCTACCTATCATTACTTTTGTTTTCATGGTTTAATTGCTTTCATTGTAATGTACTATGTATCAATCATTTTATAATACAGTTAGATACTTTAAGCGTAAAGAAGTATTTCTAAAATGTTGTTATACTAATTTTGTTATACAATTATAACTGTTATCAAAAACTACACAAATTTGAAAAAGACATAAAAACTTAACAAATTAATTTATTCAATGATAAAAAAATAGTTTTTTGTTACTATTTTTAGTATAACAGTATAACAGTATAACAGTTATTACACACAAAACTAGCCTGCGATTTTCAGCCTAGATTACTTCAGCCTCCACGCTAGAATTAGATTCCAGTACCTGCTCGAAAAAAAGGCAAAATTAAGGTTATGTTTACATTCATTCCAAGGTGCATTACAGAGATCTGCTGATGGAATCCTTAATCAAAGTGTATGTAGTCCAGGTGGTCTCATAGCATGTTTTTATAACCAAATTTGAACGTCACTTTTTGACCGGACGTGTGAAAACTTTTGTTCAAACAGGCTTTCTGGTTGCTTGACAAATACACAAAACAATCTTAAAATCTTCATTCAAAAGTAGAAGCGATATCAGCCTTCTATATACATACACCTTGGGATAAGCCCACCTTTACACCATACCCTCTTTGATAACTGCTCGAAAACTGCTATACAATCCAAACACTTGACAGGCTGAAATTTCAGTCTTTGATCTGAAAACGGAAAGGGGCCCTATAATAGTTATAACAACTTACAAAAAATTGAAAACGTATCTCTAGAATAAATATATTTATGAATATCGAAAAAAGACTAATTAATCTTATATAAATAGAACTCAATTTTAATTTAATATAACAAATTATAACAGTTTTTTTGTCACACACACACCCTCACACGAGATTTGTCCCCCCAGATCCTTCCGATAGTGGATAGAACACCCCAAAAGAAAAGAGGCCCCACTGGAGTCCAGTGTACTAACCGGCCACCATCACCACATTATTGCTGCCTCATGGACGCACAGTTTGATGACGTTGAAGCCATTCCCCCGACCCGTCGACCCATCCCCCCTCCAAAACGCCGGGTCGCCCAGACCGGGTTGGTTTCAAATTCGATACTCGAGCGACGGTTTCGAGTTGCTTAATAATGTTTTAACGTTTGAAAATTATGTGTTATTTTAGCGTACGAATTCGCCCTCGTCTCCAATAACAACCCACCCACCCCTGCCGCACCCCTTTTCCCCTCCATCGTCCCACCCCATTGCAAAACCTCCCAGCTCGTCATCATCATCAGCAGCAGCAGCAGCATGACCCGTGCATGGGATATCGTTGCCTGCTTTCCCATCTCACTGCCAACGGTCGTTTCAGTGCGGCGCGTAACCGGAACCATACTGAAGCCTTCGTCCTGCAACCACCCACCACCCCCCATGACCACCCCAACATGGCGTAGCGAGTGCAGATGGGTTCGTCTTCGGGGTTTGGCGAGAAAGGCGAGAACTTTTCGAAACTGAAACCCATCGAAGATGAAGAGCGACGGCCCAAAAATCTAAACCCCGTCCGCACAACAGCCAGCGGAAGAAACGCAACCGGCAGCAGCAGCAACAACAAAATATATACACGCAAACCCACACACACATACACACGTGCGCGCACACACACACACACACACACACACACACACACGCGCGGACACATAAACAACTTCCCTTCCATCGGATGATAAAAATCATTGTAACCGGATATGCAACCAAGCACAGAGATTCCCGCGTTCGCGTTTTTTTGGCAGCGGTAACCGAGCAGCGCATTCGCCATGCGATGAGTTTGTTTTTGGCGCAATTCCTCGAAAACGGGATCCGAAGCGCATTCCGGAGGCTGTCCGTGTCAGAGCAAAAGAAGGTCGGAAAAGCACACAAATATCACAAGTCCTTATCACAGTGCGAGGATCTGCTAGACATGTGAGACACTGATGCGCGATCTGATTCCGAGCGAATCAGTACGGCCGGAAAAGAGCGATTTTGTCAAATTCTCAAATTCAACTACTGGAACTGTATTTTACACATAAAAGTTTAATTATTTGAGATGTATAGAAACCGCCACACGCTAGCTCTCTAGCGAGCTGCATGCGCGAACGATGCAAATTTCCCATGCTTCTGCACACGCCGGCTGGCTGTGGGGGCCGCGTGTAATATGAAACGTTCCCCATTCGCTTTTCTGGTTTAGAGTTCTTCTGTATTCATTACCGTACACCAACATAAACCATGTGTTTCGCGTCGTTGATGACGGTTTGCCCCTTTTCCCCTTTTCGGCCGATTGTCGCGTCAGGTTACTACTACGCCCAAGGGGCAACGCTCGATTGAAGGATCGTTCGCTAGCGCGCGCGAATGTGGCATCTACTAGCGAGACGAGCACGATTTTGCACGAGTACCTTCCTTATTGTTTTGCGAGTTGGTTTCAGTCAACCGGCTGTCAGGTTACAGCCAAACAGTACTAAACATGTATGGAGAACAATACAACTGTAGTTAATCAACATGCAGTGAGACTCAAGTAATGAATTTCCATAGTAACTTTGAGCGGATAAATGTCAGAGGTCATGCTCCCAATTTTAAGAATATTTATGAATATTACATACTTGGAAAATTGGATTGGATATTTTAGTTCCAGACGATCTAGATCTAGACGATCTAATAATATAGAGGAACTTCCAGTACAGCATTTTAACCAAAGTTTGGACTACATCAGTCTCATCACTATTCCTCGACTCTCTCCAGAGTTTCACATAGCAATTATAATCTTTACAGGGAGCTCATTTGAAGCCCGATTTGAAATGAACTCTCAGATTTGAGAAAGCGTTCAACCAACTTCATAGAATGGTATTTGCCACCGTTCAAGGAATCAACACGACAAACATACTAAGGAATAATAACGACCTAAAAACATTTCGAGATTCTACATACATTATGAGACTAGTATATGATCGATCAACCCTTCAAGTAACACTCCACAACACCCTGGAATGGCGCTTCTTAGCTGTTCTAAAGGTTATGTCTTCTACAACACATAACGAAGCACCGTCAAGCGTAAGACTTAGATGGGATGTTGTTATATGGCTACGAAGAAACCGAAAGCATCTTCAAGAGATTCCTTTCCTTTGCAACGCAAACTGATGATAACCATTACGAAAGATCACCGGTACCAGGATCCGATGCGTAGCTGCAACCCGAATCCCATTCCATCCTTCCGCAGGGCTCTGTACAGCGGCACGGCCGTGCAGACGTTCGACCAGCCTTCTAATGACTGTCCAGCATCATTAGTCACATTCATCGCGCCCGGGAACAATAGCGCACACGAGCACCGTACACGGGAGTGAGCGAAGCGACAGAGATCATGGGTTCCAAGAGCTAGAGCACCAGGTGTAACTCTACACCTTGAAATGTCTCATTTACCGAAACGAGGAACCGCCTCGACCGGCTGGCCCAAGATCTGCTCCCCGCGTGCCGCGTTCCACCCAACCCTAACCTAACCACGCTCATTATTTAATCCTGGGAAGTTCCACTTCTCCACCGGACTACCGGAATGTGATACCTTCGTTCATCCGAAACCAAACACCCAGCCAGCAACCCGCTCACACCCAAACCCTTGCGGCGCCGTTCCCGTGATGCATTTTCCAAAGCTCACGCTTCTCGCTCAACTTTTGACGTGTGCACGAAATGTATCCGCATGCGTGTCTTTTACCGAACACTATTAGTATCGAGGTGCGCTCACACACACACCCGTGCTCGTCTGAAAACGCAGCCAGTGGTCTGATGGTGTGGAAAATATGTTTTCAATTTGCACCGCCCTCGGCCGGGTTCGAGCACCAACCAAAAGAGGACCCGATGGTAATAGATGGAAAATCTAAACCAAACCCAAGAGAGCTCCGGGTTTCTTTTTTCTCCGCCTGGCCAAACTGTTTTGCTGGCGGTAACGCGATACCGAGCGATGTGCATCGGGCGACCGATTCGAGCGAATACTTCGGAGCATCATCATCATCATCATCGCCTGCGTTCGTCGTTCGTCATCTTTGGCAACTATGCGGCTAACAGGAATCCGATATTGGTTCTACGGTCTAGTTGCTAGGTTGGAACGGTAGGCGATGAGTTTAGGATCACAATTTTCCGATCCGTGTAGCAGCAAGAATGTGACGTTGATCCTAGAGCGCGCAAAGTTCTAGGCAACGCAGCACGAAACTTTAAAAGAGAGCAACACTTTGTACAAACTAAGTTTGTTGCATTTTGCCAACGTTAAGAAACTTGTTATTATAAAAGGAATAGAATATGGTGGTACTAAAAAGGACCATGTCCCATCAAATTTTGTCTGCATTAGTTTGAAGAAACTCTCTTGAAGAAGCTTCGAAAGAAAGATGCTTAGAAGGACGATTTCCTTTTCAAGGAACCCTTGTTGAATGTATAGAAGAAACCTTGCTGTAGGTAAATGCTTCAGTAAAAATATCTTTTTATCATACGATAACCTTACAAATCTGTATTTAATTCGGCTCGTCCTGTACCGGTAGTCTTTTCGTTTCATCCACAAGGGTTGAACGAAGTTTACTTGGTGAGGTAATTTCTACCAGATACTTCAGCTGCGAAACTAAATGTAGAGCTGTGGAGGTTACTGATAAGTAAGCAAACATGGTCTATATATGGTTTTCTCGAAGCTTTGCACTATTCTGTAGGCTGCATATAGTATCTTGCGAAGCGTTTCTTTCATTCCTACAGTAGGTTAAGGTCTCTAAGTGACCGCTAAGTTTCTAATGTCTGGTTCATCTTCTACTTGGAGTAACGTCCTATACGGACATGCCGATCACGCAACCGGATAGTGATTCCTTGCTACGGGGGGACGGTCCATTTTATGCTTGAACCCATGACGGGCATGTTATTAAGACGTAAGAGTTGAGGACTGCACTATGTGACCGCGGGATATCTGGTGTACTACTTACTTATATTTTTTGTGATTGCTCTACAGATTAGGGATTAACATACAAATAGTCCAACATCCTGTCAAGTTGAGGTAATTAGAACATGTGCAATAAGACATTTACAACATGAAGTAAGCTAAGGTACAAGTGATCGGAAAACTAATTGTTGCCTTACTTATTGATCACTAATTTAGTGTATTCTCCTGGGAAATTCTATTAAATTAAAACAAAAATTTTACAACAAAGACACGCTAATACTTTAACAGTGTAACAGAAATGGCCGTATCGGAGTTTCACTTAGCGATATTACTCAAACGACAGCTGTGTGTATAAATTAATCTTCACAAAACGGCCCCGTTATTCGACACCACTGCGTGGTAACGAGTCTCTTGTGAAACTTGTAACAAGAAAAGAAAAAGTCCAAAATTAACCAGGTAATCACGACCGGCTTCTTCGCACTGTCGCTGCAAGCACGCTCCAGTTCCAGGGCGACCTGTATGGGCGACCTGTCCTCCCGGTCCCTGTAGTGCCGTGTAGCTGCTGGAATATCAAGTTATCAACTGCCGACTTCATTCGCACTGGATCGCATTTCAATTAGCAAATCATTTCACCGTGCGCCGGCCATCGTTTCCAGCATGGATCACGTCTCCCGTCCCGTTCCGTTGCGCGACACAGTCACGTCACATTTTGGTAGGGTTAACGTAAGGGGCATGGGAACCAATTTTGTTGAGGTTTGAAGAAGAAACTGTAAATAGGTCCTTCAGCTAAAAGCTAAGCAATGCCAAATTTGTTTGTCATAAGTTACAAAAATGCTTCTTATTGGCATTCTCCCTAAGAGTAACGCTGTGAAAACAATCCCCATTCCAGTGCAGTCGTAACGCATGAAATGGAGATGTAAAAAGATGTTGAGATAGTGGTAGCCACACAACAGTAATTTATTGACCCGTTGGTAGCAACTTGAAAAAATAAGTTCATCGTTCCCAAAAAGATGCAACACTAACCAGTACAGTAGGCTTTAACGGTGGTCACCGAACGGACAGCCCAATAATTGGAGTTCGTAAGACGGAAGGATAACCGCATACGCACGTACAGCGACAGAAATAATTAAAAATGCAAAAACAGTATCACATTACACCGACGATCACAGTGAAAATCTCTGGAACCGTTCGTTCCCTCACCGCCCTTAGCGACAAAGGGGTGAGTGTGTGATAAGCAGATTTTTTTCCTCTTGTAGCGCAAATCGAACCAATTGATTTGGTTGAAAATTGATGGTAAAATTAATAAAATCTGCAAGATCGATTTATTGCGCTATTCATTCATTTACGTGTATAGTTGTGTTTTTTGCCTTCTAAAAAAACGTTAAAATTGAATCGGTTGTACTGTTGTTTTGTATCATTATTTTTTATCACACTAACCCTTGCACTGGTGCCGCTTGTCAATTTGATTCACAGCAGTATGCGGACGGAGCAGGGATAGTATTCAATTTCAGCCGGTTTTACCATTTGCTGCAGCATTTTTGCAACCCTGCAACTCCTTCGACGACCCGCTATAGACGCTGAACAGCCGATTGTGAAGCCGGGTGGGGGGGAATTTGGGTTGACCGATCGTCATCGTCATCGGCCCAGACCCGGGTAATTCGTTGACCCGTCATTACTCGGGACAATTGTTTTGTAGGTTACTTTTTCCATGTTTCATGCATGTAGCCGTTCTTAGCCCGTTTTGCTTGTCAACCGCTAACGAACCGATGGTTCACCTCATTTGCCGGGGACTCCAGTTGGCGGGTTGGTGAAAAATGATACCTGATGAGTTTGAGCAGTGGGAATGCACAGACACAGACACATAAACACTTTAG